>NW_024962293.1:2184996-2491591 GCF_019238085.1 Lagopus leucura | reverse complement strand
ATCCTCGTGTCACGACAGCCCATCCTCGTGTCACGACAGCCCATCCTTGTGCCATGCAGTTCCACATGTTCTTCTGCTGGCTGCTGCAAATGAACAGAAACAGAGCAAAACATTAGAGAGGACACTCACCAGCAGTGCAAGCTTACATCACTTCTCTGTACAACTTATAAATCTGGACAAGTAAGAATATTTATCCATGTGAGTAAGTATGCGTCCTTCTTTCACTCCTGAAGTAAAGACGCAACACCAGAATAATGAATAAAACACAAAGCTGTAAAAGAAAATGTTGTAGAAAAACGTTTGCTACTGGCTTTAGGGAACTTCAGAACTGGTAGAGGTAAGACTGCCTCTTTAATTCAACCACATGAATGTATTTTGGGAAGTGATGCCCTAGAAATAGGTATTTACCTTCAAGATGAAGTTATCTGCATCTGATGCTATGATAAGTCACATTTCAAGAGCAGATCACCTCATCCTTAGCAAGTCTCCAGGGCTTGTATTGAATGGGACATTCTGTTATTCCCACTGGGCCATTTCTGCAATCAGCTAACAGCCACAACCCCGCAGCCAGTACAATATTTGAATGAGACATATTTCCAGAGCTAAAGGTGGCATGTGAAAACATTTGTGCCTGTGTATTTGAGGCAAGGCCACAAAGAACCCAAAAGCATCACTGCCTTGTTTCATCAAGCAAGGTCATGGTGAGGGGGAAAGGAAGATTCTGCAACTGCAGAGGAGGATACACATCTTACAGGATATCGACTGAATAACTGATAAATCCAGCAATTACAGTGCAGAAGTGCAGCTGTGGGGATTAGTTGGTTGCATCTGGAAGGGTTGAAGCAGATGTTGGGAGAGTGCGGGCCTGAGAAGTGTGGGAGCTGCTTCAGGAGTCACTGAGTGCCCCATAATCCACCAACAAACACTGCTACGTTCATTTGGTTTTTAAATTTCAAACAGTGCTGCTTAAGGGGCTGCACAGCACTCCTGGTTCAACTCCTTTTTCTGTTTAAAATAAACTCATTTCTTTGGAAAGCTGAAAGAGAAGTTTTCTTTCTTTGTAATTTGCTTTCTCTCTGTTACGTATGAGCACCATGTAGATTTAGTAGGAGTGCCCATGAAGCCAGACCTGCAGCCTTTATACATTTTCCCTGGAGAAATATATTTGTCTTGAGAAAAAAATACAATAAAATGAAGGAGTGTTCATGTTAAGATCTGTGCAGACTTTACAAAGTCATTGGGAAACACACAGTCACTCAAATCAAATTCTGATCTTGCTAACCTTGGCAGTGTCCTTTTAAATTAATTTTGCAGCCTGGAAACACACAAACAAAATATTTTAAAGAATTCCTTATCTGAAAGAAGTCGCTGAAAGATCCAACATCAGTTAATAAAAGAATGAGTGAAGAAATAAACTTGCAAAGGCTGCATGTGATTTGGAAGAGTTGCATCAAGCAAAGAGGGGTTGGCATTTCCCTCTTCCAAGAGCTCTTCTGTGCTTCTACAACAAAAGCCTTGAAAAGCAGGTGGGAAAAGCTGGAATTTGTTACCCAGCTGACTGGTGCATGTGTGAGGAGGGCCCTTCCCAGGAGACTTGTGGCTGAGGCTGCCCCAAAGATATTGGTAGTGGCCCAGGTGCCCAGAGCTACAGGTGGCCACATGTCCCCTTCCCTCTGCAGGCACCGCTGTGCCTGGGGGCTCCATCTGCCCCACAGTGCTCCAAAAGTGCAAGTCACAGCTGGCTGATGGCTGGCTGCAGGGCTGGAGCTTACCTGAGTGCAGCAGGAGTGGGCACTGTGTGGGATTCAGGACTGCTTGGCTGCACTTTCACAGCATGAAACAAACAAACAAACAAGCAATAATTTGAATCCAGTTATCAGGTTTTCATGCAGAAAAAAATAGCTACAAAATTTTATTTTTGTTTTAAATAATAATAACACTGGACATGGAAATACGTAAATATGCTTTCCCTGCTCTCTTGTAAATTTTCTTTTGTCTACAATGAGTGCAGAGGGTGAGGGCTGTGTTGATGATCTTGGGAAGGTGGATGGGAGGCAGGGCAGAAACAAAAGATCCGATGTGACTTTGGTGCTGCTTATGGGCAGTGCAGGCTGTACCACCACGGCCAGCTGTGCTCTGCACAGCGCAGCTGCAAACCAGTGGCACAGTTACACTGCAATGCTGCATTTCGTCAGTGGTTGGGACATTTTTTTCCTCTTTTTATGTTTTTATTTTCTTATACACAGAGGTAAAGCCATCTGATATGGCTCTCACAGAAGACAAAAAGACGGAGGAGCAGAGCCGTTCGCCTGCTTTTCAAGGCTTTTGTTGTAGAAGCACAGAAGAGCTCTTGGAAGAGGGAGATGCCAACCCCTTTTGCTTGATGCAATGCTTCCAAATCACATGCAGCCTTTGCAAGTTTATTTCTTCACTCATTCTTTTATTAACTGATGTTGGATCTTTCAGATGAATAGAACTCCTGGCAGCAGCTGTGCAACCCAGGAAATCGTTAGGAAAAGAAGTAAAAGAAGAAAAGGACACCTTTTCCACAGAAAAACTGCTAAGACCACAGGAGCCATTTCATGCAGAAATAGGGCATTCCAAACCCTTGTCTTACTCCTTAATTCCAGGCTCTGAACTCAGATCAGCCCCTTCCAGGTTCCCGTGCCCCTGTCCAAACCGAGTGGGAGCTCAGTGGAAAGCAAACCTTGCAGCAAGAGTCCTGACAGTGCAGAGCCGCAGCCGCACAACGCCAAAACCCCCCGGTTTGGGCTCAGCAATGAGGTGATCGTCCCGCACTTCAGAGAACCGTGAGAATTAGCTGCGGGGATTTAAATGGTTAACGCTCCTCATTCATCAGGCCGGGCAGAGGGGGCAATGAATGCCAATCGCTCAATATCAAGTTTTACATAGCTCAGTACAGCCTGAAAGAAAGAAAGGCAAAACAAAGGCTTAACATTTAAATATTCCAAATACGTTTTGTTGCATTTTCTTCAAGCTAATGCTGCCAAACAGTGAATCTAATTAACTGGACACAGGAGGGCCTTTATGAATGGAATGTAACATAACCATACAAAGTAATCTCGTTACATTGTAACAAGAGGTTAAATACCACTTCCTGCTATGTAGTAGCTGTTAAGTATAGTATTGATGAAAAATATGCTAATAACACCTTCTGAAAAGAATAACTTAGTTCTTGTTAGCTAATCTCTGCAAGCTGTTTGGTAAGCTGCTTTGTAGCGTGGTTCTATCACATGCACATCAGGCTGCACGACGCTGTTATGTCTATCAGCGATTTAAGCTGCAGGAGTGGATTTTTCCACGGGGAAGATTCACGTGTATATGTGTATAAATGTATTTGCACACAAATTGGCAGAGTTCTGCCCTGTGCTCAGCAGCCTGCCCTGCTCTCCTGCAGTAGCTCGGGGTGCACGGAGCTGCGGTTGGTGCAGGGCAGGGTGCAGCTGGGCACGATGCAATGGGACAGGGAAGGTGCAGCTGGGCACGATGCTCTGAGGTTGGAATGCAGCTTGTGCCAAAACTCTTCCCCCAGTGGTTCAATTAGGGCTACGCCAGGATTTGTACAGACTTTTGCAGAGAAATGAGAATCTATCCTGTCCTATCCTTTCACTTGCGAGTTGGGAGAAATCTGCTTATAAATTACTGCTGTTTGCATCTGGGGGATAATTACTGGTCAGAGCTCACAGATAAACCTGAAATTTTAACTTGATAATGTCAAAAACGTTAACAGTTTTAAATCACAGCAGCTGTCCTGGGCCTTCCCAGTCACTGAGCTGATTTGCAGTTGTATCAGTGTGTCAGCATCCTTCCCAAGGTGCCCGCAGTGCAGGGGGGGGACTGGCACTGAGCCCCTGCCTTCCTTCTGTGCATGGGCCGTCTTATCTGCAGAGCAACTTTCTGTTTTCTTTTCTCTCTTCATTTCCATAAACAATATGCACAGTTCTCGGAGCCATTCAGTCAGCAAATAAAGGCAGAGGGCTAAGTAAATTTGCTTCACACCAATTATTTTTGTGAGGTCACCGAGTTAAGCATTAAAGAATACTGCTGCGGATGAGCACTCGGGAACAGTGTGACTGTGGTATGAAGTGCACAAAGCACCCAGTGCCCGGCAGAACACAACATTTATTGGGAAGCTTTGTTCCACGAGCTAACAGAACAATAATCCTTTTCATTTAACAACTCCGCATTACTCATTTCCCCACGTAACCCAGCTGCACTGTAAGCCACTTTTGTAAGTCACACCATAGGAGAGAAAGCGAGAGATGTGTGATTTCAGGGGGAAAAGAAGGGATTGCTCAGCTCCATCGCGAGCTGTTTTGTTTCTGCGCACAGCGTGAGGGTGAGTAGTCGTCAAATTATTGTGCTGTGTTTCTATGCAAATAAAATTACAGAAGGAGAGAACATTTTTAAATAATCAGAAGCCAAGTGAGGAGCCAAGAATCCAGCTGCTGCAAATTTGCATGGCTGTATTGTCACACTTCTTACAGCTGCTTGCAGCAGCGAGAGTCTGGCCCTGTTTGCTATGTATAACTGGCTTGTAAGCAGTAAGTAACTGTGACAAAACGCTCAGCACATGAGTAATTGCTGATGAGTACATTGCAGACAAAGTGCCCTGGGTTTAACAAAACAACAAGGCGATATTTCCCCAATGGGGAAAAATTATACTGCAGTTATAGTGCTATTAATGGAAGAAGGAATGAGTCTTAAAGTCACTCTACTGATTTTAAGATGTGAGGTCAGAATCAGAGTCCAACATTTCAGGGGATTTCAAATATCAAGCAGAAAAATAAGACTGAAAAGGATAGATATGTGAGGCCGTGCTTTTCTTCCTAAGAGCAAAAAGCGGCACCTGGGCTGGCACCTTCAGGAGGGCAAAGTCGCTTTATTTTTGGAAACTTTATTCTGTTGCAGGAGAACAGAAGTGACTATTATGTGTACCAACAAAGGGAAGGCAATCAAATTACAGACATTTCATTGTTTAGTCAAGAACAGCTTGAAAATTATACATCAAAATGCAAATCAGGAACACGGCGTACGCTTCCAAACCGGATGAAAAGCTGAATGTAACCGTGGCCCAAATTCTCACTGCCTGCACCCACGAGTGCCTGCCTGCCAGGCTGCGACCCGCAGGACCCAAGCAGGGAAGGCACAGGGCTGCTCACCGGGGCTGTTCCCATCTCCATTTGCCCCAGAGAGCTCTGAGCTGCGCACTGAGGCCGGGCCCTGACAGCTTGTTGGGATGGCCAGCTTGCAGCTGCCTTGCAGCTTAATGCCACCCTTCTTTTTATGACCGAAGAAAGTGTTGCTCTCAAAACAGGAAAAATTGCACGAACAGAAGGCCTCATTGGGTCATCTCTTTGTTCAGACAGCGAGAGAATCACTTAATTACTGTCGCACTGACAAAGCTATTCCTCACCCATTTACAGTATTTGAGTTAGGAAGGGCTGCAGCAGATCGATACACAGGAACCCGGTGACAGATGTCATTCTGCCTTTACAGTAAGAGACAATACAATGAATGCAATATTTGCTCTTTTCTTGAGGCGTCTGGGTGTCAATGATAACAACCAAGGTCTTTGCCTTTGTCACAAATATTTGATTGCCTTTTCAGCACCTCAGTCAATAACAAACACCTCTGACACTCACTGCTTGCTGTCCATTTTCAAAGAGAAAACAATGCCAAGAACCACAGATCCATCTGCTGCAGAAACTTGTGAAACTCTTTGTTTCATGTTTTTTTCCCCCCCCCCCATGGTGCTGAATGACCCCCTTGTCCCATATGTCAGTGAATTCTTGTTCCCTTACACTTTCCAGATCTGTGTGCACGAGGCTAATGCAACTGGTGCTGACAAAGGGGCTGCTGCCGCCAGATATTAAACATGAACAGTGCTTTAAAAAAAAAAAGAAATCTGTAAATTAATTAGTGCCTGCTTGGAATTCAGTCCTGGGAAGGAATGGGGAATTTCACTTGACTCATCTTCCTACTCTCCAGCGCTGGGGAGCTGAAGGGCCGCGCAGTGCATGATGGCATTGATGCTTTCAAGGGGAACTCAGAGAGCGTAAACAGTTGTGAAATGAAAACAGCAAATTCCACAGTTATGACTCCGGTGAAAGTTACTCAGACATTTACATAATGGAACTTCCTACTCCCCAGATATCTTCCTTTCTGAAGAATTGTCTCAGGAAGGGACAGCATCAGGGATCATAAATTGTCTTTTGGCTTTTCAGCACTTTACAGGCTCCCATGCATCGCCAACAATAGGACTGGGGAATGACTCTTAACAGCTCATTAAGGCTGTTTTTGCCAAATGCAAATAATAAAAAGGCCTCTTAAGAGGCTGTCTCATTTTTATTCAGAAAAGCCTACTACAGAATATAAAAAGATGCCATAAAATGGAAATGCAATAGAAGACTCACTGCAGTTATCT
This sequence comes from Lagopus leucura, assembly GCF_019238085.1. NCBI lineage: Eukaryota > Metazoa > Chordata > Aves > Galliformes > Phasianidae > Lagopus > Lagopus leucura. The sequence continues at coordinate 2,485,143 of NW_024962293.1, read as the reverse complement.
CGGTGTCCTTTGAAAGATTTCCAGGCTACCTTCGAATCTCATGGGCATTTTTGGATGCTCCGCCGAACGATTTTGCTACGTGAATAAGACTGTTAATTCAGAAGGGCACTGCGAAGTATCAGATACTGTGCTGGTAATGCATGGATTTCTGAAGAGGAAGGGAGGATGAAGTAAACAGCAGTGAGATTTTAGTGGGCTTGGGTCACACTTGCTGCATTTTCTTAGTATTGGTTCCCATTCACTCCACTGTTTCAATCTCTGAATCTTTAGTGCTGTTGAACCTCCCCACAAACACAGCAAATATTTCTGGCCTATGCAAGGCATGCAATTTGGCGTTCCTTCATTCTGGGGGGGCTTGAATGCTCACTGCTTTTCTAAGTCAGATTTGATAGTAATCTATGGTAGTAACCACTGTGACGTCTGAAGACTGCCCTGGAGTGTGCATTATTGCATGGTTTGCATGGACAGACATTGTGGATCCATCTCCCCTATAGGGAAATCCTCGTCCATGTAGACATAAAGTCACTAAGGAACACGTCCAATGAGCTCAATTAAATAGGACAATTACTGCAGCGTGGTTTGAGGACAACTCCATGAACATTAATTCAATGATGAACATTCATATTAGGTGAGGTACTCATTAACTTTTCTCTGCAACTGACTAATATTGATGTATTCATAGGAGATTTAGACTTACTTTATGTTTCTTACATTACTGCCTGGAAAAAAATGTATTTCCCATAGACTGAACATTTGCTTAAATCTTCATTGCTCAAATACCAGTAGGTATTCCTCATCACTGTTATTTACTGTGCAACAACACCAGAAATCCCCTCAGTGAGAATCAAGATGTCAGTGTGGGAAATGAGCCTGCTGTCAGCAGTTCCCCAGCAATACACTGCAGGTTCCACAGGGAGCCTGTGGGGTGCAGGAGTAAGGCTTCCTAAGTTTGTAGCACTTCCTTAAATCAGGGTTAAGCACTAACGTGGAGGTCACACTCGGTAACTTCCATTGAGTAAGGACAGGTAAAGAAACAAAAAAGCAATCCCGAGGCTGTGCAGAACTGTGGGGTCCATCTCTGAGGCTCGCCCTGCAGCCCACATTACCCCACAGCACATCCTACCTGCATTTTCTCATGCCTACTTTGGTATAGCCTGAGCCTGTGGGATCACATCTCTTGGTTTAGGTGTCCTGACAAGGAACAACAGCAACAAAAGGAACAATACCATTGGGTTTGGGCTTTTCTCTCCAGTGTAAAAAGTAAGGGGACATTTCTGGCTTTGTCCCACGCAGTTGCTGCTGTTATGGCACACTCAAATCTACACTGTGATTTAGTGCTGTTCTCACTACCTTGGCCTCTCAGAGTAGGAGGAACGGGCAAACTTGACTTTTTCAAAATGCAAATGAACCAGAACCTTGAAGGGCCTTGGACTATTTTCCTAACTTCCTGATGGCCCATAAAAATGTGTCTCTAACGTTTTGTTACAATGGGAGACCCCCAGGAAGCAACATAATGAAAAATGGCACTGAGTTCCTAAATATGGGAATTAAAAACATCTTCATGCTCTCAAGAAGTCCTCTTCCTGCTAAGTTAACTTCTCCTGAGGTTGCAGTCTGCTCTCCATGCCCCCCACCCTCCCACATTTAAAGACTGCATTGATTTGATAGTGGTTCATTGGCACTACGCCCTATAAGGAAAAAGACAGTAGGGTTAAATTGTGAATAGCCCTTACTTCTGAAAAACTGCTGAGCTCCACCATATGGACTGCTATATGCCAAGGAATATGCTTTATTGGCATTGCTTGGAGGTTTACAAGCAATCTTCTTGAAGTTTTAATGGTTGCTTGGGTGATTTATCCTGTCTTGAGAGTCAGTGCTGTTAGGAGGCACCCAATTCTTGAGCTCTTGCTTTCCTTTATTATGAAAACCTTTAATCTTTCCTACATGTACCATAAATAACCTCATTATGGCCACACAGAGAAAATGTAACTGTTCCCATGTAAGTTTTGACTTTTTACTTAACGCTTTTATGAGCTACTCTAACTTCACAAGGCGGATGCTTAATATACAGCAGTAGAAATTTGGAGGGTGGGAGGGGGGGTGAAGAGAAAGGCCAAGAATGAAAGTGTCATATACAATTCTAAGTCCAGTGTCATTTTTCAGCCACAATTACCTCCATGATGACAAGCAGTCTTTGCTTTCTCAAAATTCTGAAGGGCAGCTCGCACTGCTTCTTATGATGGGTGTTTCACAGCGCTCAGCACCCCAATATTCGGATCCCAAAACAGTATTTCTACCCCAAAACACTCCTTAAATTTGTTCTGCCCCAAAGTGTTTTCACAGAAAGAAAGAACAGGTATCTTTGGAGGCTAGAAAAAGAAGCACTGATAGAGATATACAGGACAGGGGTTGGTGTTGAGGTTCACAGCATGAGTAACAATTGCTTCAAGTTATCACATTCATGTATTCAGGTATTAATTAATTATTCTTAAATTGAAAAAAAAAAATTGAACATACAGAGAAAGGAAAATTTCGCTAACTCCTGTAGCTCTCCCCAGTTCTGTCATCCTTATGATAACTGAAATTACTTAAGGAAAAAGGGGGCAGTGGCCTCAGAGCCACCAAACCCCCCAGGCCTCTTTGGCTCCATATCACATCAGTCTGGGTCCAGATGCACCCTTTCCTCCTTTGCCTCGGTTCATGCACATGTAAAATGCAGATGAAAACATTTACTTCTCTTTGTGAAGCTTCGAGTTCGATGGAGAGAAAGGGACTGTAGTAACGGTCAGCACCAGTTCTACTTTTTCTTCAGCTTCAGCGTTCTGCCTAAAGGATTTTCTTTAACAAAACCTAGTCCTGTGTGAGCAGTTAGCTTTGGGGCTGCGTGGGACATCGATCACCACACCCATGGGTGGAAAGCATGAGACAAATCTCAGATAAGGGGGGAACAATTCGAGAATTCGGACTGATGTTTCATACAAAGCAACATTCAAATCAGCATCAAACAGCCGAGCATCTGACTTGAGATGGAGGGATCTGTAATTGAAGCAAAGCTCTAAGTGCTTCTCCTGAGCTAATTGCCATCTGAACGATTGTAAAAAAAGAGAGAAAAGGACTGGAGGGCAAATTACAACTTCGGAGAAGGGATGGACTAAAGTTAGAGGATGCATGCGAGAGTTATGCAGGGAATTTGCAAAGGGTTGGGCAGCTTTTTATGGAACATTTGCCCTTAAGTTTTAAATATGTCCTTGGTTGTGTAAGGGGGATGGGAGTGCAGAGTAGGAAATACCTCTATTTTTGGATAGAGGACATTCAATGTGAATTTAAATACAAAAAATACTATCTCATATAGAACATACAATAATAGCAGACCATCCCTCTTACACAATAATCCTTATGCCACGGGTGAAGCCTAAAGCCAAGTCCCCAGTTCCACGCATTTACCTGGGAGATTTCTGCTGTTGTCCGGAGCAGCTCACGCTCACATTCAGAAGGGTGAGCAGATCTCACACAGCATTGGCACACTGGCCAAAATGACACACTGTAAAACACTCCAGATAATCACAGCTGGATTAATTAGCAGCAGCTCACATGTTCTGAGCACGCTCACGTCATTACAGGACGCAGAGAGGGACACTTTATCGCCAATAAAGTGCCCAGTTAAAGCCTAATAAATGTAACCTGCTGAAACTTCCAGAGGTTCAGAAAGTGAGTCCAATCCATCAGTTTTCTGCCACATTATGTTTTCTTGCTCAGGGATTGCAGCAATTTGGAGAACACTTGTTGGTTTTGGTTTTTGCTATAACAATTTCCAGCATGTAATATGGTTTAAATCTGGGATCTATATTATGAATGAGAGTGCCTGAGCTCTTCTGCAGAACAGAATAAACACCTCATACCAGACTGAGGTGGCCTGTACTTCATAATACCAAGAAAAACAGAAACAACTGATTTTTGCCTTTCGTGAAGCTCAGTAAGGTCTGGATGTAAAAGACAAGTGATGTCAGCAGTATTTTGTCTTCTTATTCAGTTCACTGACAAGACAGCAACACTGTGTGCATTCTGCAAAGCTAGAAAGAGTTTGCTTTGGAAGAAGCACGAGTGCAGCAGGTGACAGAAGCAAAGCTCAGAAAGCCAGCAGTTCCTCAGCTCTGCTCGGGCTGCTCTGGGTCTGTGTGCAGGAGGCAGCAGTAGGTGCTCCTCCAACTTGGGGCAGGAGGGTGAACTTATTTCATGCTTACAGAGAAAGTCTTTTGGAAAAACAAAGCAGGGACTGCCTGCTATGCACATAGAAATGACCTCCCAGAGAAAAAGCGTTGGCCCTGCAGCGTGCACTGAACACTCGGGATCTTGCAAGCTGAAGTAGAGGCTGTGGGGCAGAGGACTCTGGGACAGCTCTGTGGGTACCGTGAGGGCAGTTTGTTGTAGGGGCCACCCCCCAAGTGCTCTGTATTTGCCCCTGACCCTGCCCTGCCGACCCGGTCCTATTCATGCTGTCTGCAGGAGCAAGAAGAACAGAGGGTCTCCTCAGCTTCCAGCTGCTTCTGGGTCGTGCACGAGAGCACAGTGTGATCCCCATTGCAGGAGATATCTCACATGGCTGCTTTAAGCATGTCTTACCCTGCCCACATGCTGCACTAATGGGCACACCATGTCAATGAGACAAATTCTATTTTCCCAGGTAAAATTCTTAATGAAAATCGCATTTCTTGCCTGTGAGAATTTAGTTTTCAGTGGTAGTTTTCTAGAATAAACACAGACTGTGAATATATAATCAGACCTGGAATATATAATCAGATATTTTCAGATGCCCTTACTACCACCACAACCAGTCATCCACTTCAACAAGCTGATATGACACATGAAAGTGCTGAAATCACTCCAACAGACATTTTCCCCTTCTTGGGTCTCCCCACCACATCAACCCACGGTCATGCAGCCTTGGAGAACTGTTTACTTTACCTCAGTAGAATATTCCCAAAAGTCTGTGGCTATTTCCCAATGGTGACGATGGCTGGGGAGGGGATTGCGAGCTGATGATAACGGGATGGAGGAGATTAGGCAGCTAAGCCATCCATTTTAGTTCCAGTGATCAGATTTCACAGCCTTTATCTGAAGCACTGACTGGCTAACTTTTCAAGCGAGGCTAAAATGAAGCAGTGCAGCTATAACCAATAACTTAATGCATGTTGATTGCCATCAAAAAATTGTCATCTATCCGAAGGTGCCTGTGTTTCTGTGCTGGTATATGTGTTTGAGCTGGAGAGTTTCATCTTGTAAATGCTTATTCTCGTTATCTGTAGAATTACTTATAGCAGAAAGCTCTGCTCCCACTTGTGATTGCAATCATGGTGCTCACAGTAAGCATCACGGCACAGAGATGAGGTTTATAAAGATCAGCATAGATATCAGGGACAAGATTCTGCTTTAGGCAAACAAAATGCTCCAAGACTGAACAGAAAATACTGGCCTGGACCATTAGGCAGAAATTACTTATCAAGAAGAAAAAAAAAATACAGCCCAGAAGAATTCAGCCAGTGTTGCCCAGACATTTTACAAGGAATTGTAAATGCTTAGTACCATAGTTGCCAAATACAATGAAATACAATTAACTGGTATTAAGCTTTTTGTGATAAAAGGGACCTTTCCCTTAAGAACAGTTTTTAACTAGCAGCTTTACTTGTTTATCCTTAGAAAGAAAAATCCGTCCCTATATACATATTTTGAATTTAAACCTAAAACCACGGTGTTATTCTTATTAATGCTCTCAGAAAGCTCCCCGGAGTTTTCCAGACCTCCCATAGGTTCCCTGAGGGGAGAAACAGAGCTGCACATGGGCAAGTGTGGGGGTGCGAAGGGAAAGAAAAGTTAGTTCCAAGTGCACTGTGATGTGCCAGATCTCAGGAGGCATGGAAAAAAAGCACAAAAATTGTGATTTTTACAAGGGGAACGGCGTATTGATTTGAGACCTTTATATCAAAAGGAGCTCAATTAATCTGATTTCAGTTGACTTCCTACATCCCTACCTTTCAAAACCAAAGCAACAACTCAGCAACAAAATATCAACAAATGTGCACAGCAAAAACTGCCATAAGAAAAGATCATGAGGTTTAGTGTTAAAAATGGAAAGCACTGCACTTCTGAAGTGCTTGCGGCAGTGGTTCTGTTACAGGAAAGACTTGAGGTCAGTTTAAATACAGATAGTGATTTCAGAGTTTTGATCCTAGTTGTCATTTCATTCTAATGATGACAGGCTCAGTAAACAGAGCGAGACAAGTCATGTTCCTTGCAAACTGCTGAAGTGATAAACGTGTTATTTAAGATACCCTGTAGGGCTGCCTGTATGGAGATGAAATGGAAAAACAGGAAAGAAGAGGTGAGAATTTGGTAATAAACATACAAAAGCAACAAGCCTCTCTGACTTTGCTGCTGTGGGGTCAGAAATTCAGGTGTACAGCCAGTGCTGGAGCTGCTGAGACTTTCACACCACCAAAGTGGCACCAAAGGCTTTTCTCCAAGGATGTGCTTGGCCATCATTGTGATGTCTGCCTTGTGGAGAAGCGTCTGGTGCTGCCATTGGTAACCTGGAAACTCCTTCCTGTTTGCTCACAGAGGAATATATGTGTGTGCTCTGGAGATCTTGTAGTTAGTTTGACTCCAGAAGATAAAAATAAAGCACCATATAGGAGTTAAGAGTCCACTGTAGTGGACATGATGAACAAAGATATTCAGGGGGTTATTGATGTGTTGCATCAGGCTAAGGCTTGGTGTAAAACTGCTGCAAATAGATCAAATGCAATAGAAACAGAGGCTTATGATCATTAATTTCCATCGTTTTGCTATTCAAGAAAAAAAAACATGAGAAGAGTTTCTCATAATTCCTGCATAGTTTGCTGTGAGGGGTTGGCCCAAGCCCTGCAGGAAGGCAGCAGAGGCTCTGCAGGGTCAGTAGTGCACACTTCCAGAGGCTCTCGCACAGCACAGCACGTGATTGTTCACTGCTGCAGTGCAGGCACCTGCTCACCAGGACATGGCAGAGACCTTCCTTACTCTTTTCTCAAAAAGGAATTTCAGGGCAGGAATGTTTCCTTATCAACTGCAGCAACTTTCAGACAGGCAGACTCATGACTGCCGGATCAGATAAAGTAGCTATGGAATTTATAGTGTCCCCATTACACAGTATCTGAGTATGATATGTCACAACATCACACCGACATTGGGAAACACAATCTGCATTTCCCTGTATAAAGGGTGAAACTAGGGCAAGGGGAGAAGAGGTAATTTGCTCCAGGTTGCCCAGGAAGATGTCAGCAGAGGGGAGCTGAGCAGCGGCTGCCAGGGTCCTCAGCCAACACCCTGCCCAGCTCTTCCTCTCTAAATTGATGCCTGTGAGATTTCCATCCATGCTGCTGTCTCAGGAGCTGTGCAGGGTACAAGCAGCATGGGATTTCAGAAGCATAAGCAGGGTGGGTAAGGAACCAAGAGGCACGGGGCAGGGCAAGGACAGCCATCCTGCTGTTAGGACACAAAATGCTGCTCTCAGAAAGCGCCCAGCTGCTGGCAGCCATCTAACGGCTGGTCTCTGCCCTGCCTCACCTCAGGGCTGCCTGCTGTACCCTTGCTCATCAGCTTTCCTCAGCATTTATGTCTTGCAGGTCTCCTTTGTAAATAAGCAAGCAACAAGCACTACTTCAGGGCTGATGTAACTCATGGACACACTCTGAAATGCTGATGGTGGAGAGGCCACCCAGCCTAACTGATCTTCCTTGCTGTTGCTTGCAAGAATTAGAAGGCTCCCTCTGCTTTCCTTTGTACGTGGCTCCCACTGCAGTGCCGTATCTGTGATTTGTTGCAGATAGGTTTCCACTGGTTCCTTTCTGAGGGTGCACTACGCACTTTCTGCCTTTGGTCGTTGCATGACCACAGTAACGGCCTACAGTACGGCGAGGAGCTGCAGAGCCTGGGAAGAGGGGAGAACTCTTTGAGTTAACCCAGCTCCGTGCTCAGAGGGAGATGTTATCTGCTGCTCGGCAGAAGTCATTTTTGTGCAAAACCAAGAGATAAGATATGAAAAAACACGAGACATTTATTTCCATTTCTTGCATTTGGATGCATAGAAGTTTAAAGAGCATTATAGAGCACTTTCTTCAGATGCATTACAAAAGACTCTTCTACACATTTCCAGTCTAATCAAAATCTAAGAAACGGGCATATGTAAGCAGTGATTTAGAAGTTAGCAGATTCTCTAGCTAAGCAGAAATTATTGTTATTCCAGCATAAAAAGTGTGGGCATACAAAGAAAAAGAGGGTAATGAATAAAAAGTCATGTATTACTCAATAGTTGAAACTGTAACTGTACAGGGAATGAGACGTGCAATATGGGTTATTTGGCTTACTGGGCTTCTGTAAGTGCAGAGATCAGTCTGCACCTGCATTTGTAAACTCCTGAGGTTTGTTCAAGCTCAGATGCTGACAACAACCAGCCACTCAAAAGCAGGTTTCAGCTTTCTGAGTGAAAAAAAAAAAATCCCGATTTATTCTCTCTATGAATAAACAAATAAAAAAAGCTTCTAATTCAACAGGACTGCTTCTGACATCGAGTTATATTCAGTGTAAAGGTATCAGAGTTATTTCAGTGCAACCAACCCAGGGCTGGTGTCTCTCAGCAGAGACCACTAAGAAACAACAGAGCTGACCCCAGGCTGCCTGCTGGCACACTACAGCCATTAGAGCATCTCCCACCTCATCTTGTCTGCACTTCCACTGTACTTAATGAGACCCCGGGGGTCACAGACCGCAAGCTGGGCCTAAAGCTATCACACAGACTGTGACACTACAGGCTGGAATCCGACTGGAACACAATACAGAGTCAAAATTACATAAAAATAGTTTTGTGGCAACTTGCCCTCAATCCCACGTGGGAAGACAGAGAAATGTCACCACATGTCAAATGAACCAAAAGCACAGAAGAAATCCTCCCACTGAGCTGCAGGCAGGTGAGGCGCAGGGCAGCCTCCCTTCCAGCACAGCAGGAGCTCTGCTCAGACACAGAGATGGGGCAGAGATGGCACACGGGCTTTTACCTGTGCTAGAACCTGACGTTCTGCCTTTCTGGTGCCCCAAAGACGTCACTCAGCATTTCTGTAGACTAAAGGCAGCGTCAGTGAAACATGGGGTACCCTGGGGCGGGCGTGCATGGCTACCTGCCTCAAGACGCTCTGCTGTGACTCTTTGGGAGCGCTGAGTGCTGTGATTTTCAGGTCACACAAAGCCTGAAGATGATTTTACTCCCTTTACAATTTGGCAAACTTCACTGCAGACCTTTTTTTGCAGGGACCAGAACTGAGCAGCACCTCCCCCCATCCCACCCTTCAGTTTCTTTTTACAAGAAAACGATTACATTCATTTGATTCACAACAAAAACAAAACCAAAAAACACAGAACAACCCCCCAGAACGTATGAATTCTCTTTGTTCCAGATGACTGCAACACTCCTGCATTAGGCAAACCATTTGGTGTGTGCGTGCGAGGCTGCAGAATGAATTTTATTACAGCCACAAAACAGATTTTTAGCAGCAGCTCAGAACTGCATGCAGATGAAAGGGGAACCAGCTGAGCTCGGCGCTGCAAATCGGTTCCCCATGATTCAACTATTTCATCCTCCGGGCTACCATCGCCCTCCTCGTTCTGCAACAAGTGATAATGCTGGCGATAAAAGTCTCTCCTGGATGATCAGGGAAGGGAGATAACAGCTATCGTGGCCTTGCTTGTGGTTAGCGAATACTTCTTTGACAGATGTTTTGCCAAATATAGTGAAACGAGAGGGATTAAAAGAAAATAATGATTAAAGACACTAATTGCCATATTGCAGCCTTGCAGAACTTTGTGATACGTTGCTAGAATTTTGCCTTGGAAAAAAAGGAGAGCATTGCTGGGATATAAAGAGTGTGGTATGTGCTTTTGTTCCACTTCAGCCACATGAGCTTTGCTATAATTATCACTTTTTTGGCTTTATTATGAATAACTATGGATAATTGCCACGTATTAAGTTATGGTGCACTTGGATATGCTATTCCCAACAAAACGTATGGATAGCCACTAAACTTATACCTGATTCCTTTACAGAACGAGAAGGAAATACTCCTTATCCTGCAGCATTAAAACAAATCAAAAGTGCTGAACAATCAATGTCTGTTCCTTCATTTATCTGCTGTATTTTTTACTCATTATTGCAAACTTCTGGGCAGCAATTTCAAAGGAGGATCAAACTCAGAATTATGGACTTATATATATGCATATATACAGGTCAGTCGGAATTCTGAGCATTCAGCGTCTCTGAAAATCAAGCCACATTGTTTAAGTGCTGTAAGCCTGGACTGTGAATAGTATTTAGAAATAAAGTTCAAGATGATGTTTACAAGCATTCCTGAATAAAGGCTTAATTATCAGCTCAGCTGCTGGTTTCCAGATGCCCAAATTTACAGTTCTCACTTCATTTGTGCGCCTGTGTGAAAACCTCTGGCAGCGCTCACAATCTCCAGCTTCGGGAAGCACAGATGAGCCAAAAGAAATATTTTTCAGCCATTTAAAGCGAGATGGGGGCATTAAAAAAACAGTGCGGGGAATTGATACCAACATACAAAAACCACGACAGGAATCCGAGCGCTTGGGCTCCCAAATGCAGCCCTGCACATAAAGACAGGCATTATTTCAGCACGCGCCTCTAAATGCGTGCGGGGGCACCCAGGAAGCTGCTTCTTAGGTAGGGAAGATTTATTTGCAGCCCATTCAATACCAGAACTTTGCTACTAAATGCTTTCCAAATACAGTTCATTTTCATGCCATGATCTCTAATGAAAAGTGCCTGCTGAGTGCAGTACAAACCATTTGGTGCCCCAGTGTCAGGGGAGGAAAAGAACAACATTCAGTAAAACTGAAGGTTTTTATTATCACGTCGTAAATGAACAAATGGCATCTGTCAATACAAAGGGGCTCATAGGGGGTATAGAAAGGAAGCTTAGTTATTACGCTCAGGGTGTGCTGCTGAAGTGACAAACTGGAGTTCTATTAACATGCCAGTTATAGATCTCCTCTTCCTCCCCCACCGCCCCGACCATTTTCTTTTACCTCCTTCAATTTGGTACATACCAGAACGGCTGTAAAATGAGCTTTGGTCAGACAGTGCTCACCGTTTAATGCTGGGAGCTGCAATCATAGCTAGGAGTAATTAAAAAGTGGGGCCTCTGTATTCACATGGAAAATTGGGTCCTGCAGCCGCCCGTCCTTCAGAGAGCATCACCGGGCAGTGAACCCCTTCAAGCACTAATCCCGTCACAGTTTTCATATTTAGGCAATAAACATCTTTCACTGCACTGATAAATGACAAAGGTGTTTATGAGCTTCAGGAAATGTTTATACCATAAGTATAAAAACCAGAGATGGGATTGTTGGTGCTAGGGGGCACTCAGGTCTGTGCTTAGAGCCCGGAGGAAACGCAGGGGTAGGGAGGAAAGGGAGGCTCGGGGGGTGGGAACCTCCAAAATGTTCTTACTAGAAGAGATTAAGCTGCTTTTCTCATAAAACTGTTCAGTGGCCCTGAGCAGGTGTGGCTGCAAGCTGGAACCGAGAGTGAGGCAGAGCCCAAGGAGGGCTGGGGAAGTGCCCAGGACCCCCTGCTCCAGCCTGGGGGAGGAAGTGGGGCTGGAAGTGCCCCCCCCGAGGAGCCAGCCCTGCTGCAGGCTCACAGCAGGAGCATCCTGGCAGAGAAAGGGAAAAAGCTGGCGTTGCTCTTTGGGATAAGTCTACAATTAGACCTACAGTATGCTGAAAACAGCTTAGTGGGCCAGACCTAAATCATGTTAGCAACCGTGCGAATGCAGGACATTGGGCATTTTTAATGGAAACAAGAAAATCCCTGAATTGCTTATGTGCTTTATCAGCTTATTCAACTGCTGGGACGAGTTTGTATTTGCATTTAAAATGAAGCAGGAAAGGAACTGTTATGACTATAAACAACAATTTCATTCGAACTTATTTTGCAAAATGCCCAGAATACAAAACAAAACTCTCCTGCGAATGCATTACACAAAAGCAGAGTTTTTATAATGCCCTAAAAGGAAAGGTTTTAGCACAATGAATCCTAAGCACCGAAACTGTGAAGTTAGGAGACTCAAGTATAGCATAAGCAGGTCTTGATCAATGTGCATCTCAGGCTGAGCTCATACACTCGAGGCTTGCTGCTGTTTGGCAATGCGTGGGAATGCCAGGGTGGTTACCCATGCCCTGTGCTGGCTGGATGAATGCCCTCCCTATATGAAGCAGCACACTCCTGGCTCCACTTCCAAAGGATGGATGGTGGACACGGTCCCCCAAGATTTCAGGGAGCATTACTGTTACCAAAGGTGTGTCATCTCCTGCAGATCCCACTGAGGATGACGCACAAGCAGACTGCATCCTCCCACCGGCAATGAATTGCAGTCACAAGCGTTGGAGCAAACTCATTGCAAATGGAAATTGTGCAGACAATGACCCAGGCTGCTTGGGATAACACATACTCGTTATTTTTCACCTTCAACACCAGATTCCACCTTGTTCTGACATAATTAATGTGTCACGAGAAGAGAAGCCTGTCTGAGTTTTGCCTCCTCTGACCGTGATATTGGGAACAAACACCTATTTTGACAAGGCTGTTTGGAGGCCAGGCTTTGCTGTGCTCACCTCGCAGCAGATCATGCCACCTGCAGACTGGCACGCTTCAATTGGCCGCGCTCCCTTTTCACACCTGCAGAGGATCTGCCCCACCACAGCTGTAGGGCTGCTCACTGTAAAAACATTTGTCCGAATCTCTGTACAAAAGCTGGGCAGCTTCCTTTCACCAGCCTAGAAATTAAAAAGCCTCTTAAAACAAGAATAATCTCGGGGGTGTCGCCTCCCATACTGGATGGCTTTATGCACACATTTCCCTCTCATGCAGACTCCTGCTTTATGACAGCTTTATGACAACAACTGCCTGGCTGCAGAATCTGTGCTGCAAATCCAGGTACCCAGCTGAAACAGTCGGCAAAATTTTAACTTCGAATCAGTGCAAAAGCTAATTAATTAACTAAAGATTGCAGCAATTTGCTTCTTTTTGTTTTCATGTCGGGGAGATGAAAGGGTTCCTGCATCTTCAGCAGATGGAGGGATGGGAACGAACCACAGAATTTGCCTCAAATTAAGAAAAAATACATAGCAACTTTAGTAGTTGTTTGTCCCCTTCCCGTGTGTGTTCACCCCAGAAAGAGATTTGCTTGCTGGGAAAGCTGTACAGAAAAAGCAGCTATTATAAGGATTATAAGCTGTATAAGGATTATTCAGGAAGGAAAAAAAAAAAGCGAAAACCTTTCAAATGCATAATGCAGAGTATTCCCATCAGAGATGTGATTGCAGCCTGTTTAGGGGAGAACACCGCATCCCTGACACATGGAGTGCAGCACACACAGAGGCACCCCAGAGCTGCCCATGTGTCAGAGCTTGTGTGCAGTGGGACTCGGCCTTCACCAGCACAAAGCTGTCCTTACAACCAGAGCAAGAGCTGTGCTCTGCACCTGGAAGCAGACCAGCCGGCCAAAGCTCCTCTTTTTCTGCTGCCGTACCCATGCTGGCTAAGTCACATGAGCAGTTTGAACATAACATCCTCCCCTCAGTGGCTGTGGACAACCAAAGGAAAAATCAATTTATTTGTGAAGGGGAAAACTTCACCTGAGGTGGTTTTTTGTTTGTTTGTTTGTTTTTAATAAGAAAATACTGAAGAAAGGAGTTCTTACGGAAGAAAGCCCAGGAAACTGCCATCCTTACCTAAGGACTCTAAAATAAATAAGGTGAGATCAGCTGAACAAGTTATTAACACACAAACAACGATGAGCAGAAGCGCTGTGAGCCACTACAGCGACTGCCAAAGGGAAATACAACGTCGGAACGTTTCCCAGCCTTGAGCTCTTGCAGCGGTGAGCATCTCATGGCGCTGACACATCGCTGCGCTCACGGGCGATCCAGAAATGAAAGGAACAAACACAAACCAAATCCCTGCGACATTTCACACCTCATCATCGAGCTCATGTTCAGAGACACTGCGGGGCACTCTTTTGTTGTTCGTTACTGATAATCCTGGGGGGGATCGGCCCCCTCTTCATTAGAACTAACGTTTGCTTTCTATGGATAAATCTGTAGTATATACACAGTATAGATTTATGAAATTAACATGGTTTTTTTTTTTTAGCAACAAAACCAATACGGATAGATCGGCACTAAGACTTGACGTTTTCTGGCAGCTTTCATCCAACAAACCGCACCGACCACTGCATGCGGGGAAAGCAAACTCACATGAAACGAATATCATTAAATCCGCCTAAGTGAGAAAACTGAGACGCTGAGCTGCTGTACATATTCCGGCACAACAAGCAGTTCGTTGAACTTTTTCCTCCACTATTTGCATCTGATAAACAGTTTATTTTCCCATCTATTTAACATACTTGTCTTTTGTCATTCGGTGACAGCACTGCTGGCTTTCAGGACAGACGCACGGCATTCAGCCCAGGATCAGATAAGCACCAGGCTCACTTACTGCAATCGGGAGCCAGGCTGGTCGCATTTAGAATAAGAATTTCTCATAGCGCTACTATTCAAATTCAGAAACAGAGAAATAAATCTGTCTAATCCCCAAAAGCCCACTAAAGCAGTACTTGGAAGCTTCCCATCACGGATGAAACCAGGCAACCTACTCTACCCAAAATGATTAATTATGCTAAAATAGCACCTGAGGTCTGGTTGGTGGTTGGAGGGGAGGTGGCAGTTTGGAGGGTCTCCTGGTGGCCAGCTGTGCTGAGGACGCTGCTTTAGGACACATGACTTGGGCCGCACGAAGCCTTCACGTGCTGAACTCAGCTGGTCACAAAATGTAACAACCCTGATGTATTTTTGTTGAATTTCCAGGTGCATCTTTTCCTCCGAGAGCTGCACTGGCCCAATGGTAGCACCTACATGTGTGTATGGCCAGCAAACACACGCATGGTGAGCTGAGCCTCCAGGAGGCCCCTGCACCAAGGCAGCACAAAAGGCTCCCTGTGTCTGGGAGCAGTGGAGATGGTTCGTACTGGAGATGAGAGAAAAAATACTTTTCACGGGTACAAAGAAGAAGAACTGACAACTTACACTGCATTTGAAGCAATGTGTTTCGTATAAATACCTTTTACTCCTCTCCTCCCATTCACCTCCCCTACTTCTGACATAAACTGTTGCATTCCTTTAAGATTTATGAAAGATTATTTGAGTGAGAAGTGAATGTCTCAGCAAATGACTAACTGACCTTCCACCTATGATCGTGACCCTCAACCAGATGAGCCTTTTGAAGAAATATTTTGGATTCAGTTAGGAAATGGCAGTGTAATTGAAACAAACTTGTGGGGCTGTTCAGCACTGGGGAAGAACAGTGCTTGGTTGGGGATCCTTTGCCAACTGCTTTGCCTGTAGGAGTTAAATTAATGGCCAGTTTTCCCACATACAAGACAAGACACAAGGACATTTTCAGACTGTGGTGGTAATAAAAATGAGTCATTTATATTAAAAAAATAATAGATTGTGTCTCAGAAATAGCTTTCATCAGACCTATAAATCAGCCATAAACTGAAGTCCTTTTTTATATTTGGTAACTGTCCATATTTTTCTGAACATTTAATGCTAGCTTCACCCTGTAGTCTTGCAAGAGATATCCATGCAGATAAGCAAGCGATGCCTATATTACAGCCCCTTGCATAGTAAGAGAGAAGGAGGTAGGAGCAGCAGTGGCATGAGATGCTGCAGCAGTAATGAGACTGAGTTTGTGTACTACATAAATTATGGCACTTCGAAATTCTCAAGAGTCTCTGAGCCAAAGGTCTCAAATCGTTTGTAAATGTGATTGAAGCTTTCTATTTCCTCTACGAACCAAAGTAGGTTTTGCTTGACATTTAATCTTTGTTCACTCTGCTCAGTGCCTCTACAGATACAGCCACAAGTTGCCCATAAGTCACACATCTGGGGCTGCCTGAAGTTGCTGTGCAGGGCTGCATTGCTGTCCCAGTTGGGAAATATCTCCAGGGGAAAAAGTCCAAAAGCTGAACAGTGTCTGAGTTATTTCTTTGTGTTTGAAGTTTAAAACAGTGGTGTTAACTAGGAGAACAAAAACAAAACAGAAGAATCCGAAGGGCTGATTTCATAAATAGTTTGATTTAGGCAGTAGAACCTGAAGTGAAGAAAACTGTCAGCGTAAGACACAATGACCTTTCAGACTATCACTAATTAACCCAATATACAAACTGGAAGTCAGAGCATTCCTGCAGGCAGAGGGAGCAGCTTGCATCATCTCAGTTTTGAAGAAAGAAACTTTGAAAAGCGCAGAGATGTGCACATGAGATGAACACTTTTGACCTCCCTATGCTTTTCTGTTTTTACTTTTAATTCTCTGAGTGCTCCGTTCCTGGTTGGCCTTTCATGTTATTAAAGTGGGATCACTTAAAAATTCTGGACTCTCTCTCTTTTTACATGTTTTAAACCATGAAAAACAACCCCGACCAACCGACATCAACAGCAATTTTTCACAAACAGCAATAAGATACAGCTATAGTGCAAGGTCTGGTTAGACATTTTAGTCATATGACCTTCATCTTTGCAAGAATCTATTGTTACATTCCATTTATTTTTGTCAATATTGACATCTGACCATGGACACAAAATGATCTCTTTTTCTTGCCTATACTCTCCTGTCCAACTTTGCATTAAGAAAGCAATTGAAAAGCCTAATGCATGGAAAGTGAATCTTTTGTATTCACTATAATGCCCAATTTTTCCTTTGGACTTACCAAAGCTGTCCAAACAAGAGCTAGATTTTCCCTTTCAGGAGAGAATAATGGAAACTTTAAATGAAATCAGAAGGTTGCTTGACCTGTTAGAAACTCTGAGGTAAAACCGATGTGAAATTATAATGTAAAGCCACGTGAGGATGTTGTATCAATTGCAGCGCCTTCTGCAAATCTCGTCTTTTCAACAGAGCTAAAAATTAGAATAACTTGGAAACTTGGAATGATTGTGCCAGCTGCTGAACTACCACACTGTGTGCTACAGCTAGCACGGGAATCTGAGTGCAATTTAATTTAAATTTACTCATAGTGAAAGATTGATTATGAACAATCAAATGGTCTTTTAAATAACTACTAAAAACACTGCTGCTTGCAAGTGAATTTCAGCCAGCACTTTGCAAGATGAGTCCTAAGTACATCCTGCTCACCTCCACACGTGTGAGCCCACAAAAGCAAACCTGGACTCTCGAAACTTAGCAACACTTTGACAAGCACCAAACCCGAGATGTGACAGGTAATTTTGGACATTCTGAGTCCGGCTGTTGCACCAACAGACCATCAGAAAGCACAGATTTCACCTTGAAGAATACAACCCGTCCCTGAAGATACCGCCCCAAACCTTTTTGGTTGAATGCAGTGAAGCATGCAGCGAGAGAGAGGAAACAGCCAAATTCTCACCCACTTCAGCAAATCTAAACCCATGGTTCTAAGCATGAAGCATGAGATGAATTGGTTACTTCTGCTCCAGCTCATGTTGGAGTTTGCTTAATAAAATAGCATGTTAGCAGAGGGATCCTGGAAGTGAACCAGAAGGAGCAGCACAGTAACGGCTCCTTTAACCTTCCCTGGCCCCTTAATGTCCGCTATGGGCAGCCACAAAGGAGGGAGGTGGAGTTCTGTGCACCGTCCGCAGCTTATTAGGAGAAGACAAGAACAGAAAAAAAGAAAAACTGTGTCTGCAGCGGTTTATGAGTAAAAGCATTTAACATCAGCCTGTGTGAGGTGCGGGCACTCAGCAATGCAGAGCTGGGGATGCCCAGGGCACTGCCTGCACTCAGCAGAGCCAGAGGAGGGATCACTGTTTAAGATCACTCCAAGTCCAGACTGGAGCTCTGAGCCATGGTTACACATACAACTAAACTTATGTACCTTTCCTTTAGTTTGAAAGAGAGAGCGCAGTTTGTTTTGAAGATGACAAGTAATAGCTGAATCCATTGCTGGACACAAATTGCAAATTCATGCATTTCCCAGGGTTACACAAAGTGGCACACCATCCCTCTTAATCTGCCTCCCACTCAAATGAATAAATATTCTGTGCATCTTTTGATATAGGCAGGAAAACCTTTAAATACTTTGGGACATTTCTGTTAGAAATAATTTTTAAAGCCCCATATTTTAAAGGTAAATCGACATCTTTTTAAAAATATCATTCAAGTTTTTTACTGCTCTAACATTAAAGGAATGGCTAGTACTGCCACTGCTTAGAAGGGTTTGCCCTTTGAGCTGAGTGCCTTTTCTTCTTTCTACATGCATTTCGCCACCATTTCTTTTTGATGAAAGTGTTTTCTCCCCCAGCGCTGTGCATTAGGTTGACAATGCACAGGATTGCCAGACGGTTTTGTCGCTTATGCCATAGACTTTACTATTCCTTTGAACCTCTCTCAGCGTAAAAGAAGTTTTTCTTAATAAGTAGTTGTTCATCCTTTGATATGCACATCTGGATGTGCTTCTTATCTACAACGTGGTAATGCTGCTTCCTGAAGATAATGATAAAAGAACAACTGCAAATAACAAAAAAAGAAAAGCTCAAAATACTGTCAGATTTCTTTTAAAGAAATGGGTGGGTGTGGGGTGTGGAAAGAGGTGAAACTCTCTCCTCATTTCTTTGGCCCTTTGTAGTAGGAAAATAAAATAAAATGAAATACAAGCCCATAAAGAAAACCGCTGATTTACACATAGGAATCGAGGATATGAGAAACACGACTATACAGATTTGAAAAGTCTTACATAGCTCAAATAAGACGTCGTTTGATTTTCAGTTTACTGCCTATAATAAATCATAACATCAATATAAATAACAATCAACTCGAAAGCACATTCTCAGTGCAGCTGATGAATTGATGAGGGAAAAAAAACCCCTTTCCACCTGCATCTGGGACAGACATCTTCCAGTGTACGCTGCCGTGCTGTGTTTGGTACCATGGAATTCAATTGTCTTTAACTTGCAGATAAAAACTGCTCAGCATTGCTCAGCTGCACCTCCACCAGCTCTCCCGTCAGCTCCTTATCTCTGAGTTTCTCCACCTATTTCCACCATTGGGAGCTGAGGACAGTGGCTGGCAGCGGCAGGATCAGTCCCACAGCACACAGCACGCTGCTGAGAGGCATCATCTGAGACCACAGTGCTCTCCTGCACAAGATCTAACCTGCCTTCTCCCCACCTGCCTGAAGATGAGCGCTCCCAACTGCAGACACTGAGAAGCTTCCAGCTGCCAACTGTGCCACAAATCTTGGCTTTCCCTATGGCACAGCTCTGAAGGCATTCCCCTATCTCTGTGAACGAGTCCCAGCTCTTTTTCCTCATGATGAATGAGAAACAGTGAGTCAAACATTTTTGGTCACTGCAGTTGTCAGGTCTGCCTGCCGCATTTCCCACTGCAGGCATGCAGCAAAGGTGAGGAGCAGAAACCCTGCATGGCACAAACCTGCTGCAGGCGTTGGGCTGCCCTGCCAGGACCTGGATGCACCGCCACGGCCGTGCCGGGCCCCGCTTCGCCCTGCAGATAACATTCATGAATTGATCCCTCATTAGTATGCAGCAGGCATGGGAAAATGATAAACTCCTATTAACACTGTCATGGCAACTGAAAAAATGGCTGCTTTGGAAGAACAAGGTCCACAACAGAAGAAAAGCAAAGGCCTCTTTCCTTTCTTCTGTCTGACATCTGTTGTTTAACATACAAAATTGTATTCTAGTGACACACAGTAGTGCAGATGCAGTTAAAGGTTGGTCAGCGATCGCTATCATTATCAGCTCCTATTTTCAGGGCTTACGTGGCTCATCTCTGAGATCCTGTTCTGGGCTGCAAGCTGCCACGCAGGATTTTGGCCCACAGGCAAAATTTATTGTACAGATTATGCCTGGATTATGGCTGAGCAGAGAAGAAAAACTGCCATTACTTAATTCTCCTTTGTGACAAAACCTCAGAAAACACACTGTTTTTTTAAGCAAGTTAATTTAAGTCCATCTCCTAAGAAACTCGGGAGTCCAGGAGCGATTAAAAAGCATTGTTGAGTTTTTGGGTGACGGAGGAACCTAAATCAGGTTAATTAGGTTAAATTAAGTATACCTAAATGTACGCATTGCATTTCCTCACTACTAAAACACTGTTATCATGTAATACATGTACCTGGTATGATTTTTGCTTCTTCACAATCTACTGGTTTTACTTCTGAAACAAGCAGTTTGTGCCATTTCCTACTGAGATCACAGCGCAGTGGATATTTACCACGCACACATAATGCCTTGTGCTGTACCTGACGCTGTCACCTTGGGGCTCAATTTTCTTGTTTACAAACTGAGGATAATTTCCTACAGTTATAAAATATTTAATCTGCTCTTCCATGAAGCAGAATGAGTCCTAAAGCATTGTCATGGACTCAGAATTGATTGGTCAGAGATTCAAAAGGCTAATAATTAGTCTCCCTGCCTCCTTAATGGAATCGGAAGGAAGGCAATCCATACACGAATCCGTCCCTACACCCACCCCTCACAGGGGGACCCAGCTCCACAAAGGAGGGGTCCGGCCAACAGCCCCAGTGCAGCCCCTCCAGGGGCACATTCACGGGATTCATTCTTCTTCCAGTGCTTTACTCTTCTATACTGTGGGCTGAGATGCTGCAAAATGTGTGACAGAAAGGAAGAAAAAAAAGTATTGGATCTGTAAGTGTAGAGGATCTGCTTCAGGTTTCATCCACATTTCATCTTCACTGCCACAGACCGCAGGCAGAACCTCTCACTGACACACAGACCCTTCTTAGGGACTTCTGCTTCAGAAGATCTATACTCCTTTCAATACAGCCTTCTCCTCTGATAATCACAGATGTTAATCTTCCCCAGGCTGCCCCTCAGTGCTCCTAGATGCAAGACTGCAGGACTTTTGGAATCAGACACCTGTTGCATTCAGTGGACACTGCACCAGACAAGTCTGCAGTATCTCTAGAAGGTCTCCAGAAGAGCTGCAGATGATTTACACTCCCTGCCATAAACATCAGCATATCTGTTACACATTGAAGACAACTCTGGAAAAACAGTAGTTTTGCTAATTGTAGAATTTGTGTGAGATAGATTACCTTTTGTCTGTGAAATCTGGTGAAGTGACTAGCATCCCAAAGAGCAGCATACGCCTGACTACCATCTGCATCCCTCAGAGGTGTATAAGGAATGCATTTTTTCCTGAGCACCTGCACCTAGTAATTGCTTTCCCACAAGAACTCCCTCTCCTTAAGACCGAAGCTGCACTGCGTGCAGATAAATGTGCACAGAGGTGATCTAATTTAATTTCCTCTCATTAATAGCCTTCCTCCATGGCAACATATCAACTGTGACAATAAGGACACCTGAGTATACGCATATTCTGTGTAGTCTTTTTATAGGCAAAACCACGTCAAGCACATTAAAGGAAACAAAAAAGACAATTCCGAAATGTCTTTCAAGCATTTCAATCAGAGCAATATCTCAAGCAGAAGACCTGGGTTTATGCACAGTTGTAGGCAAAAGTCCCAGGGCTGGGATTGAGGATTCTTGCAGCAGCAGCAGCCACATCTGCATCAGCACAGGGAGCTGTGCAGCAGCAGGTGGGCATGGAGCCCCGGTGCCAGAGCCAAGCCAGCTGTTCCCCAGCACAGCTCCTTATTCATATCTTTTGGAAAGGACTGGCTGACACTGCCTTGCAGTTGATACGTGGGGTTTAGTTTTAATTCCCTACAGTTCTGGATAAATCTTTGTTAAATATAGACCAGGTCTGCTTTTACTCATTCTTCTACTCTTTTTCTGAGTGCAATTTGCAGGTTCTCATTGTGTCAGATCCCGTAGTGCTTCTCCAGTTTTCATTATTTTCAGGGGATATTTGGGAATAGAAAACCAATCACAGATGTCTTAAGTGCAAGTTGAATTTCATTGTGTTACCCGATTTGCAAAGAGGAGAGGAAGAAGGAAGGTCACAAAGCATGTTTTTGTGTCTGACCATTTATCAGATAGTAATTTATTTACAGCTTTTGTGTTGAATGGTAAATATCTCACCACAAAAACTGCCATTGTTTGGACCCTGGTGGCTGGTCCAGGCAGACAACAATCAACACTAAAAGACATCACTGCTGACATTACAAAACAGTATCTGCATAGGAATGCTGCACTCACTTTGTACAGCTTGAGTGATGATAACACAAAGGGAGGGGGGTTGGGGGGGACCCCAAATCAGGACACCAAATCTGCTGCCATCCAGAGTAAATAACAGAACCAGAAGCTGTAGAGCGGCTGGACAGGAAAACCAACTCAGATGAATGGCTGAACAAAACCCACTGCTTCCTTCTTGCAACACTGACATCCTGGATTTAAAAATTCCTCTCCAAAGCCATTCAATTCCCTTCATCCTCCAAAACCAGGAATCCTGAAAATATAACTACCCTGCCTTAGTGCCAGCAGCTGCTGAACAACAGAGAAGCTGCTCTGCTGGTTGCTCTCCTGCTGGAAAGGGCTCCTGTTTTCCAGGAAGGGAGAAAGATTTGGAGATGTCTGTTCCCAGCTGGAGACCTGCATCCGGGCTCCCAGCTGGGTGGGAAGGAGTTGGGTGTCGATCACCCCAGTCCTGGTATGGTCAGCCTGGTGGGCCTGCCCTGCACTACACATGTTCAATGCCAAGACTCACAGAATGGTCGTCCAAAAATAATACAGAGCCCAGCAGAGATAGGGGAACAGAAATGAAATGGGAATGTCTCTCCCCCATCCCTCCTATGGCTTCCTGTAGTTTGAATTAAAGCAATGCTTTGCGCTTCCCTTCTCCATCCCCATTTACTGGTCTGGAAGTTGTCTCTGCAGTTTGAGAGTGAAACCACCAGCCTGTCCCAGAGGTCTGCAAACACAGAGAGCCATCCAAAACCCTCTGAAGGCTGTCTGTCTTTGCTGCCATGCTTTCATAATTTCAGCGAGCCCTGGTTAAGCCCAGGTAGAAGCCACTTTCACATTTACACATGCTCTGAAACTTGATGAGACAATGCTGCTTGGTTTGGATCTAAAATGTGTTATTAAACTTAAATATAACAACAAAAACAACCTTTTGTTTTTAAAAGAGATTTTCTGTTCCAGTTCTGCAGACTCAGGAGGTTGAGAGATTTGGGAAAAACACACTTATCTACAATTAATGCAAGCCTTGAGCTTGTGAAGACTCACATAGTGCTAGTTCCCATGTATTCTTGTTTTTGAATTATACAGTACTTCCTTTAAAGAGCTCGCAAAGGAGGCAGTACCTCAGTGACTTTCTTGGATCCAACAGAAGCAATGGAAGTTTACAGCAAAATGGATTTTCCTCGATGTGCTAATCTGAAATACATCAGCACACACAGAAAATCTAACTCTATTCCTCCGGAAGATAATTTGTGACATTTGGCCCTGGTGGGAGTAGGAACAGAGCTGTGCACCACTGATACTTTTCGTACAAAGAAACAAACCAAGAACGTTTTGAAATCAAATTACTGCATTGGAAGCACACCTCGTATTGACATCGCAGCATTAGAAAAATAATGCAAAAAACTTGTTTTACAGAGTTTCTGCCCTAAGAAGGAATGACACAAAAGGCATTTTTGTGCCATTAAGTTCCATCCTTTGGAACATATGTAAAGTCCTACCTGATTACTGCAGTGTCTAAGATTCAGATTTATTCTTGCAGGATAGCTTTTGTCATCTCCCCAGTAATTTATGAAGTTACTCTATGGCCCAACACAGCTGGTTTGAAAGCTGGATAGAAATGAAAACACAAATCACAAATTTGATGCACAGGAGGAGGGAAGAAAATCTGCTTTGTCTTTCACTGTAGTAGGTAAGGCTTGATGTTTTATGTCCATGGCATAAACTACCATTTGCCAGCACAGCCGTTGGGGTTTACTCATAGATACAGTCAGTGTGGGGTTGAACACGTGTGGCAGCAAGGGGGCCCTGGGCACAATCTTTGCAGTAGTGTTATTGCTCCGGTATGTTTAAGGCATCAAACTGCAGTCATGAAAAATGTCACCTTGTCACATCAGCTCTGCAGGTAGCACCTAAAACATCGGGATCTGGTTCCCCAGTCTGAGCTGTTCCTGTGTGTAGCAGCAGACCCATCTCACCCACCCTCCAATTGCACATCACACTTGGGGTCTGATGATACCTGCATCATACATCTCTAATTTTTCTGGTTTCGCAGAATCTGACACAGCACTTGATAATGCACTTCAAGGCATCGCATAGTTCAAGGTTCTGGATTTAAACCACAAGAAAAGAAAGCAGGCAAATCCACGATAACACTCATATCCTGGTTTACAGCCATTAGAATCCATCAAAAATTACCACAAACACGCAATACGCACCCTCTGTATATCTGCTGTCACTTGCTACATGTGTATCTTCCAGTAATCAAGGTCTCCTTGTGGAAAGAGGCAATGAGATTTTCCTACAGTACCAACAAAACTCAGGTCCAGTCTCACAGAAACTGGAGCTGCCATGCTGCAAAATTCAGGGGAGATGTCTGCATGTAAGTCATTTCAAAGCACGTGAGGAATTTAAGGAACCTTAGATCAGCTGGAGAGTCTGAGAGAATACAACAAATTCATTAAATCTATGGCAGTAACTCACATCATAAGAGCTGAAGAGAACCAAAACCCACCCTGCTGAATTGAGTGATTTCATCAATGAAGATTAGCCCTCCCCTCACATTAATAGAGACCTTGAAGTCTGCAATGGCTGTGATAAGTATTTGGTTACACTGATGTAAATGTACATTTTCTTATCAATATGCAAACAGAACCCTAATCTATTTATCTCCTTCATATTTTATTTGGGGGATGGAGGCTAGGAGAGTTGTCTTTGAAGGCTGCTTTCAAACTTTGATATCTAATGAGTCCAAATTGACTTCCAAAGCAAATAATTATTACGTGCAAAGAGGATTGTTTTATTCTCTCAGTAGCATTTTCCAGGCTTCATCAAACAAGTTCTGAAACAGGCTGCAGCTGTGTGTAGGATTTACCTTCTGCAGGGTGTGTTTGAGTAGGTCAACCACTACAAATGCCCTTACCAAATTAAGGCAGAATAATGCCCACATCTCCCTTGGGAGTCCTGATGTAGGAGGCCAAGCAGTCTTTAATTCCTCAGGGGGAGAAGTCATGTTAGAAGATGCTAGGCTAACGACAGGGAGCCAATGACCCCCCGACAATTGTTACCAATTCATTTCTAGAAAAAGTACAGTGGTTTTGATTGCAGGAAGCATTGATGCAGGCAATAACAGCTCCTGACTGCCAGCCACCCCTTTTGTGTGAACCTCAGTTGCGTCCCAGAATGACTGTAAGTGCTCAGAATGGGAACAGCTTTACAAATGTACATTCTCAAATAGGCAGGGTTTGGTTGGCTGCCAGCAAGGGACAGAGAAAACATTTTAGCAGGTCCCTCCTGACAGCTGCCAATAAGCCTGGCCTACACACACCTCCAGCTTCAACAAAATGAATGTTTTCTCACCCTGCCTTATTTTCACAGAGAGACAAACGTGGTTTTACAATGTCCAGTTATCTGCATCACTGCTAGGATATTAAGCTGTGAAGGACATGACCAGATGGCTCTGCCTTGGCCTCCACAACCAACACTTCTTTTCCATGCACTCCCAAAAGGCAGAACAGGCACAGAGGTGCACAGAGCCCCTCCTGTGGGACCCAGCCCTGGAGCCTGTGCTTGTCCCCGTGGGGCACTGGGATGCTGAGGGGAGCAGAATGCTTTCTTCTTCAACACTGCCTTCTGCTTCACGATTTCTCAGTTAAAGCTTCAGCTGCTTCATTACTCGAAAGCAAGTACTTAATTTGCTCAATCAGAAGAGAACACTGAATACGTAACCAGTTGTCATCCACGGTGCTCAAACGGGACATTTGCTATATGCCATGCAACCCCTAGGTCACTGGAACACCAGGTTTTTTGCTAAGCAGACCATTGGTCTTGCATAAATACATAAAATGTAACTGCTTTCCACCAAGAAATTATTTCAAGCATAATGCTTAAGGGTGTTTACAGTTAAAATACCAACAAAACATGTAGAGGTACACATTTCAATACAGTATATGGGAAACACCTGGCCTCAGAAACATTTGGGTAAAAATTGCTGTCAACCTTCTGTTTGTCAAAAGGGTATATTTATCCTCTGACTTTCTGTCATGACCTTTGCATTCTGAAATGAATTAAAGGTTTATGTGCAGGAATGCAGAGAGCAGGAAATCAGGAAATAGCATGGGAAATGGCTTTCCTGTCCCGTTTCACTGCTTTACGTACTGTAACGTCATCGAGTGCAGAGATTCAGCCTGTTTATGTTGGCATACTTGATCTGGAGCTGCGTGTCATATCGCTTTGCTCCTGCTGCTGTATTGCCAAGGTGATCCACTAAAAGATGCAGCGTTGGTTTGATTTGGGGTGAGACAGCAAGAGACACGTTCAATTTTGACAGTGATCCATTTATGTGGTTAACTGGACAAGCAGACATGTTGGAACTAGTTGGCACAATTAATGCTCGCTTGGAACCATTTGCCCCTGCATACATTTTTAAAAGCAAAAGCTGAAGGATCAGATCTACCAAGGAAGCAGGTGATTCGTCCGGCATTTTCATTTTCACACAGCAATGTCTCTGGAGGAATGCACGGTTTGGAAATAGAGTTCATGAACTAAGAATGTGAGGAAAGAATTCATATTTCGTAAACAATTTTTGGTAAGTCTTCAATGCTTTTAAGCAGTACAACAATGAACCAAGTGGGCAAAGAGCCTGACTTAATTGCCTCTTAACAATCTTACTGAAATACTGAGTTAGGCTGAATTGGTGGAATTGGTCACTTTTGCTCTACAGGGGAGCAACTCTAAGTGCTTGAATGATTTCAAAGGTGTAAGACTGAGCCTGATGAATAAAACATACAAAAAAAAAAAAAAAAAAAAAAAAGAGAGAGAAAAAGAAGAAAACAAACAGATTTTACAGAAACCTTGCATGAAAAATTATCTCCGGTATTTTCTGAAAGTATCTGGTAACTGCTTTTTATGGAGCTATTAGAGATGTGCTCTCCAAATGTCTTACACACCAAATGTCTTTCACCTAAAGATGAGTGCCAGGATCTGCCTCCAACTTAGCTGTATTTTAAAGCTCCGGTTTGGCCTTTGGAATTAAGTACAAACTGCAGAAATTAACGGGAATGGAGAAGAACTGCAGAACTCACTCAGCAGTTTGTGAGACCACGTCCCTGCAGGCTGATTATTGCTGAAACCTCTTCCATTCGGGTTGCACGGCGCTGCCACTCACAGTCACACACAACAGATCAGTTTGACCTCCCTGAAATTTACTCTTCACTCTATATGATCTATAGCTGGATGGGGGGAGGAAAAAAAAAAAAAGCTAATTTTTACTGCTTTGCTTTACATCTGTTTCAAACAAATCAACCAACGTAGATAAAACACAAGTTTTCATTCGGCTGTTTAAATAGGGCATTTTGAAGTGGCTTGGTGTTTACAGGAAGCTCCAAAGTAGGAATGCATATTTTTATGCAGTAATTAGCAATTGTTTAATATGCCAAATGGGAAGGCCAAGAACGGCATAAACACATAATTGTTACCAGGCAGGGAGAAGCAGAGCATTAGGAGATAGCATAAATAGTCAAACGTGACCTCAAAAGGTCAAAAGAGAACTAAACAATTTTGTCACAGCACTTGCTTATTTAAGTCAATGCAAGTCCAATTTCCTCTCTGCAGTTTTGCCTGGTGTTTTATACTGCCCGGTATTCTTCTGTGACACACACACACAATCCCTGTCCCCAGTACACTTACAAGTTGTTTGTGATTATTAAGCAAGAACGATCCAGAGCATTTTGCAAGTCAAAGACTGCTTTAAAACCACATAAAACGCTGAACTAAAAACGTCCCCATTATATTAATCTCTAATGAGGATTTGCTGAGGTCAGTGATGATAAAAACGCAAGCCAGCTAGGGAGGCACTCTGTAACCTAGCTGGTGTTTTTAAACCCCTTCCATGCCCTACAAGACTACCCTGGCACTGAGGAGTAACAAAATTAAAATGGTTACAACCGAATCTCCAAAACAAAGGATATTCACGAAATTCATGTTTGACCTCCAGAAAAAGAATCCTCTTTCTATCAGGCTACGAGGCTGGGACTGCAGTGTGGGGAACTGCCCTGCTGCAGGAAGCACACGGAAGACAGGATTATTTGGTTACACTTTAAATCGCAGCCAGTTGCAGAGCAATTTGTTCTCTTCAGAACAAACAGGGCGTTTTATCCTCATGCTCTTTTTTTTTAATTTCATTTTTAAGTCTTCTTGGAGCGATTACAGAAATCACCGAAATCCCGAAGGGAACTATGCCTCAGTGACAAAACAAATTTGCCACAAATCATTTTACAAAAGAACAGCAGGACTTGAGACCAAACTCGGGAACTGTTCCTATTCATCATTCATTTGTTTTGGAAACTCCACCCTCCTCCTGCCATGTTCAATATCTAATTGGCATTCTGACACTTCAGATAACTAAACATCTGCTGCGTGGATGCTTCTCAGAAGTCTTTTGTTCTGTAAGTTGGAGTTCAAGGGACACAACTCACCGATACACTGGATTCATGCCATTGTTAGGGCAACTACTCTCCCTGAATGGAGAGAAAACAGACAAATAAAAGCGTTTTGCACAAATACTTCCCCCTACCCGTCTGATAAGCTTTCTGAGGAGGCAGCGTATTAAAATTCAGATGTCAGAGCGCTGCCGCTTCTCAGCTATTTCCGCAGTTTGGAAAGTCAGGGTCTTTGCAAACCTCCTGTTAACAGTTGCTGACAAAAGGTTAATTTCCGTTGCAGTGACATGAGGGTTTCATCGCTCCGTGAGACCGAATGCGGGTCATTTATTTATTTTTTAATATCGCAGCTCGATAGCGAATGTCTGCCATTCGGGGCTGCTCCAAGAACTCATGATAAGTAGTTTGAAAGTATTTTGGAACAGAATAAAAAAAGCATTGATCTGGGAAGTAAAATTATCGCTGGATCAAGAAATAAATTCTGCATAAAAGTTGGGGAGAAATACAGGCTCGTGTCTGCTGCCAGGGCTTCGTTAGCCGCCAGGTTTTATCACAGGTCCGGCTCAGCTACGACCACAAACCCACTGCAGCAGATTGCGGAGCGTTCAGAGCAGGCTGTGCGCTGCGGGGCAGCCCCGCACGGCGGGCAGGGAGCTGAGAGCCGCGCCGGGCCGACGGGGCCCCCGGGCCGGAGCTGCAGCACTGCCCTCCCCGGGATTTCCAAGCCTTGTGGGTGCATTTCTTTCCTGTGAAAATCGAACACTGAAATGAAGTTGCTGTAAGCTCTGTGAGGCGGGTTACGGAGAAGGGCACGATGAATGCCCCTAAAAACCCTTTGTGCCCACGCTGCTGCATGAAAAAGACTGCTGAATACACTGCATAGGAAACAACTCGCGTCATTGTTCCTCTGCGCACACAATCACTCAAATGATGCATGTAAATAAGAGATTTTATAGGCGCATTCACTTTGCAAATCCTTCCCATCTATTCCAAAAGAGCCACATTGTAAACATTAACAGGCTAATTGTGAGCCTGAATTTAGCAGAAAGGCTTCCAGTAACAGATGAGCAGAACGGAATTAGTCCGACTGACTTCTATATTCCAGACACCTCACTGGTTACCAGCCGCAGATTTTAGTCCTTGCAAGCATTCATAACGTATGAAATTTCTCCTGCGACATCTGAATACACCAGCCAACTAGCAGAGGAAGGAGATAAATTCGTGTTAAGTATCTGTCTAGACAGAGAAAGGGATGAAAGTAAAAAAAAAAAAAATAAAAATCATAGCTACTTATTTAAATGAATGGCTCCTCGGGAGCTGACACAAACGGAACAGTTCACAAAGGAGTCACAACTGATATTTCCCAGAGGTATTTCTGGTGAAGAACTGGGTAGCCATAAAGAGCGAGATGAGGTGGGTGAAAGTGGATTGGCCATTTGTACCCTCCTGATGACAACCACGGCTGAAAGCCATCTTGTCCCTTGTTAAAGTTGATTTATATTTCGTGTGAAGAGTCCGGACTGGCAAGGATGGAGTCAGCACACGGATTTGGGAAATCTGGATTTAATCCCCTGCTTTTCTAAGCAAAACCTTCCTTGACAAAGCAACTTCAACGTGGGACCTTCAGTACACGTAGTCTAGCGTTTGTTGCAAACATGTTTTGCATTCAGGCACAAAATTAACAAATCCATCATGCTTCCCTTTGTTTCCACAGGGGATATCCTAGCACATGGCCAGGATAATTAAACCCTCCATGTAATTTTACCAAAGTTAGGTAGCTGGAAGAGTAACCCCAGCCCCAGGTCTACTTGGCCAGTCAGGCAGTGCCTGTCACCTCCCTGGCCAGGATTAGTGGCAGTTCATTGCCAAGGGGCTGAGAAATTAACTACAGGAGAAATTACGTTTGGCAATTTGGAGCAGGCTGGATCTGGATCAACATCTGCCACTTCAGTATGATCATAAAACACGTTGTAGGAGATGAGCTTACTTTCTGTTGCCTGGAAAACATAGAACAGCAATGCCTTATAATGCCATTTCTGTTCCTGCTTTTGAGGTTTCAAAACTTGTGGCATCTTCAACCACATCTCTTCATCTGAGATGCAAAGCTCTCAAAGCAGGGGTGCTCATTTTCCCCAGCGGAGCACACAGACCTGGCTCCAAGAGGAGGCACTGTTTCACTGCAGTGACATTTCTGCTCCACAACCTTTTGCCTGGAAGGCATCTGGTTGGTAAGTTTTTCTCCTGAGGAGAGCCTGACACACTAAAAAGGGAGAGAGCTGGAGCTCTCTGCATGCCGTGCCTCCAGTTTTGTGCTCTCTGTAGAACCAGGTCTGCACAGGCAGGTACTTCCAGTCAGCTCCCATACGCACACTTCTCCATTGCCTGGCTCAAGGAGTCCCTTGGAGCTTTTTCCCTTCCTCCATGCCAGCCACGCCTGCTCCCCTGGTTTCTGGACATGGCTGCTGGGGCCTCCTGTCAGTCTGTCCAACCCACTTTCTCTTTTCTCCCCTGCCTTTTTTTTTCTTGTAAAAAAGAGAGATGAACCTCCATGTCAATGAATCCCTGACCTACACGGGCTGACCCTGAGGAGTCAGAGATAATGCATGAGAGTAAACGAGGTCAAAAATGGTGAAAAAGCCGCCACGTGGCTGCCGTCCCAGCAAGGTTTTGCAGGGCCACGACTTCCTGAGTGCCGCCCGGCGCACGGATAAGTTTCATCCTCTGTGTCCTTTAAAGGCCTCTCAGATTCTTTACCCATATTTTTGGCAAGGTTTACTGCCAAAAAGGGTAACCCGAGCGAGAGGGGGACAAGGGAACATTTCCTCATCCTGTCCTTCCTTCATCCCTCCACAGTGCTGGCACTTGAGCGGCCATGACAAGCCTGCTTCTACCCAGGGTGGTGTGACGTGGTGCCTGGGCTCAGTGGCTGTGCCAGGAGGATGTGCAGGTGGGAAACCTGGCTGTGCCAGGAGGATGTGCAGGTGGGAAACCCGGCTGTGCCCCCAGAGCCACCTGAACAGCCTGGAGGTGCCAGTGTCCAGCGAGGGAAAACTCGCTCCTCAGGAGGGGCTTAAAAGGAATAAATATGCACATACAGAGAGACATAAAATGTCAGCCTGCCTATTTGTGCTTGTACCTTACAACAAGGGTCATATGCAAAGCCTGCCGAAGCATTCTGTTTGAATCAGACAGCCTGCAGCTTTCTTGAATATGAAAAGGAAAAAAATCTGTTCACAAAACAGGTCTGAGAAGCCTTACCTGAGAAAGTGACAGCCTTAGGATCATAAGTATTCACCCACAGCATGAAACAGGCTTCCTCACTGATGGCAACATCGCATCCAGGTGTTAGGCCTCAACCCCACTTCAACTATTGTTTATTGCCATTGCATGGATTAATCCCTGCTGTCAGTCTGGCCTGCAAGATGCTCTCAGAAAGAAAGGTCTGCATAGCATCACGAATGTCAGATCCTGCTTTGATACACTTTATCTTCCCTTATCCCTTCAAACTCACCATGACTACTCTTCCTGACATGCTAAAAATGCTTTAGAATCAGTGCATATTGGCTAAACTTTGGTTTGAGGGGGAAAAAACCTGCCCACCCCCACTTTACTTCTTTTTTTGTTTTTTGACAGAAATCATTGTTGATCTGATAAGAAGTTTGTGGAGTATCCAGTTACAAACTGAGAATCCCCAGAGTTGGGGATTCATTAGTAGTTATCCTAGTGTTACAGGAAGTAAACAGCTTTTAGATGTGCATTTTGCATCTAATTATGTCACAGTCCACTGGCCTTCTCAAAGGTGTGTTGTTTTTCAGGGTAATACATTAAAGATAACAGATTTTACAACAACAGCTGAGAAAAAAGCAGAAATAGATAAGTCGTGGAAGCTTTTGAAAGAAGTCAGAGATCTTTGCTGCGCTGCGAAGACAACTGGGTGTCATTTGGGAGGATGTGAAACTCTATCCAGCAAAAAAGGGCTGTTAAAGCACGTCCATTTTTGTGGCTCCTATTGTACTTCCAGAAAGGTCCTGAATCCATCTGATTTTGTGCTTTCCCATTAAACAATTAATTTCACTTCATACTCACTGGTGTTGTTCTCAGATTCATTAAAGCAAGCTATTCTGGATTTGCATTGCAGCACAAGGCAGAGCTGAGCCTGAGGGTTTCTCTACTCAGAACTTTCAGTTTTCTATATAGGATCAATTCAACTTCATGTAATTAAATCGCTGTGCAACCAAGAAGTAAATTTTTAACATAAAACTTTTGGTATTTCAGCTGAGCTGAGTTTATCGAGACTCTAGAAGCATTTTTTTCTAGCAGATGGGATGCCAAGGCATTTCTCTCTCTGCTGTCTGTGGAGCCTTTGCCTGTTGCCCATATCCTAACCCAGGTGCTCACGACCCACACCAGCATGGCAGCTGGCATGGCCCCACCTGCGGCAAGTGGACTGGGGCAGAGGCTGAGATTTGTGCCACCAGCAACGTGCAGGGAAGAATCTGGACCTGCTGAGCTCAAGTCATGCCATAGAAATGACAACTGGAATAAGTAAAGGACAGCAGATCCTCCTGGGACACAGACTAATGTGACAGGAGAGATGTACCCTCAGGTGCACCAGCACAGCACTGCCTGCCAAGACCTGGTTTGCGTTTGCCATGATTTTCACTTATTTTCAGAGATGCTAAAAAGAGGACAACAGTACATTTGGGACACAAACAAGGACATTCCTGTGACTGCTGTCCAGGATGTATTTAAGTAGGGGATGACTGATCCCATTAGTCTGCTAAATTCCAGACTCAGAGGTGCGGAGAACAACATTCTCAGGATGCAGGCATTTTCATCCAGTTTTTGCTTTAAGAAAAGAAGAAGTCTATGTTACAACTTGGCAAATGATAATTTGATAATGAGCAGAAGTCAAAGGTTTTGCTAAAGCACATTTAGCCCATGTTATGCCTCTCAAAGTTATTTGTCAGCCATTTCCTGGGAAAGATGATTTTTTGATGATTTTAGAGTTCTTTTACATCCCTTCTCAGTTCAAAAGGCTACAGTTCTGTTCGTTCGCTCGCTGTCACAAAAGAAACCACAATACTGCCACTGGCTGCTCCTGCTCAGCTCAAAGCTGTGCAGTCAGACTGCCTGCTCCCTATTCTGATCTTATACCACTTCCAGCCATCTCCTAGACAGCAGCAGCACAGAATATCTCCCTGCTTTCCCCATACGTAACGATGGGTAGCAAAGAGAAGCTCCATCATCTACTGGTCCATGTCTCATCCTTTCTGCTGGCAGCTTGAAGAGCTTGCAGTGCCAGGCTGCCCTTGACTTCTCAGCAGCGCACACACGTTCAGAATTCACAGCAGCTTTTCCCTTGGTGTTCTACCACAGTTCTCTTCCATTGCCCACTTCTGTTTCACAACACTTTCCTAGTGGAAAGAACAATATCTAAATAAATCTGGCTGTTCCCAAATCCTCCTGGACCAGTAATCAATGGCTAGGAATAGAATTATGGGGTGGAGCTGGGGAGCAAGTTTGCTCTATAGATACTTGAGCTTTTGCCTTTCATTCCCTCATCCAGCACCTATAGTTGTGTAGTGATGCAAATCAAAGACAACATGCACAGGAAACACAGGTGGTTTCCCCTTGCTTTTCTCCAGTTTCTAACAAGGAAAATCTGGACAGCTGCTCATGCCTCCATCAGCACACTTAACAAATCATCTCCTTCCCACCATTTCGTGCACATACATCTTGAGAAACTGATCTTCCTTTGGGACTTCTATTTCTCACATTTGGTCAGAACTGGCCAAATGCAGAAGGGGATGAGGGAGATGGGCACAGAGTTGTGCAGGGTGTACAGCCATGCAAACCTCACGTCCCCAGGAGATGCAGCTCCTTCCACCACTTACAGCACATGACCAAGTTCCTCTCACCTACAGAGGGGAAATGCAGTTCTTCTTTCACACCCTATCAGAGCATTGCTAACGTCTTCCTACTGATCAGAAGTGCTGTAAAAGGCTACGTTACTCCACCTCTGCAGCTGGCCACCATAGAATCCTGCAATCATTAAGGTGGGAAAAGACCTTTGAGATTCCTAAGCCCAATCACAGCCCACCCCACTGTGCCCACTGCCCACATCCCTCAGTGCCACATCTCTGCAGTTCTGGGACGCCTCCATGGACGGCGACCCCACCACCCCTGGGCAGCTGTGCTGCTGCTTAACTGCCCATTCAGACAAGAATTTTCACAGATACACACAGTACCCACATTTTAAGAATATAAATGCTTTTTTTTTTTCTTTTTTTAGTCAACATTTCAGTAGTGTAAAGTGAATTAATTTGTTTGAATTCACAGCTAGAAGAGTGGCTATGTTTCTAGGAAACTACAAAATGAAGGCATTTTGGACAGCATTTAAAAAGGAATGCGAAAGACCTGCTGGCAATGACAAAACAGAATTTGAGCTTAGAATGGAAAATGGATGGGTTGTAAATAACACCGACGTTAGAACCTCAATTGATTCAGTCCCACAGATAATCTATTATATTCTTCCAGTGGAATTTGTTTTGCTTGAAAGGAATTATATGAAATCATAAACGTCATTAACTTTGAGTGACTCATTTTTTTTTCTGTAACCAGATGTTTAGTTACAGCTGATAAAGCATGAAAACCCGCATTCCTCACAGCTTGCTCCGCATGGGTGTGTTGGGCAATGATGACAACCATTAAGGTACAGCACTGCTCCTTGCTGGCAGTGACTGATGTGCTTATCAGGGCCAGCTGGGACCTGGAATGCCACAAGAAGAGGAAATATGAATAAATCTGAAAGGAGTGTAATGAATCCTGAGAGCGCTTATAGCTCAAAGAGATTAAAAAACAAAGTGCAAACAAATTAGGAGAGAATCCATGCTGCCATTCTGCGGGACAAAGGAAGCACCACAATGCTGCTGAGAAGTGACTGTTACCAGGACTGCAAGTGAAGGTGAAGGTGCAGCTACAGCTGCTCATGGATGCTGCAAGAGCTCCACATCTTGCATGTGTCTGCACAGCTCAGACAAGAGATGAATTTCTCAGTGGAAGACGTGGTCCAGGAGATCCAGCTGTGCCTATGAGCATTTGGGTGCAGTCAATAGGTTTATACATCTTAGACTTCCCAGGAGCACTTAGGAGATGGGAATGGCTTTTGTTAGTACTTTACCGACATGTTTTCAAATACACTGAGAACCCTCAAGCTTTGCTGGTTGTGGAGAGGTATGTCACACTGCTGACACAAGCTGGCAGCTCAGGGGGGTCACCCAGACCCCACATCAGTACGGCTGTCCTGTCTTCACGCCCACCACACACTGGGGCCAGCATTTCTTTGAATAATGAATTCTGCGTCTTCTAACAAACAGAAAACTTAAGCTGTAAGAAGTCACTGAAAATCAAGGAATCATAGAATGAATTACAGAGTGGTTTGGGTTGGAAGGGACCTTTTAAGATCATCTACTTCCAGCCCCCTGCTATAGGCAGGGACACCTCCCTCTGGACTGTGTTGCTCACAGCCTCATCCAACCCGGCCCTGAGTGCTTCTATGCAGGGGGATGTGGAAGGAAATGTTAAGGGTTTTCTTACTGCACTTTTAATAAACAGATTAATCACTCCCAGAAATAGAAAACGTCAGTCAGATCATCTTGTCTGACACAAGGTCAGCTTCCTGCAAACGAGGCTGGCGGTATGTCAGATGGGAAGATAAAGCAGCAGCTTTGCAAGACGCAGGCCCAAGGTGCAGTTACCTGCGGAGGGAATTCATTTCATTCTTTTCAGGCTCGTGCCCAACCCTACAGGGACTTGAGCTGAGAAACACGACTTTGTTACTGCTGTTCTTAATGCACTTACAACATTTACTTCAAAATCTGGAGAAGTAATTAAAAAAAAAAAAAAGCAAACCAAAACAAAAAAAAACCAACAGCCTGGATAGACTGAGCTCACATGGGGATGAGGGCTGATGCGTTTTGAATGGATCTACCTGGAATGATTTCAGAAGTTACCACCCTTGTTTGCTCGCTCCCACCTCCTGGGCAGCCACCAGCAATGCAGAGCAGCAACAGAGAACAGCAGCTTGGGTTGCACCCCCGACCTGCAGGAATGTGCCTGCCAGAACTGTGCCAACACAGGGCAGCCCTGGCATCCTGGCTCTGGATCCTGCTCTTGTTTGGAGCTCCTGTTTGAGCATTAATTGCTCCACGGTTTGGAAATACAGCTGCATTACACACAGGCACTCCTAACTCTTCCAATTTTTAAAGGAATTGGTGCAGATCGGTGTGAAAAGAATTTTTTCAGCATCACTGATAGACATACAAACTCTGATAGGTATCACCTAAGGGCTCAGAAATAACAAATGAATATTGAGTTATTCTCAAGTCTCATGTTTTAGGGAGGAGAGTACAGAAAGAATAATAGACAATAAAGCCTATTATTTTTCTAGTGTTAATTAGGATTTTTTTAGATAAATTCCTCAGGCCGCTACATACTTATTAATGAAACCTCAAATAACTTGCAGTACTTCTGTAAGGGAAGATTGATGTCTGCCTGTTATTTTGCCATCTGAGCATGAAGGAATTTGAGGCTGCCTTTTCTGAAATATTGTTGTGAAGGATGCAGAACCATCAGCATTTGGCCCCAGCCATCACCACAGCTGTTTACTGCTCATCCAGCACGTTGCAAAAGCGGTTGTTCCACCAGGAGCTGAAAGAGTCATCCTGTGCAAACGAAGTATGCCACTGCCCATGCAGTCACACACTGCTCCGAGTGCAGCACTCCCCCTCCCACTCTGTGCTGCCCTTTACCAGCACCTCCCACAGGACCACAGATGCCTCTGGGGGGGCACTATGGACAGATCAGCAGCTGTCCAGAGGTCTGAAGTCTTTCTGCACTTCATTACTGCAGTGAGTACCTTAGGAATATTCACCCTTTCCTTCCCACTTCTCAAAATAAATAAATAAACAAACAAATAAATAATCCTACTTTTTTCCTCCTGAAACTATTCTATTCCACTGTATGTGTTTATCATATGGGGAAGACAAGCACGCTGCATTGATGAGGGACACAATTATTGCACTGCTGGCAAATGATCTGAAGCTTCACAATAGGGTGAATTACTGGGCAGGGCTCGTACTGACAGTAGGCAAAAGCTGGCACAGCAATAAATTAACGTACGGTAACAGTGATGAAGCTTTGTGGAGGCTAAAAGGCACCGTGTTCAAGGAAGAGCTAATGAAATGTTTTAATACAGACCGACTGTGATACCGATCTCACATGGAAGTGGTCACCGGAGCAGCGCAAGCACTCCTGATGGCCACAAATCACAGATCTGGCACTTAGGGACAGGCTGGTAGGTGCAGGGATTAGCAGGACGTCTACAGCTTCGTACGCAGCCAGAGAGCCCGATGGACGGGCCTGCAACTAACAGCTTTGCTCTTACTGAGGAAACAGATGCGTTTTGTACAATTCAGGTACAGTACCACCCTACTCAAAAGCCTTTGAAGACGTCTGCCTGGCAGACATCAGGAGCCGTACCGGCATTTGCCAGAGGTGACAGTGTAATCAGCCATGTCTGAAAATAATGGGAATTGTCAACAGTTAATAAAACTGCACTTTAAGAGGTTGATCTCTTTCAAAAGCAATCTTGCACCTGTGAAAACTCTTCTACGGCTGCATGTAGCACCAACCTGCAGAACTGTTGGGGCAGTGTTACCACCTCTTTGCATCTAGAAAGAGGCAATCCTGCCAACCTCAGGACAGGTGTGCACACACCTTCTGTTTCGTGACAGTTCTTACGATTTATAGATTGGAATGGAACATTAAAATGTAAAGAAGGTGACTTATCTGTGAGCTCTTAATAGAAATGGTGTGGATATTTGATGGAGCAGAGCCCCACGCTCAGTTTTACCTCTACCAAGACAGTGCCCTAACAGCTCGTTAGGAAAACTACAAGTATGCTTGTTCTCTCCTACCAACCCCTTTTTCAGCTTTAATTACTCCATGACAAGTGGAACAGTTTCCATATTAAAGACTGAGAGCTGGCTCCTGGTGAAGATGGAGGAGATGTGGTTTTATGTACCCATATCAGAAAATGAACTGCTGAGAGGACCCTGCAGCCCGGGTTCCTGGTCCAAGTGAGGAGATCACAACTGGGCAGGACTGGAAGGGCCACCTCTGCACAGAGCTCCCATCTCTGAAACGAGCGCAGGCAATGAAACAGAACACAGCCCCAACCAGGGGAGAGGCCCTCGTATTCTCCATCTCTCTTCTTTGTGGGACAAGGACCAGATGGCTTTTGCACAAGAGGTGATACTCAGAAACAATTGCTGAAACTGCGTTAGCTGGCACTGGCCTCTTTCAGCTTTTCAAAATCTAAACAGAAGTAACATGACAGACTTAAATCTTCTCATTGCAGGAGACATTTAATGAACCCACAGACTAAGAGACTTAATTTCTTTTTTCCTGCTTTCTTTTCTGCTCCTCCTGCCCAAGCTGGGATGCATTTCTTATGCAATGTCCGCATGAATGACAGCATGCACAAGGCATAGCAGAGGATTTCCACAACACCCAGGCTTGTATTGTGCTGCACCTTATTATCATT
Organism: Lagopus leucura; assembly: GCF_019238085.1. Classification (NCBI taxonomy): domain Eukaryota; kingdom Metazoa; phylum Chordata; class Aves; order Galliformes; family Phasianidae; genus Lagopus; species Lagopus leucura. The sequence continues at coordinate 2,445,822 of NW_024962293.1, read as the reverse complement.
CTCTAACCCTGCACATATGGTCATCTTCCATTCTTCTAACTGGTTCCAGGGCCCTGGAATTCAGCATGACCCCTGAGGGCTATTCTAATGCAATCAGTAGGAATACTATATCCAGGGCCAGCCCAAAATCAAAGGCCTGGCCAAAGCCCAGGATAAATTACAGCTGTTATAAAGAAATCACCTTTTCACCTTGGCCCTCATATTCTTTCAGTTTACAGTCATAACTCAGCAAGGCTAGCAACATTTGTCATTAATAAACCTCGTTGGATAAACAGCACTGATGGATTAACAAGTCACATGTAGAGAAATCCGAGAAAGTGAAAAGCTTCAGACAGAAGGATAAGCTTAGTTTTTCTCTGAGGGAAGAGGAAAAATGACATTTTTACACATTTTTCTGTACGTTGTTGTCACTTGTGATGTGCTGGAGATGGCGCTGAGTACAGCAGGGCTGATGAACTGCGGAAGATGCAGCACAGCATTGGCTGCTGTGCTCCTGGAAGATGCAGGGGAGCACCCAGCCCCACAGCAGGGTTCAGCAGACACCCTTTGGCTCACTGGGCTCTGCATGCCCATGCCATTTCTTTCCACCCTGCTCCGACGCCATTGTTTTCCTCCAAACAAACCCTTTTGTGATTTAAAGGGAGAGAAGGGACATTTGACTTTAAACAGACCTAAGTATTAATACCCTCATTTCAAACGGAATTAAATGCCCTCCACGAGAGATGTTTGATTAACAACATTAAACTGATGTTCCCAAATGTGTTCTGTGTGCATTCACCCCCTTTTAGCAATATATAATTTTCCATTCATAGAACAAATAAAATATGTCAAGAACAGCACGCCAGAATGTGAAGGGTTAAAAAAAAAAAAGAGTTGCTGGAAACCTGTGAGAAAGAGGAAGAGCAGATTTTGTATCCCTGGCTCTCTTGGGAAACCTTATGAAGGTGTGATTCTTCCTCATTAATCCTCCATTGATTTACAGTAGCACGACTTCAAAATTATTACAGATCCGTAAAAATACAAAGGTCAAACACAGTAAAATGCACGTAGCACATTAATATTTTATATAGGATGCATATATTTTTTAAAGAAAGCATATATTCCAGATGAGATGTACAGTGATGACCAATGCCCACTAATGGCCTCAGTGAGTGCAGGGCGGTGGGCTCCAGCAGCGACAGCCAGGTGTCGAGAGATGTTTGCATTGAAATTCAAACCGGCTGAGAAGTCTGTAATCTCTCTATTTTTGTTTCTGACACAATTTGGTCTAATTAGTCCTAATTTACCTCTCCTGGTACTGCTACCTCACTGGCAGAAGAGCGGGTGGGCAGCAGTAGCTGTGGGTGAACATGCAAACACGGCATCGGGGGCTCCGACCGACGTCCGGATGGGGGGAGGAGTGTGAAATAATTTATTAGGGTTTCCGATGGGTGTTTTTAAAACTATTTGGCCTTAAACTGTCTTCATCTGGACATCAGCTGTTTGCTCTGCAAACATCCCCACCCAGCCGGCACAATGCTGCAGGGCCCGCAGCTGCGCCGCACCTTTTGTGCGCCCATTTAAAGCCTTTGGGTTGATAGTTCACATTAACATGGAGAGAAATATACAGCTCGCAAGTTTGAAAAGCAGTTTTTACTCATAAAAAGCTTTGATAGTTTAGCCATCTGGTCGGAGTGAAAGAAGCTCATAAAAGGGGCCCAAATAAGGTCAAAGGTCGGCAGCTACGTGGGTCAGGGGGCCGGGAGGGCCGGCTGGAGTGGACTTTACTAAAAACTTGTCAGTGAGGATCTTTGACAAATTATGGCACATTCCACGGCTTTTTGGGAAAGTATTTGATTACAGTGTGCAGGAATGCTGTTGATATTTGCAGCCTTTAAGGACGGAGGCGTTTCCATTGGAAGCCTTAAAGATCCTTCAGGAATCACCGTCCTGCAGGATCCGCACGGAGGGGATTTTTATTCCAGTCTGCTTTATTTATTTATTTCTTTTGCAGTACGAAAAGATTCGGGGGAAAACAAGCCCAAAACCTCTCTCCTGCAGACAGCACAAAGGCTTTGACCTTTGATTCAGGTCATTTATTCTTTTAAATGGTCTCAAATTATAAGACATCCAATTACTTTTTTTTTTTTTCTCCCCCCCCCCCCCCCAGCTGTTAGTGACAAAGCAATAAACAAAACAGGGGAGAGAATGAAACCTCAGCCTTATTTCTCTGATTTGTTAATGTGCACACAGTAACTGCCCTGCTCTTATTTGTAAGACATCGTTACGAAAAGTGAGAGGATTTAAGGAGACCGAGAGCAATTTTCTTGTAAAGATCCAGGAGAAACCAGAGGAAATAACATTATTTTATGGGGTGTTTCATGGCACAGCGTTATGATAAGCCATCATGCAGTAGTCATACCCCAAAAGGCAGAGCTACAGCACTAAAAGCCACCAAAATAATTATGCCAGAAGTGCTGGTTTGTCCATTCTCCCGGGGGGAGGGGTGGGAGCAGCAGAGAAACGGGTCTGTTCAGGTTACATACTGACAAAACACAACAGCAGCATTGGTCAACTGCAGCCGTTCCATTGGAGCCAACTTCCATTTGCACACAGGCGCAGGCTGCGGCCCCGCAGCGACATGTGTGCATTCGTACCACTTGAACCAAAGCCCCGTGCATTTCTCTGACAACCAATCCAACAAGAGAAGAAATGAATTAGGACTACTGCAACTTCTTAAAACCTTGGCTGTGCAGAACGCCAGCCTGAAACACATCTTGCAAGTCTGTGATTTTAAGTTGGTTTCTTCTTGTTGTTGTTAAGGTCAGCAGGAGAGTTTATAGCTGCCATGACTGCGGAGGAGTTCGTGTTGCAAAATATCTGTTTTTCTTTGCATGCACGCCAAGCAGCAGTGTGCCTTTAGTACACCACCATTCTTGTGACATCTGAAATTAGACTCTGACCTTAAAGCAGTGAAACATCATCTCCACCAGCGCAAAACAAAAATGCAGGATTACAACAAAGCAAATAAAGATATGCATCAGTTAGTTGTCACCTGACTGTTTTTAACAAACATAAATCAGGTTTAATAAGTTGGATGAGTCGTTAAGTCTCCTTTCAAAGGAACTCTGATTCCTACACATAATACTGACCCTGAAACGTCCATGTGCCATGCAAACACCAATTTATCCAACCACTCGTAGCTCTCATAGCTCCTGGCTGCAATTTGTTTTCTGTGGAGCTTCTCAGGGGCCAGGAGGCAGCGAAGCCCCATGGATTCCAGCGGCCCCACACTGCTGTGGAGCACTGATGCACCCATGGAGGTTCTGCCCCACATTTACACTGCCTCTAAATACATCAATAAGGAATGTTAAGAGGTGACCATGCTTGGAGTGCAGCTCTGCTCAGAGACACAAACAGAAATCTGGGTTTGTTAACTACCCTAACAGACTCTAAAATAAGTAGACTTACCCATTAGTTATAATGAGTGCTGAGGAAGGGTGTTGGCCACACTGAAACTAAGAAAGAAGGAAGAAAAAGTGGGAGCGCAAACCCCCAAATTGCACAGAATATGAAACAGTCCCGATACACAGGGCCAAAAGAACCCACAGCCAAAGAGAGCTGTTGTGTACACAGTGCAGCGCTTTGCCCCTCTGAGCAGCACAGCCATTCCTTCCCTGGGAGACCTGCTGGCAGGAGGTGCTGCCTGCCCTCATGTCCCATCACTCAGGTTGCACCAGGAAGAAATTACCTTTCTGAAATCTAGAGAAGGTAACTGGCCAACGCTCCTCTTATTCATGCGTCTAATCCCTAAATCCTACTAAACTGTTTGCCTCAGTGATATCCAACCACAGTAAATTCCACAGGTTAATCATACACCAAGAATGAGATTATTTTCTTTTATCCATTTTTGTTGACATTTACAGGAACATTTTAAATTCAACTACTGTTTGCCTTTAATCGTCAGACAGATACATAAATGCCATTGACCACACAGCCTGAGCGTGCGATGTGCACAGAAACACCTCAGAAGCTGCAGGGAACCCTGAAGGATGGAGGAAGGTCCCTCGTGCTGCAACCTCCATCCTGCAGGCACAGGCACAGCTGTGGCACAGGGGAGACAATGGTCAGGATGCACGCAGTGCCCAGCTGTGATGAGGCAGAGCTACTCTCATTTCTCCTGGGGAGCAAAGTTGATTTCTATCACTGAAATTCCTTAGAGATCCATTTGGTTAATGTGGGACATCAGTTGCCCTCTGATGACAGAGCATATGTATGCCAGCAGCTGTTCTTTAACTATAACATCACCCCAGGACCGATAGGGACGAGCTGTTGTCGTCCTGTTGCAGAGCGTATGTGGGTCAGAAGCTGATGAAGCTGAAATTTATCATTGGAATGATCCCCAAGTGCTTTGTAAGGCAGGAGAATGATTAAGTATGAAGGTAGCACTAGGCAAGGTTTACAGATTAAGGAAGAACGAGCTCAGATGAGAGCTATTTAAACTCGGATAATGATGTGAAAGCAATGGACAGTACTCTCAGTAAGATGTTAAAGGTTAGACATACAAAGTTCTACAACAGAGAGGCATCTCCTGAATCAGGAAAGCCTTTATGCAGTCTGCAATGGACCAAATCAACTCTCAGTCACACCAGGTTAAATCACAAAGTCGCTCTCAGTTCTTCCTGTGAGAGGGAAGCTGAACTTAGCGTATTTCCCTTGATCTTGAGTCTGGTTCATTTTGTTTATTGGCACAGACAGATTTTACTGTCTTGCAGCACTGAAACAGAAATAAAGCAAGCAATACATAGATGTGTATTTACATAGCCTTAGTACCTGTATTTAGAAAACTGAAGAACATCACATTATACAACTTCAAGTACAGGTCAGGAAGGCACACTCACAGCACATACCACGGCATTTCCTTCCACAGTGCTAATTCATGGAGCTGTTTGCTCCATGTGAGAGAACTCAAGTCTTTTTCCTTTGGAAATCCCCACATCTTGGTTGAACAGCAGCTTTCAGTTGGGTCAAGAAATGCATTAAGAATGATAAACACTCACAGTGCTTTTCCTAGTAAAATCTCAGTCCTGAGTACACACTGCATTTCTCCCTTTGACACAAACATTTCATATAAGAAATGAAACAAAACAAAACCACAGAAGCCTTGCTTCGATAGACTGAGTGAAAGCTGGAGTTACTGCCTTTCATGCAGTTCTGGACGGTCACACTCTTACATAAAGTAGCTATCTAGCTGCTCTGATAAACACAACACATAAGAGCTGTGAGAAGTGTAGAGACAGTATTTAAGTCATGCAGGTGAAATGTTTCTTTCCTCCTAAGAACAATTTGGTACGATGTTCCTAATGACCTGATCTGTGTGATAGCTGCTGTTTCAAGATGACTGACACAAACAGCCCTGATGTGATTTTATTTTTATTGCAGCCTGTAACTCATCTGCTGCTCAGCAAACCCTGCTTTGATGCGGTGGTGAACAGACACACCTGCTTAAAAATGTTTGATATTCGTGTACTGAACACCAACAAATACATTTCGCTACGATCCCCACCCGATTGGCACTTCTTGTTTTGTCCATTTGTCTTTTTGTCAGGCTTTTAGATTATCGCCTTTCCAGCGCAACAAGCAAAACTCGGGCGTTGTGATGAACTTATCAATCTCCATTAATTATATCAGCAGCGCGGTGAAATCATCTATTCTGTCATCTCTGGAATATTGCTTGGCTTCAGGTTTGGCTCTCTCAATCCGATTTGTAGATACTTATTCGTGCACTCGTGACCTCCTGATTGGATTATTGGAATTCTTTGCTGACAGCTCTTCCTGATAAGGCCTTACACAGGATTCAATTAATCCAAATGCAGTAGTGAAGAAATTCTGTTAAGCAACCGCTCTGCTGTGATCTGTGCAGCCCTGCTCTTGCCTGATGGGCAGCGTTCCCAGCAGCTGCAGAGGCAGTGCATGCTGCACTGGGAGCCAGCAAACATCTCGCCCTTCAGCACGCTTCTCTCTTTCATCTGCCTTCTTCCTGACTCCGCAGTAAGATGTGCTGACCTCTTGGGGGCTCCTAATCTCTTTATCTACTGACCTCCCACTTACTATTTGTCCTAAGTATTGAAATCATTTAATCCCCAATATCACTGAGATGAAGATGTAGAATCCCCCCACTGCTTTGCAATGTGGACTCAACTCTGTAGTCTATGAACTTTGGTTTTTGCAGCAACTACTCCCACATGATTAACTATACTTCCCTATGGGCAGCTGTGATCACAGCAGGCTTCCCTTTCCTAGCTCCTCAGCCTGGAGGACAGAAACCACTCACCAGAAGTGTCTGCATGGCCTTCTGATAGATCTGTATTCAAACTGCAGTACTGGAGCCGGGTTCCTCTGGAGTTTCCCTAAATCCTCCACTTATTGTAACAGACAAAGAGCCTTAATAGGAGCCTAAGGCTTTTAAGAAGCTTAGAAAAGGTGAATATGCACAAAGCTCAGAAATTTGAAGATGCTAAATAAAAATTAAAAAAAAATAAAAATTTTAGAAGTAAGACTCCATTCCACACTCTTGAGATTGACTGAATAATACACAAAAAATTCCAGCCATTATCTCAAGGCAGGTGAGGCTTGAGCAGCAGCTTGCACACCCTGGGGCACTGCAATCCGACGTGCTGAACAAACCTTCCTGGTGACCAAACCCCAAAGTGTGAGGTTGGTACAGGCACCCCAAAAAAACAACTGGCTGATGGGAGGGCAGCATTCATGTGGGCCCCCAGTGAGAAACGGAAAAGGTGCTGGATGGCGGCCGCAGATGGGAGCTGCTCTCCCTGGGATGGCAGCTGTCTGAACGCATGTGTGGATCTAAGAAACCAGTAATGAAGTTCTCTCATTTTCCGCATCATTCTATAAACATCGCTAAGACAAACTGCTGCATCCGTTTGTGCAAAACAAAGACAAGAAGCTGGAGGTGATCCATGCGCTGGGCAGCCACGTGCCCCACCACACTGCTTGCACACAACTGGGCAAATATTTTCAAAGTTCCAGAGCCTACAGTGGGTGTGGAGGGGGACGAGGAGACCTCCTCAATCTTCCCAGTAAATCCTGAGGCTTATCAAACATTTATTGAAACTTCGCAGTTGTTTTGCCAAGGGTTTATGATAGACGGAATTTCGGTAACTTCTGAAAATTAGGAGTGGATGATGAAGTTCACATGAGGAATTTGTTGTCTAGCACAGAGTTCAAGGGCCCTGGCCCACTGGCATTTATAGAAACTAAAGTTTCACTCTAGCTTTCAGTCAAGTATGTTTTACACTACAGAAAAGCAAGCTTGTGTCAACTCAGCGCAACGCAGCCCTGAGTGCTGTGCTGCACGAGGGAAGGGGAGGACTGAGCCTGAAAGCAGAGCAGACAAACAGACGTGCTCAGCTCCTGCAGGGCTGAACCAGCTGCCTTTCACAAGTGCTAACCAACTGGCACAGCCACATGTGGCACCTCTTCCATTTGCCCAAGTCAGTGCAGGTTCAGAAGCTCCCAGCACCTTGAGCTGCAACATGCATCTCCGCGCCTGCGGTCCAGACTGGGAACACGGTCGGAGTGCTAACACCCATAAAAGCAGCACGTATTGTGGCCTCTGTTTTCCACAAGTAAGATGTTCCCAGCCAGAGGATTATAAGTGCCATGCTTCGTTACGTTTTAAACAATAAAAATGAATGACCCATCTCCAGCTAGTGTCGTATTTCTGGAAGGGAGGATAACCCGAGTGGTCAGGGACACGTCCTAAATCTATCTGCTTCATTAACCTTTGGAAGTTGGAACAGTTCTAAGGTTCGAGAAGCAATTAATATCCTGTAGGCAACAACATTCTTGAATGGATGACCCAGGATTTCAGTTACACCTGAGCAGAAAGTAACACCTCACCAAGTGCTCTCAAAGAGCAGCGAAACAAAAAACAAAGAACAACGACAAAAAACACCCAAAAATCTCATTTCAAAGTGCAGTGAGAGGTGATAAAAATCGTAGATGACTTTAGTTAGCCATCTGTAACAGGTAAATGCAGGGGTATAACTTCCTGGAGAAAGGTCTGTATGATTTTCCAGGGTTATGAATACATAAATAACAATGGTCACTTCAGAGGGACAGAAGCTTTGGGATTGACCTTTCCACACATTTCTAAGTTACCTGCTGACCCAGTAAAAGATTTTTCTGTTTGTTCTCCGCATCAATCATGACTATAGGAGATGTAAACATTTCTCCATCTACCTCAGAATGGAAACCAGAAAATAATCACCCAACCTTTACAATTAGTTGTTTACACTCAAGCTGCCTTTCAGTAAATGCATGACTACAGGAATTTTTGTGTAAGAAATTCATAGCTTTATCCATGCCATGCATTACTGCCATTCCAGAAATGAAGCCACCCTGCCCAGGTTTACCAAGAGCTCCCTCAGTGTTCAAGTACAAGAGATCACTTCCCCACCATGGAATCAAGAATGGTTTCAGCTGTTTGCTTCTCTGAGGGAGGAGAAGCAGCATCCACCCCACTGTGCCCACATCCCAGAATGTCCCCACGAATGGCACCCTGACCTCCTGAGGCGCAGCTACAGCTGGCAGCCCCTACAGCAGGGCCATTAAGAACAGGCCTGGGCAGTAAGCAGCACAAAGCCGAGCACTGCAGGTTCAGTACATTCCAGAACCTTTGTCTAGTGAGGACTTCAAGCCATGATGCACATGATATTATTTTGATGCACATTCCAACTCAAAGCAATTGGGAGACTTTTGGAAACTCAAAAATCAAAGTCTGTGAGCGCAATGATTTCACTGAGCAAAGATATTTGTGATATTTGTCTGATCTATTTTTGATTGAAACCCAGAAATACCTCAATCTGCATACAAATATTAGTTCAGTAAGCATTACCTGCCTCAGCTATTCACATCTCTATTTTGAGATAACAAATGGATATAGCCACAAATAAGGTATTTTTTTCTGTACCAGGTAGGCAGCCACTGGTATCAGATATCTGCTCATTCCCTGCTACTCAACCCCAGCAGCAAAATCCCAGCTCCCTGCAATCCTTTGTGGATTTTTAGCCCTTTGACAATCTAGAAAAGCAAAAAAAGATCTGTACCCACTTCTTCTGGGAGGAGACAGGAGCACATGGTGGGGTGGGCTGTGTTACTGCCCAAGGCCAAATAGGAAAACTATGGCAAGATCTTGTGTAAAGGGCCTTCCTTCACTCCTTTCGTGGCAGCAGGAATTTCTACTCCTCCCCACTGACTGGGTTTTCTCTTTTCCCCCTCCATGTGCTGTGTTACAGTGGTCTGGCCGACACACGTTGGACTCTCAGCACTCACAGAACCCAGAAGGCATCGCACCCCCAGCATGGCTGGGCTGGAGCCCACAGCCCAACAGTGCAGCAGGAACAACAGAAATAGAAAAGGATGGTAATTTTTACCTTGGAATGCTAAGCTGCAAACCGTGGAAGGAACAGAATCACTTTCTGTGCAGCCCCCCCCACACCAGGGGCAATACCATTTGATTTTAAGATTTCAGCTCAGTGTGCAATGATTTGCACCTGGTGATGCCCCTTCCTCCCTCTGCTTTCCCCCAGCTAAGTTTCCCTTTAGCTCGCAGGGAACACGCCAGATGTATTTCAGCTCCTCTCTAAAACAGTCACAGTTCACATCTCCTTTAAGACACAGAGCCCATCTCAGAGCCTTCCTCTGCTGCACACCTTTCCCCTGTGGCAGAGGGATGCAGAGAAGTGCAAAAGTTGGCAACAGCAAAAATCAGAGCCTTCAGGTTCACACAACACTGGAATTCCCAGGCCTTTAGGATTTACTTTCTGCTCTGTCACAGTGGAGAATGATTTCAGTCTGGCCTACTGAGTCACAACATGATGTTTTAGCACAGGTATTTGTCAAGGAGACCAATAAAATGAAACAAGTAGGGTAACAAGGTAGGAATTAAATACAGCGGGGAAAGCAACAGCAACGATCTTTGCTTTAAAAGCACAAAATTGGATTCCTGTTTAGTAAAGCAGATGCTTTTATGAATGTCCGGAGAACAGCTAAAGTTAGGCAATAATTGGCAGGGACTGACCTCGGGCTCATTTGAACGAATGAAATTCAAAGGAAACTTGTGCTTTCACAAAGCACTGCTCTATTCACACGCCTTTACCCCAAGCACAAAATTATTTTGAGAAAAAGAGAAGCAAAAACTGCACTGCAAAGGAAATTGATGTTTTTGAAGATAAACAATTCATCAATGTCAAAACAAACTCCTGGGTTTTGCTGTTTTACCCCAGAAAATGCACACGCTGCCAGAGGCTCCCACAAGTTAAATGACAGAGTTGTCTTCAGATGGCATCAGTACCAAAGCTTGCTGCTAATGAGTTGCAGATCTGCATCATAATTGACCATCCGGATTTCCATTTACAAAAGCAGGATGTGGTCAGCAAGACCAAATACTGCTGCAGAGCCAAAAAATAAAAATTACAGAGAGATTTGCAGAGTTAAGGGTACAGTAAGCGACATAAGTATCAGCCTAATTGCTGCAGACACTGCGTGAATGTACCAGCCGCTGCTGCCCCGCTCTGCACGCAGTGTGTGACATCAGCTGCTGCTGTACCTCCTCCCAGACATGGCCGTCTGCGGCTCTCGCCTATCGCTGCCTATCGCTGCCTATCGCTGCCTATCGCTGCCTATCGCTGCCTATCCAAGGAGTTAACGGCCACGCCGCCCTACTGGGCTGCCCCAGCACTCTATCACAAGCACCGTCAGGGGCCCATGCGCAGTGGCTAATTAAAACAATTACAAAGACAAAGGAGGTATCAATAGCATTCCAAGCAGCAAAGAAAGAGATGAGGTAGTGAAGATTTAAACCGTCAGTAGCTGAGCTCTGCGTGCCGCTCCGGGCGGTCCCACGGCACGGCCAGGGCCGCCTACCGAGCCGCGGAAACCTCCCCGTGCAGACCTGCGGTGGTTTTGTGTTCGGTTATACGAGGTTTTGTGGTTTGAGCCTCTCTAAACGGACTGTGACATAGATTTTTTTTTTTTTTTTTTTTTTTTTTTTTTTTTTTTTTCTGCCAGCAATTGCAGAGATAAAATAGAAACGCTTCGGTTTTCATCACGGGTTTTCACAGACGAGGTGGATACACGTATGTCAGGGAGAGAAGCGACAGCAGGAAAAGGAACGGCTGTGACAACGAGGGAAGTTCCTCAGAGCCTGCGAGGGGTTCTCCCGAGCGTTTTGGTGAACGCAATTGCACAGCGCAGCCTGACAGCGGAGCACGCGCTGTGCAGACGCACCACTCACCTCCCGAGGAGCATCGACGGCAGCGGTCGCTTTGCTCGCGCACGGAAATGAAGGCTCTCCTCCCGCAGGGCAGCCTCGCCTCGTGTCGTCTGTGCGCCCGACAGAAAACGGAACTTCACTCAGAAACGCTTTCGCCCAAAAAGCTTTGTTACAGCGCTGGGTTCTCCCTGGGAGCGCAGGGCGCCCGCGGCTGTGTGCAGGCGCACGTTGTGCGGGTTTACAGGAGTTCGGTTTGCTAAATTAATCGGGCAAACCAAACGGCTGAGCTGGGTGTGTCGGCCTGTGAATGCATTCTGATTCCACTCAGCTGTTCTTTTAATCATCGGGATAATTAGCCCAGGTGAAACCTGGAGGGGCAACGACAGCTTTTTCTGATTTCTGCCTCTGATGGAAGAGAAGGGGCTGAGAATGCAATAACTGGAGAGGGAACGGCCACTGAAACACAGGGATATGTATGTGGACACAGAAAACCGCAGATGTGGGCTGTTTTTCTAAAGAAACATGCCTGAAAACACATCTTTAGTGAACCTGGACTAAGAATTTATATTAAGGTCTCCTATGAATGTGTTGTTTCCCCCTGAACAACTACTGTGGTAATTAACAAGGCACTGCCATTCTACATGCACCTGAAAAGCTGAAGAGCAAGAGAAGGATGCTAAAAAGATGATGTGTATCTTTAATAGATTCTAACAACTCTATAACAACCTGAGAAAGCTTGAAGTTATGGGGAAAAATGTAGTTCTGAAATGATTGTTGTGTGGTCTTTGTTCGCATGCAGCTCTATGCACACAGTTTGCAAATATGCTGAAAGATCCCCACAGCAGATGAAAGGCAACGTGACACAGTTTTCTGTGTATTTAACATGTCTTACTTGGGCCAGATTCTTGGTTTTATTACACAAGTGCGCCAAAACGTCAGGGAGATCATAACAGAAGAACAAAACCACAGGAAAGCTGTGAATTCAGCTATCAGAGCAACCCTCACTTCTCACTGCAAGTTATCCAAAGGGCAGTGCCAGTTTGATTGTAGTTCATCCAAAACTTGAATGAGGCTCTGATAAGTTTCAATAAGTGATCACCAACATTATTCTTTCACAGCCAATGCTGCACGAAACCCAGATTTCTTTGGGGAGGCTTCATGCTCATGGTGTCACACCTCCAGCATGGGCACGGTGTGAATGACTGCCCAGCATCAGGAGGATTAAACTGACACCAAACTGTTTGACCACGTTTCACTGCAGAACAGAAACAACGATACTACTTGCCACGCAGGTACATAAGCACACAGTGAATTCATTTAAAACCTGAAAAGTCTTCTTGCTAAATGGAGTCTGATTTGTTCCTGGGCATCCAAAGCCCAGCAAAACCGGCACCGTTAGATTTTATGGCAGTCTCTAAAGCCACCACCTCCCAGGCGTGTGCAGATCATTGCACAAGGCTGTTTGCTTCACTGCTCTAACAATGGAAGATGATTTCAGTAATTTCTGCCATTTCTGTGTCTCTGAGGTGGGAGGGCAGAGGATGCGCGCCTGCTTTACAGCAGGGCCATCAGTGCCATAAATTCGCAGCTCCCGTGTCATCGCGCTGACTCCCAGCATTCATCCATTTATTCTGCAGCTGGTAGCTTGGCCAGCAGAGGCAGATTGGGTATAGGAGTAAATGTGAGGTCCCTGAATCAAAGGAAAGTGGAAAAAAAAAAAAAGGAAGACTGGCCGGCCATTTGTGCACTGTAAGCAAAATCTTCCCTTATACGTTCCCTTGCACTTTCCTAACTTTACCTAGTTTATAAAGCTGGCCACGTTTGTAACATGGGAAACATGAGAATTTATTTTCTTAGCTACAAAGCTGTAGATATCAGCAAAGTTGCACCGCACAGCTCAGGGGAGAGGCTCCACACGCTCCATTTTCTGAGAAAAGCAGAACTGAGACAGTGTCCCTGAGTGTTATTAACCAGCACCATTGCTTTCAACGCATCAGAAGGAAGAGAAGACTTGAAGCCCTGTTTGTATAATGATGGAAACGCTGTGCTTTATCAGCCTGCTGTCTCTGGCCACCAGCACTGGCTGTGCCATCCCTTAACGCCGCTGCTCTGCCTCTCCCGTGCCTCAATTCTTGCCACACTGATCAGTGTATCCTCACCACATCCATATCCTCAGCACATCAAGACCGAATTTGTGTCACTGCTGCCTTCACACAGCTGCACATAACGCCTGCTGAGTCGAGTCCTGCAGAGCTGGCTGTGGGACTTCCCTACAAAACACCAATTTTCTGCCCGTCAGTAATTAGGGACATCAGCATACACAAGTAGGAAAACAACCAATGCATGCGTATTTGAGAACTCCATTTCACTTCTCACTCAATGGGAGCTGGTTCCAGAAAGGAATGAAGACTCTCAGCTTTCTGGGGACTCCTTGAAGCTTTTCTGAAAGCTCGGGGAACGTGTCCTACACTTACATCACAGAAGCAAGATAGGATTCTGTAGTTACACTTTTATTACTGTGATAAAGATGGCTTTACTTTTATGGAGGTGGACTTACGGAGAATGCAATACCTATAAAGCACAGTGCTGGGGAATTCGCAGACGTGTTGAGAGCTGTGCTCAGCTCCTGCAGCAGGTTCCTTCCAGCTGCCTTCTGAGCACACAGCTGTGCTGAGCAGAGGGGCTCTGAGGTGCTCAGCCCCTGCCTGACCGCAGCTGCAAACACACCAGGCTTCCCTTCCACCTCCAGGGCTGCCCGGCTGCCTCCTGCATGCATGGGAGGCCTCACACAGCCCTGGAGGTTTCATCAGAACGTTGTACTTACAGCACAGCCTCCCTTCTCCTGGGTTGGGGATCGGTTCTGCCCACTCACAAGCTGATTTTCTTCCTGTAACTCCAGAACTCCACATGTAGTGCTGCTGCAGCAGCACATTTCTGACCACACAACTGCCGTGATTTGCTGCTCCTCGGGGCAGGCAGCACTGCTGTCCAGGTTTTGGCTTGGATCGTTTCAGGAGCATTCATCTTGCAAGATTGCCAGGGGAATGAAAGCTGAAGTCACCAAATAACAAAGGAACTGAAGCTGCTGTGTTTTGGAGAATTCTATCAAATTAAAAATTCTCTGAGAAATAATTCCTTCTGCTTTTAATAGCGACTTCAGAGTTAAAACCCCTTTACATTTAATCAACCTGCTTAAAATTCTTGCCCCCAGCAGGAAAGAATCTCAATCAGAGGGAGACAAACATTCATTAAGCCCTGTACAATAAACCTGCTCTGCAGCCAAAGTGCTATTAATATCATTTTACAGAAAGAGGAAATGGAAGAATAGTGAGATGGGAGTAACTCGTTTGGGGTCACAAAAAGGTTCACGAAGGCACGGTAGAGTAGTAAACCTTGAATCAGAGCTGCTTCAACCCAGAGCAGTGTGCCCTCCTTGCTGTGCTTTGCCATGCTGCCTGCCAATTACCAGTCATTATTATAAGAAAAAAAAGAAGGCAATAAAGCTTATAAAAAGCAAATACACTGATTTATCAAAGATCTCAACTTTTGTGGAGTGAGACTTTAAAATGTGATAAAATAAAAGTGACTCTTCTTATTCTCACTTCCCTTATGGACGAGCTCTGTTGAAAAGGGATGCTTCCATGTCTTTGCAGTGCCCAGATACTGAACAGAACAACCCTGGCACCTCTCCCTGCTGGCTGGATACCAGTGTGAGGCTGCTACAGGTCTGACTTGAAAGCCACTGGAAGCTGCTCGTGGTCTCTTGTAGCACGGCACTAACAGCACTCAAAGGAACAAAGAGAACCAGCAGTGCAAGACCTGGCACTGGTTATCACACCAGCTGCTTTACTACAATATTAGATCACTGCAGCTGCAAAGTGGAGTACTAATTCAATGCTGTGTGCAGGGATTTACACCTGTGGATGTTACCAGAGCTGTGCCCTGGCTACGCAGCAGCTCGAGGGACAAGGAGTAGTGCTGTGCTAGCTGTGTGCTGACTGGATGCTCACCTAGGCACCCAGCTGCCCCACAGCATCCCGTAGGAGCACTTAAGAGCAGATGTGAGCTGCTGCTCCTACAGCACAGCCTGTTCCCAGCCCCTGCTTACACCATCCTAACACTGTGCCAGCATGAGTATGGAAATTGAAAAGCCATCATGACTGTATTCAAAAGGCCTGCAATACAGCTAGGATTGAATGCAAGCAAAGGGCAAAAAAGACCCAAACCCTGCAATGTGTAACAGTGCTCCCAGTATGTGAGCACTCAGTGCAGCCCTGTGGGTGCCCCCAGCACACCGAGCTCTGCCCTCCCCTCCTGCACTTCCCCTCTGCAGGTTGGTTGGCCCTGCAGAAGGAAATAGGAACTAAAAGGACTTTTAGTTGACTTAATTAATGCTTGTAACACTAGCCAATTGACATCAGCACCTTGTCTGTCACTCACTGTGGGAGGGGGAGATGTGTTAAAAATAACAGCCAATTTCCGCTCCTTTAGCCTGAGCTTTGCTGCAAGGCAGCAGCAAAAAGCCAAGGCCAAGTCAGTTAGTGACATCTTAAGGCTACTCACAGAACTGGCTGTGTTATATTTGCTGCATTTCATACAAAGAGAAGAATCAGAGCGCTGCTGTTGCTCAGAGCATTTGCAGGCGGGCGCTGCTGGGCCACAGCTGGCAGTCAGCAACATTGCTGCTATGCAGCAGCAGAGCTCAGGTCAGTTCAGAATAAACATCGTTTAATTTAACAGTCCTCCTACTTATGAATCTGAGAACACATGGTCTGAAACTGAGCCAGCACAGACAGAAGGACAGGGATTCATACACAGGGCATGGCAGCACAACGTTTCTCCACCGGCATCACAATGGGCACCAGTAGAGGTGCATGAGTGCAGAATGTTTGAGCATTTTTACGTTTGATAAGTGGTGTTTTTTAATTTAAATAACTGAGATGGTACCTCATATCCATTTGCTGAGCAAACAGCGAACTGATCCCATTGATACATTGGCAGAGTTTGCCAGTGGAGCCTCTTGGGATCTCTGGCACAGAAAGGACAAACCGTGGTATCAGTACAACTACTGACACACATTTTTAATACTTAACTACTGGATTTATATATAATCAGAGCTGATAGAGTTCAGCATAGAAGGGTATTTTAAAGTGCCAATAAAACCACTTAGCTTTTACAACGCACTTTGCTTACTCCTTTCCCCCCTTCCTCCAAAAAAGGCTTTTCTTTTGAACTAAGCAATTTATATGTTGGGTCGGTGTTATAAAGTAGGAATTTATAGCAGATTGCAGTGGAAGCTAGAATAAAGGCAGCTTGCTTTTAAATGCAGCACAGAGGGAACTTTACATTGATAGGATTATCACCTGTTTGTACGTGGGATGCGGTCACTGAAGGGCCGCAGATCCCATCTCTATAACTGCCGCTCAGATTGTTTGCTTTTCTAACCAATTCCTTATACTGCAACTTCCCTTCGTCTCGTTTAGCATCAGCTGGGCAACACGTTCATCTGCTAGAGCTGAACTGCGGAACTCACCGGTAACACTGCGCTGTATTTCCATTTAACCTTCTCCTTTCTAAACCCCACAGTAAACGCTTCACAAGGCCGGCGATAAAAGCAGCTCTGAGCCGGATGAGCACCGTAAGGCCATCCTGCGCCTGCACCACCCCTTTGGTCCAGAGGCGCTCAGCAGAGCACAGGACTGCCAGGCTGCCTTTCACCTGCCCTAGCACTTGGCCCAGCCCCGCTGCGCCTGCACACACGGCACCCTGCAGCAACGGGCGCTGTGGCCGCACGTCTCAGCACAGCGCTGCAGAGCACAGCAGGCTGCTGCCAGCTCCCACCTGCATGCACAGTCGGCTCCCTGCGCCCCCCGCTGCAGCCCCAACGCTTTGAACCCCCCTCCGAATCCCAACGAATTCACACAACCGCTGACACTGTACTGAACTTTTGGGGCTGGCAGCAGCCAGCAACTTATTCATGCCGGACCTTTAGAGGAAAGTTCTCACTCATCATCCATTATAAAGAGCTCTGTCAAACTGTAACCGTTTTAATTTTACTACAATTGCCCCTGGAGGAATTGGTGAAAGTTATACCAGCTGTACATTTATTTCACTGTTTTTCCTCCCTTTTTTCTGATCATCAGTCTGTCAAGGCTATCAAGATTTACATTTAAATGTAAAACTGGACTGTCCACCAAACAGCCTTTGAAGCTATTAGCTGTGAAAGATAATCAATTGGGAACGGCCCCCGCAGAGCATTTCTCAAGCAGAGTCATCACCAAAAAGCAATTTTGCTGGCAGGCTTTAAAAAAAAAGAAAAAAAGAAAAAAAGAACCACGAATATCCCTGTCCAATAAAGTTATATCCATGGCTGATCCATGTGGTTTTACAACTTAGGAGAAATTAACGTTGTTTAGGAACATTGATTCATACGTACAATAAATCAGGAAGTTTTTTAGAGGGAGCAAGAAGCAAAGGTGGGAAACATCCTCACAACCCCATCTGCCTGCAGAACCAAAGAGAGGAGCAATAAGCAGTAGATGGGTCGGTCCTGTTGGAGCTTAAAAGCAAGGCATACAGTCAACACCTCATCTGCTTTGCAGCTATTACACGGCACCTTGCCAGGCTGGTCTGACACAGTGCAGCCATTTGCAGCCCCTCTCCCTTATCAGAAGAAAAAAGCACATCTCACAAAGAGCTCTCATCTATTAATTATGTCTGTTCAGCTCCATGCATCCCCATTCTCCCCAGTTTCCCTCTAGGCCACGGGTGGCTGTGCCCATCCCAGCACACATCGCTCACCACGGAGGAACCGCAGCTTCCTCAGCCCCACTGCACCCATCAGGTGCATCACTTCTCTGGGGCACTCAGCAGCACTGCTCCCACAAAAACATATTCATGTTACAGTACATAAACACAGCCAGTAAGCAGAGACATGCTTTGGAAATACGGAGCTGCATCTGTGTTAAGATGTGGGGGTGAATTTCCTTTAGAAGCTGACATCTAAAAACATCCATGGATTTCCAGCTTCGCTACGCTTCTACTTTGTGAGCAAAAGAAAAGTGTTAGAAATCTGTCAGAGCTGCTCTGTGCATTAACCCCCTGCTCCCTGCACA
The DNA here is from genome assembly GCF_019238085.1 of Lagopus leucura. Lineage (NCBI taxonomy): Eukaryota > Metazoa > Chordata > Aves > Galliformes > Phasianidae > Lagopus > Lagopus leucura. The sequence continues at coordinate 2,427,429 of NW_024962293.1, read as the reverse complement.
GCTCCCACACCCTGACCAGCCCCTGCAGGGCCAGACTGCAGCTCTGTGTAACTCCTCCTTACACACAGCCCCAAGTCCTGAAGCTGATGGAAGTTACAGCAGAGCATTCAGCAGCATCACAGCAGCAGGCAATGGGACCCACACATACTTGTTACACAGCATTCTAATACTACAGGGCATTAAAAACCCCTTTGCTTTGTCTCTTTTTGTCTTTTTTTTAAACCTTTTCCTACAACATTGTGAAGTCTCTAAAAGATGAAAGACGGCCGCGTAACCAAATCTCGTGTGTTTTATGAGCCTTTCCCCATGTCTGGAACTGGAATAAAAGCAAAGGCAGAACTGAATACCTGAGAGAGAAAAGGAAGCTCTTCCCGCTCAGATTTTTAATTCGCAATGATACCTGAGCTGTTATTTCCTCAGGACAAATAGAAACTTCTGTCGCCTTCTGAAAGGTCATTTGGGTAAGTGACAGGAGAGATCAGTTTCTCTTAACAATATTGGTTTCTCTTCTTGGAATTTGAGCAGGGAGGCTGAAGGTTCTCCATGTGGAGATGCAGGCGGCCAGCAGGGCTCCCAGCCACGGACCTGAAGGTGCAGAGAAGCCTTCCTGCTAGGGAAATAACAGTGTATTTACAGACATCAGATCATCACAATGCAAAAAGGATGACAGGCGTACGAGCACAAATAACCCAAAGGTCAGAAATACACACTGCACACAAAGCATATCTGAGAGGAGGCACGTTTGGGCATGCCTGCATCACTGCTAAAGAACGACTTCAAACCACACAACAGAAGGTACTTTCCACTGCAGTCGGATAACAGCAATAGAGCTCTGCCAAAATGATTGGGGAATACTCTGAAGGTAGTTTTTTAATTGCACAGCTGATGTGTTCTGTACACATTTGGTCTTCCCCCCAGAGCCCACAGAACGTGCATTGGCACAGCTCAGCACTGTGTCTTTCTGCGGACACAGAGCAGTAGCACACAGATAACCCTACAACTAAAGGTGGCGAAGGCCAAATCGGTGTTCTTCCTGCTGCATGCTTCTGCCTCACACAAGCAGAGGGCAAGCACATTTAGCAAGCACTGCAGGGAAGCAGCCTCTGCCCATGTGATGCCTGGGGCTGGTTTTAGAAATATGACAGAAACCAAGCTTGGGAGGGCAGAAAGAGCAGAGGGCTGCTCACCTGGAAATGCACGCACCACAGCTTAGTTAGCTGTTAGCTGCTAACATTCGTGCTGTTAGCTCAATTTCTTTATGCAGTCAGAGACACTCAGAAAACAGGGAGCTGTAACACCCTGTGATTCTCACTTGGGATCTTGCAAGCAGGCTGCTTAAAAAGGACAGAGTTTATAGAACAAAATTAACAGTGAACATGTGGAAGGAACATACCATAGCCTATTTAGCTGTACATTTTGCTCTCGGGAGCAGCTCAGTACAATGCAGTGTAAGCATCACCCATTTTGTGCAGTGTGAGGTGTGCTCCCAGCCAGCAGCCCGGTTTGCTCGCTTTGTGCAGAGCACATCTTGGTGCTCACCAGGCAGGGCATGGAGATCCTGAGGCAACAGGAACAAAACCCATCAAAATATTTTCTCCTGGAAAGAGACAAGTTGCTGCAGAGCTCTGTGGCTGTGGCAGAACTCTGGGAGGATACGCAAGCTCCACAAGAGACACTTGTTATGAATTACCATGCTCTCTCAAGGGACAGATCTGTTGATAACATGAAGAATGTATGAAATGAACTTTAGAGATTAAAACAATCTGCTTATCCCAGCTCCAGAGCACAAAGACCATTACTGTCAAACACAAAACAGAAAACTGAAAATTGCTCCCAGTTCAGCCTTGCTTATCACTTCTATTTTTGGGGGTGGAGGGAGGAATTCCAGATTGTTCACTTAAACATAATGCAATCAGCTGAACAATGCTGAAGAAGCAGCACTAAGCTTTGTCTATTCATTCACACCATTTGCTATCTTTCCTGTTTATCTCAGCCACACACAGGAGCAGAGTGAAGGCCAGCCTTTACAATATGACAGATCTGCTGCTTTCCCATGTTACAAGGTAAACTTTTTTTTTTTTTTTTTGAAACTGAACTGCAGATAAGAGAACTGTGCAACATTAAGTGTGACATGAGATTGAAGATGAGATTCCTGGATGTGCTGCTGCATCCCCTGAGCACAGGTCTGCTGGCCAAGTGCAAACTCAGATTAAGTGCAACTCCAACCAGCAGCTTTGTGAAAATCTCATTTTCTATCACTGTTGCACTGTACTGCAATTCTGCAACTGCAAAATACACACAGGCCAAAACCAATCATCAGGGAGTCAAAAATCATCAGTTTATGCTTAGTTATGAGATGGTAATTCTGCTTTGTAGGATATCAACAGCAGAAAACCGTACTTTCTAAGTGAATGCTTACATCTATGCTTTCTGAAACTCACAGAAGTGGTTTTGGAAGTATTTTTACCACCTGTACCCAGGAAAGAGTTAAAAGTAGGGAACTTTTTAACAGGAGGGATACCATCAAGGAGAACAGACTGCACTTTGCATTTATCTGGATCGCTAGCACCACCTATAGCTGATACAAAATACTTAATGCAGGAAACCCTGCCCAGGAATTCAGATGTATCCAGGAGTGAAGGAAAACCAACCTTTTGCTGGTGTTTACAGCAACTGCTGGACCAGGGCACAGACAGCCTGATGGTTCAAATCATGCATGCACATATGCTTACGCTTGGAGACAGGTTAACAGCAAAGAACTGCTGCTGTGCCACGCATTTCAATTCAAACACAGCACAAGGCTAGGAAAGAAATCTTTGTACCTCTAATTATTCATGAATCATCTCCCTCTAACTGATGTGTGGTCTACTCTGGCATCTGTAAGTGGAAGGACACACTGCCAGGCAGTTCACATCAGAGATCAGAAGACCAAAAACGTTGATTATTTGGAAAGTATTTTTCCTCTGCTCTAAAAGAGCATGAATTTTGAATGAAGGATTAGACAGGCAGAATGGATCTCTAAAAATACTATTTCCCATCAGTAATGAAGGCAGGTTACTGGAAAACTCAAGTTTAAGCAACCTTTGAACAAGGAACACGTTTTCAAGAACAACCTGTACTTGCAAGTTCTGATGGAATTTTCCCATCTATATGGTAGAGCTGAAAGCCTTCGCTGTACACTGAGTCCATAACCCACAGAGGGAAGCAGCAGGGAGCCCCCCCACATACACAAAATAAAGGCTGGAAAACAAAACAAAAAAGCAAAAAACTCAAACAAGACCAATTCAGAAAGTGGCCCTGATGATATAATCTCCGTAAGTTTCCCAGCATGTTTCTAACATAAAGCAATCACTCAATGTCTTCCACTAGCAAATACCATAAAATTTTACTTGACTTTATTTCCCCACGAGGGAATCTCCAAGCTAGTTTTGATAACAGCCTCTCTCCAGCCTTCCTGCATGTTAACAATCGTCCTTGGGACGCTGCCTGGCTGTGAAACCATCCTTCATTTCTGCAGTTCCGGGGACCCATGGAGCTCACTGTTTTCTCAAGCCGAGAGTCTGTTCTCAGCTGGATCATTCTGCAGTGATGGCATCACTGGCTACAAGAACACCTGTCAAACAGGACTAATGCTGTGTAATGCAGAATACAGCCCAGCATTCATTCTAGATATGCACATCATTTCATGGTAAATTACTATCTTGTGATGCAATGCTAGAGTTGCAAACCTTGGATTAGAATCTCTTTATTTTATATGTTTTAATTGAATGAATTCACTTTCTTCCTTTTTCCCCTTTAACTTGAAAAGAACAGCGCCAAAGTGGAAGGGACTGCTTCCACACATGCAGCTTCAACACATACCAGCCAAATAAAAACAAAACTTAAGTAGCATTTGTAAAAAATATATTTGTGATTGTTCTGTTTAGAACACAGGTAACTCTGACACAGATCATTGTACCACATGTAAGATTTGCAGCAGCGATCTTGCTGACAAATTTAGCAATTACTGATGAGCAGACAAAATTCTTTTGCCTTCTAAAAACAATTGACTTGGTCTTCTGCATTAAGAACTTCCAAATCAAGCATCACATGCTACCAGCTTCCACTGAAACTAAGGAATAGGTCACATAATCTACGCTAGGCCTGCATTAGCCCTGGTTGTAGACGTTTCTTACAGATCAGCTACCAGCCACATCCACCCAATGCATACACAGCATGCGATCGAAACAGGCCTTACTTGGAAACGCATTCTGGGTGGCTTGGATCATCTATTTCCTGCATCTTTTTGTGTACACAGGAAAGAAGTCTGATGTGAAAATAAGTCATCATAAGGTGAGGCTTTCTTACTTTAGCCAGCACAACATGAGAATCATCTTCAGGGAAGCTTGGTGAAATAATGCAACACATTTTACAAAGGACACATCCTTCTATTTCAGTAGAGGCGTATAAATACACGCATCTCTTTTCCACATACAGGATGTATGTTTCCATGTACAGACAAGAAAGATGCGTACGGAAATATTTGGCTTTATAGGACAAGTTCCCTATTCACTTCCACCCTGTGCATTTCTGCTGAAATTTGCTTTGTGGCTAATCTGGTATGGAGTCTGCTGGACACAGTAGAGCTGTATGGGCTCCACTCTGGATGATGGAGTAGGTCTGTTTAGGGGCTTCTGTGTGAGAGGATGAAGAGAAAATGGGAGGAGGAGGGGCTGAAGTGGACACTGTAATGCTCTGACCTCCATCACTAACCACAGTCACTTCTGTTGCTCCTTCTTGTATCAAGGCATTCAGGCCTTCTAAGTCAGCGCAGCTGATTCCAGAGCTGGTGATGAAAGCCTGGTTTGCCGAAGCCTCGTGGCCGCTGACAGCGGCAGCAGGAATCAGAGTCTGATGCAAAGCAGTTCCATCACTCTGGTCATGGGTTGTGAGAAGAACTGCTGGCTGGGTCACAGGCCCTGCTTCACTCTGAGAGCTGGGAGGTGGCGGCGGCGCCAACAAGCTGACCTGGCCCAGAAGCTGCAGGCGGCTGTTGGCAGAGAGCTCCTCCTGATTCTGGCTGACTAACGCAGGGGGCACAACGTTCACTGACGCAGCCTGAACTATGCTGTTAGTCTGAGGGACCTGGTGACCCACAATGATCTTGACCCTTCCCTCATTATATGGAGAAACCTGAGCAGCCTGAATCGGGACCTGGAGGTGACTGACGGTGATCGGGGCACTGGCCTGTCGACTGGGGTCCATCTGGAGCTGCAGAACAGCCAGTTCGTTACTTTTAGATCCACTGTACATACTGTGCTGCTTCTTGTGACTCCTAAGAGAATCTTCTCGGACAAAGGAGGCGTCACACAGATCGCACTTAAATGCCTTCTTGGCATCTAATTTGGCAACCTGCCTGGAGCCGCCTTGCTTTGGCCTATCTCCTTCCTTCTTCTCCACAGTTTGCTTCTTGGTCTTGACTTTGTCTCCATGAGCTTTCCTCATGTGAGTTGTCAAGTTACTCCGCTGCTTGGTGTCAAAGCTGCAGAACTCGCATTTGAACGGACGATCTTTGCAGTGAATTCGCTCATGCACTTTCAGAGCTGCCTTGTTGGAGCAAGAGTAGTTGCACTCTGAGCACTTCACTGGCTGCTCGGGCTGGTGAGTTCTTATGTGGTGTCGAAGGCTTGTTTTGTTTCCACACTGGAACTCACACTCTGGACACTTGAGAGTATTTTCCATGCTGTGTTTTATACGAATGTGTGATTTCAGGTTTCCTTTCATAGCACAGCGAACCTCACAGTACTCACACTTGTAAGGCTTCTCACCAGAATGCACACGCATGTGCCTTTTCAAGTCCGAGTTGATTTTAAACTTAGCAGGACACATCTGACATTGGAAAGGAGCATCTCCTGTCAACAAGGAACACATTTCAAATTACAGAGGAGACACAGAGATCCATTTTTCTCCTTGAGACCAAGGTTACAGTGAAATACATACAGTTGATTTGTTCTAAGTATCTGTAGCCTTCCAATACATTTTCAAGACACAGGGAATGTAAAGCGCACGGGATTTATCACCTGGACTGGCGTAATTGTGTGCAGACTCTCAAGAGAATGCCTGCCCACACTTACTACTTTTATTTGTATGTCAGGTAATCTCAATTTCTAGTTCATTTTGCTTGTAAAACTGTTCAGCGCACTCCACAGAGTGACTGAAGTTTCTCATTTGGACTCCTTCAGCAACAGTGGCTCAACTAGCATTGAAAAACATTTAAAATAAACACTGTAACAGCTGCTCTATTTTTGAAGTCTAAGAACACGAACACATGCACACCTCGGGCCTGAAGTACAAGATCCGCAGTGAGACCTCTGGGTTAGCTTTGAGCCCAGGTAAGTTCCAGGCTACTACAGAAACAGAACAGCACTGCAATCTTATGTCTATGATACAGGAAAGTGTATGGACAACGTCAGGAGACTGCAGCACAACTGTGCTACAACAGTGATACAGAAATGGGGGACATCACAGGCACATACAAGAAGCTAAAGAAGAGAAATGGGAGACTACTGAAGCACGCATGCAAATATGTGGTATTTGCATCACAGCTAATATTCTTCTACAGGTTCAAGAAAATCTAGTATCAGCTTGTATCCATGCAGTATTAGTTCACATCCATGCAAACAAACATACAAAATATTCATAACATCACAGTTTTTATGAGAGTAATCCTGACCCCAAGCCTATTTAGCTGAAAGTTTGGCCAAATTCTTAACTGCAAAAGCATGAAAAAAAAAATAAGATCATCAGCAGGATTGTTAGCAGCCTGGTCGTGTCAATACCTACACAAACAACCACACACACTGCTTGGATCTAACCTGCTGCTGGGCAACCTCCTGATTTGCAGACCCACATCACAACACGCATGGCCAAACCAAGCTGTACATCACTGATCAGAATGCAGTCAATTCCAGAGTAAAGAACACTTATGGCTACTAAGAGAAGTAAATAAACACAAAGCAAATACCCCAATCCTACTGAATAACACCCCTCACCTTTTTCTTTATTTGAAATATATGGTTTTCCAAACTACCCAAGCATAAAGTTTTCTGGCATAATTTTGAAGAAGTGAGCAATTGTATCACTGGGTGCTAAGATGTGCTTGGTGCAGGGAGGAGGAAAACAGCAGGTTTGGTCCAAGTGTTGTTCCTCCCTACCAATCAAACTGCAAACAGCTAATCTTATATGGTGGGCCAGACTTGAGAGACACAGATAAGACCCTTGATGCTCCCAAGGATCTAATTATTTACTGATCCATTAAGCTCTATCAAATTAAGAATACCTTAATAAGCAGCTCCAAAATGAAAAGAACTACCAAGAGTCAGACCTGTCTTCCAAATGCTTCTATGTACTTTCAGGAAGGCTGTGTTGTCCCACTAGATTATATCCCAAGAAATTCACAGCAGCCTGATGCCTCCATGCTTCTGAGAATTCCAACAGGCACTTCCTGGCACTTCGATGGGACCTGCCTGCCTTTTAAAAACCTTCCCAATGGCTTCCAAACTTTTACAGGCCTGAATTTTGGTATCAGCTTACCCGTGTGGGATCTGAGATGTACAGTCAGCTGGCTGGAGTTGCGGCTCGCATAAGGGCAGATCTGGCATTTAAAGGGACGCTCATTGGAATGAATGCGCTGGTGCTTGTTGAGACTGCTGCTGTCAGCAGCTGCATAGTCACAGTGCTTGCACTTGTAAGGCTTCACCCCAGTATGAGACCGCATGTGCATCTTCAGCTTGTCTTTGCGACTGAAACATTTGCTGCAAACATCACACTTGTGGGGCTTGTCTCCTGCAAGGAGCAGAGCATCAAAACGTGAAGAATTTTTGCCTCATAAGTGTGTTACTGAAAAACAAACCCCACTAACTAAACACTTCCAACCAGCAGTATGATTAGTTTTCAGACACTGGATATAGGATTTCAATTGTCTGCTAAGGCTTCAGAAGGCTCACAGGAACTTTCTCCCTGTGTCATCAGTGAATATACGGATGTTATAATTAAGAAATATACAGGCTAAACCAACAAAAAGTAAAATAAAGCAACCATACAGACCTGTGTGTGTTCGCAGATGACGTTCCATGTCCTTCATACCATAGGAAGTCTTGAACTGGCAACCTGACAGTAGTAAGATTGATGAATGCACACCATTAAATTCATGGAAAAATCTAATAAAATACTAACAACAACAAACTACTGTATTCTGTATTTTGTTTGTTCCTCAAGAGCATTTTTGGTGGGCAGCTGCTTCCTGCATCACTTGTGTAGTAAAAGCAAATAAACCAACAAATCTATCATTACCTACACAATCAAAATGTGCCTTTCAAGAGAAGACAGGCTAACAAGAGAAGGAGCCTCAACTTCTGCTCCCACTGATATCACAACTCATCTACACGAGCGTCTGCATATGTTTACTGCATACTGTCTTTCACTTGTTAAGTTCTCCACATACTTTCACTCTGCCCATCCTTACAGACATGCTAACTGACCCAATCACACAATGGTTTGGGTTGGAAAGCACCTCAAAGATCACCCAGTCCAGGGACAGCTTCCATTAGACCAGGTACCTCAAAGCCCCACCCAACCTGCCCTTGGACACTTTCACGTACAACAGTGAGCAAAAATGTGACAAGACTGTCCTTATGTTGCAGTGTGTGCAGACCTAGGCCAGTGTCTGTACACAAGCCTGCTGAAGCACCACCAGAATACATCACAGTTCAGGACCAAAGCCTAGGACGTGTGAAACCAATAGCAGAACTACTACTGATATCACTGGCAGTGCATGCACAACACAGTCCACATCTTACCTGGATACCAGCAGTTCAGTTTCTTCTGCGTAAGCGAGGAAGTTGACTTTCTTGATCGTGCTTTCGGTGGTGTGGAGACGATAGCAGCAGCTGGAGGCTCACTGCTCTCACTGGGCAGGTATGTTTGATAGCCATGCTCAAAAACAAACTCCGGCGCAGAAACTAAACATGTAAAATAGTACAATTTGGTAACATTAACTTGTCCACTCAGTAAAATCTTTCAAATTACTTCCTAATCTCATTAATTACGGGCACTCATTAATTACAACCATACCATTCTGTATTGTTTCAAGACTTCTTATAAGTAGGGTGGTGAGGGAAAGGAGAAAGGCTTTTCTCTCCCTTGCTATCCTGCTATCAGCTGATAACTCTGCTCGACCTTTTATCACCCTAAGCAGGCCCACTTGTTTCCCTTTCTGAATCTTATCTGGCTGATCTGTTAAGTGTTCTGTGTCTTCTGCTGACTGTTCAGCTCTTTCATTAATAAAGTTCTGTCTGTTTTTTCCAACACTGGCTGTGCTACAGCCCAAAGGAGAAAAAAGAAAGCAAGTTATTTACATGGCTAATGTTGTCAAAAAGCATCGTGCAAATAAAAAAAGTTCAGCCTCTTTCTGAACTGTATTGCTTTCAGCTGTTACTCGTAACAGTTAAAACTTTGTCAGCCCAAGCACCAGCTCTTAAGTCAATTAAATGTTACACCCCAAATGAGCAGAAGCATATCATAGCTCTCATTTTAAATATGAGTAAAGAGAAAGCAGAAAAGTGATTCAACCAAAATCCACGCTGAATGAATTCCTGGAAGTGAGCTTCGAATTCAGTTTGCTTCGCTGCTCTTCCAGATTCTCTGTGCCAGTCTGTCTATGCAGCTTAAAAGATCTGGATTTCAGAAAGTAACTACATACAGAAGGACAAACCTTGATCCATGGGAGGAAATTCTAGTTTTACTTAGACTCTGCAGGACCGGGGCTTCCCTTCAACCTCTACAAAGGCAGGAATGCTGAGCTGTGTTCTTCCTGCCCATCAGCTGTGGGAGCAGAGGCAGGAATGCAGGCCTGGGTTGGAGCCTGACTACAGTTCCCAGCCTGCTGCTCGCCAACAGCACCCTGATGGACCCGAAGCGCACAGCGATCTGATCGCTCTTCTTAAGTGCTGTTTTAATTGGCTCGCACACAACGCTTACATAACAGTCGGACACGAGCCGCTAACTGGACTTTCAGCTAACAAACGAAGCCCACCGCTGTCACACCGGCACCAAGGTCGCACACCACTCGTTTTTCTTCCTCTGCTTACATGACCGCAACGCCTCCCGCGTTCCCCAGCGCGGCCCGAAGGTGACGGCGCTACCTGTGATGGTTTGCGTCTCCGAGGTGATGGTTCTGGTCGTGGTTTGCGCCGAAGGCACCGTTTCCTCGGACACGAACTGCACGGTGCTGGTGGCCCCGGCCGCCGCGCCGCTCAGCTGGCAGCCGCTCTGCTTGTGGGCCACGAAGGCGTCGAGGTTATTGAACTGCTGCTTGCAGAGGCCGCAGATGTGGATGTCCGGAGTGAGCTCCACCAGCACCGTGGTGCCTCCTGGAACTGGAAGTACAGCGGCAGGACCGGCAGCTCAGGCCGAGCCGACGGCAGCCGGTTCCACTCACCCCGAGCCCGCGGGGTGCCGCGGCCGCACGGCCCGAGGGGCGGAGCCGCGCGGCTCCCATGGCCGGGCACGGTCGCCACGGGCCCCGGGACGCCGCGGGGATCCCGCCCAGCCCCGCCGCTCCGAGCCGCCCGCCCGGCGCTCCCCGCGCCGCTCACCCAGATTCCCGGGTTCCCCCCAGCCAGGTTCCCGGGCTCCGCTCCCGCCCGCCTCTTGCGCTACTCAGGTTTCGGGGCCCGCCCGGACCCACGCTCCAGTCGGCTTCCGCCGCGCGGGCCCCGGAGCGCGCATAGCCGGCGGCGCGCGGCGGCACTTACACTGCACGGGGCCGGGGAAGGCCGGCGCCGCCCCCCCGCCGCCCGGGTTCATGGCGGCGCGGCCCGGCACGCCGCCTCCGCCGGCCGCGAGGCGCTTACCGCCGGCGGGGTGCCCGCCCCCCCGCCTCCGGGCGGCCGAGCGGGGGCGGATGTGGAGGAGCCGAGCATGCTCAGTGGCGGTCGCGCTCGGTTCCTGCCGCTGCCGTGCGCCCGGCCGCAGTGCACGTGGCAGCCCCGCCTGCCGCTCGGCGTCGCTCCCGGCCGCGCGGAGCCGGTCGACTTCGGACCTCGTGTCTGAGCGGCGTGGCGGTGCGCTCTGAGCTCGGCCGCTCCTCTCACCTTGCAGACCCTTTTCCATCTTCGTTAGCCGTCCTTCGGACATCTCCCATGGGTTTCTTTGTATTGTGGTGCACAGAACTGCAGGCGTTACTCGAGGTGCAGCTTCGCATGCAGCATCAGCTGCCGAGCAGAATCACATGCTGCAGTAACTGCTGGAAGCCAGGCTGGTGAGATTGGCGCCATTGCCAGAAATGCAGCTTTGTTTCCTACACTCCCCTTCTTGCAGACGTTGTCCTCCGCAAGCCCTCACCTGTCCTCCAGTTGTGCTCAGAGCCATGATTTAGCAGAGGGTTGTTAGGGCAGTATGGTTAGGTCATGGTTGAATCGATCTTTAAGGTCTTTTCCAACCTGAGTGATTCTATGATTCCATGCTGACCCTGGATCTCAAACATCCACCTATGTATCTGCTTCATTTATATGGACAAATAAGAATCTTATGCCTGCTGAAGTTCCTGGAATGCCTCTCGGTGGTTTTCTGGACGCAGGCTCAAATGTCCATCACAGGCAGTCCTCATGCTTAGGTGTGTAGAAGACACTGAGATGATGGCCTGCTTAGGGGGATTGATTATATGTGTGCTGAGTGCATCCTTCTGTGCTCTGCTGCAACAAACTGGCTCAGCCATTTGGGAGTGCCGTGGTACTACAGCTTTGCCTTGCCTTATATTTAAGTGCAGCTATTCAAGGACACTAAGTGGAGAATGGAAATTACAAAGATTATTAAATTCAGATATGTGCCTTTTGCTACTTAAATTTCAGCAATCTGAAAGAAACAAATGCTCCATTTGCTTGCAGCCAGTGAATACTCAGTGTCTGACAGCTGAAGTCTCCCACAGACATCCCATGTAGGCACGCTCTGCACCCATCTCGGGCTCCCTTCGCACATATGTTGGACACCAATATTCCCTCTAGGCTGTGTGGGCTCTGCCCACAGAGAATAAAATACCTGGTGATGGTGGTAAGGCAGCTGCTGAGGGAGCAAAGCGAACAAACACAGGTAGCTGAAGGTCACAGTGTGGACAAACATGAATGAGAAAAGAAACAATATTATTTCTGGTACTTCCTCACAAATTTGGTTTTGCTTCTAAAGGATTTGATGACTGAACAGATCTAACTGTGTATTCGTTAATAAACTCCAAACAGTTTGCGCAGGCACTGAAGATACGCAGAATTTCAGATGCCAGTTCATATTACAGCTGCAGTTTTACTTTCCTGGGAAAGCGGTGTCTGCCTGACGCTGCCGTTGACCCATTTTGCCAAAACAAAATAGCACAGCCACGGGCTGTCAGGGAGCCGAGATGAGACAAAGGGTGAGCATCCTAGTTCCGGCCTCTGAAACCTGCTAACTGTTCAGTAGCACAGTAATGCTGGATGCAAAGATCAGATCTGGCTTGGTTCAAGACCTCGTGCGTGTTGTGAAAATATTTTTTGACTAATAATTTTATGAATACATTCAAATGCTAAAGAAGAGAGTAAATGAACATCCCATAATGCACCTTACTAGGAGTTTCGAAATTTATTCAGAAACCCCCTTTCCTCAAATGATAAAAGTCAAAGCGTTTATGTTGGCTCTGGAAATGTAGCTGTTTTTATGCGAGGACAGGGACACAGCCAGTACCTGCATGGAACAGAAACAGGGATATGCTCAGTGCTGATGAGGCTGTTTTGGGAGTCTATCCAAAAGGAGCCACGTCTCTGAGTAGGAGCAATCGACCCAAATCTCTTTTTCCACAGTGCAGACTGAGCCGTGGAACTGAACGCTGACTTTTAACTCATGTTGCTGTTTTCTCCAGAACACCGTGACCCATTTCCAAACTGACAGAATGCCTGCCTGCCTTCTATCCACCAATTACAGCTGCAGTCACAGGTGTGGAGTATAATGTAACATATTTCAATCTATTTCTCTCCCAGTTTAACGCCTTTTAGTTAGAATACAAGCCTGCTTGCTTTGACTGGAAAAGAATGAGCATGTTTTGTTAGAAGTGAATTTTCATTTCTCCGAACACTGGCAGCTAAGCAGGCTGTGTGCCCCCTCAGACTGCCACAGCAAATACAGCAGGTCGGAGCACTGATGTGCTCGCTGTTTCAGACTGGGTGTCAGGGAGGCAGTATTGAATTGGTACAAGGATGATCTGAGGTTACGCTGCTGTGTCAGATATGAATGGCTTCACGTCTGGTGCATTACCAGCTCTTTTAGAAACATTTGCTTCATTATTAAATTGGACAATATTAAAGAGATATGTTGAATTTACTTAAGGGAAAGGATTCAGAGCTGAATACACTAACTGGCATCTGAAAGAATAGTTCCCTCCACCCCTTGCCACCATTCCTTCCAGTTGTTTTGTAGGAAGCTGTCTTGTTGGTCAAGAGCAAAACAAACTGCTTCGTTTCCTGTGCTGGCAAGGGCTGAAGGCAATTGGAAACGTTTTGGAGTGCTTGTCTTGTTCTTCCCATCTCTGGTATTTCCCAGAATGCTGCAAATGCAGTCAGATGGGAATTTTCTGTCTTTCTTCTCAGTGGGGGAAGAGGAGGTGGGGCCACATGAACATTTTCCATAGGCCTATTAGAGTTTTGATGATGTCTGTGTTGAGAAGTGTTTTTCAGGTCCAGGCAGTTATGTGAGGTTAAAACCAGAGAAAGACACCTGCATTAGAAGAGTCAGCAGCTTCAGTGTGGGCACCTGAGGTTTAAGTCCTTGGCCTTTCATATTTCAGGAGAATACGAGGTCTCAAATCACTGTTTGGCTTTTCTTTTTTTTGTTTACTTATAAGGTTAGAGGAAGAGTTAAAAACAGTTTGTAAGCACCGACCTCAGCCTAACACAGAGCATGAAATATTTAATAAGTGTCTGACATCTTTAGGATAACATCCACCTTCTGATCCACTCTTCTCAAAGAATTCCTGACGTGGCATCTGCAAATATAATTCTGTAAAGACCCATCTTTAAAGATATTAGGCTGTACAAAGATAATAGCTGTACCGCTGCACAAGAGCCAAAGCACACACGGTGTGCACACCATCTGCGTAGCAACCTTTGCAGATTGCTCTTTGAGGCTGGCACTGCTCACTGCTTTGTCTTTCAGTGCTATTAGCCCAATAAAGGCTCGATTCTGGCTTTGTCGTGAACATTGAAGGTATCATTATTATCTTATTAATAACTAATAACACTTAGAGATCAGGACTTTATTGAACGATGTTCTGGACAGAGCTTTCATTTCACTGGATGAGGATTGATGTCTGGGAGTATAACACTGTGCTGAGCACTTGAGTCATTGAGCAGAGCTGGGCTGAGATCACACTTGACACTATTTCCAGCCTTTAAGGCATAAATCAGTATGCATGTGTAATCTTTGTCACCCTTAACCTGACTGAAATGAAAACACTGCACTGCTCCAGGCTGCCTACAAGTGCAGCTCAAGCAAACAAGGCCCGGAAAAGACAAATGTCAGTCATCAGAGAAAGAAGTCAGATAGAGGCATTAAGAAGTCAGGCCTCATCAGGCCCTGGAGACAGGCATCTCTGGGCACTGCGCTGCACAGCGCGGCCTCGGTGCTTTGCTGGAGACAGACGCTGATGTCCAACAACAAGTGGGCACAGGCACACTTCTGCCTTCTGACCGAGCTTCCAGCCAGCCCGCTCACCTGAGATCACACAGGGCAACGTAACCTGCCTTGCAAGCTCAGAGAAAGGAAACCTCAAACTTATTCTAGTAATGGGAAGAGAGCTATTAGCTGAGCCAGCAGGAGACGAATAGAGAAATCTCTTTAAAATATTGCGCCATTTGCTGTTCCATTTGCCTTTCACACTGCATGGATGAGGACAGTTTTAAAAGATTGAAAAAATGTGTAACAGAAAACAGAGGCATAAAAACATAAATATAGGAGAACATACCAAAAAGATGTGAAAGCCCCCCAGCACTATTGCAAGAAAAGAAATTGAACTTGTTTCTAAGCTTGTGGCCACTGAAAAGGGAAAGCTTATCTCTGTGAAATGCCCTGATGTGAAAACATCATGAGTGAGATTGGAATGTGGGCTGGGGAACCGATGAAAAAAGAAATGTGAATTGTAATTAAATATTTCAGATATTGAAGATGGAGACAAATGAAGGGTGGATTCAGAGAAAAAAGCAGCCAGTTGAAGTAACTTAAAGATTAAAAACCAATTCTTAGCATTTCGTAATTACATTGATGGATAATGACAAACACAGCTACAGAAATCCACCGAGCACAAATTAATTATGTTAAAGTAATAGGTAATCTGTCTCTGTCTTGATAACATATAATTATATTATTTTTTCAGATGTTTCAAAATAACGTCATTTCAATTCGTAGTGCACAGCAGGTATTTCGCTGCTTAATGCATTCGGTGTTTATACAACATTTTCAATGTCATTGTTTTCCTCTGCAATAAATAAAGTCTAAATAATCATCTAGGACCTTCAGCTATGTCTTACTGCTGCATGAGCTGTAAAGTAACTCAATATTAAAATATTATTCACCGAAATAGCACATTGACAACTGTGATTAAGCCTCAAATAAATATTGTAACAAAACAGAAATGCATTTTGATGTTGAGATGTCTAATTATTAATTGTCAGAAAGCAGACCTAAACCCACAGGTGGAACTTTTCAGCGTTCTATGGGTTAAGTACGCAGCGATGCTGCGGCATCCTTCACACCGTGGGAAATCCAGTCATGTTTAGAAGAGTTAGCTCTTTTGTTTCAGGGTTAAACTCGGGGGGTTTCTGATCATCTGCCGTCGCTCTGCAGCACGCAGGCTGTGATTCCACCGCCCGGCAGCCTTGGCCCACGCAGTCCCCTTGTTCTGGGGGCGCCAGGCTGGATGCAGGGCAGTTGCACCAGTGGGCAATGCCCAAACGGCCCAGCTTTGTTTCTGCGGAGCCTTCCGTGCCCTGGATGGGCTCAGGCTCTCATTGTCCATAAGAAAATGTTTTGTGCCCCCACCTCCCCCGTTTTTTACATTTTTTAAAGTTGCGTAGACTTGGGATTTCTGCTGGAGTATCTCCATTCTAAAAGAAAAACAGTATTATCTATTATCTGCAATGCAGTTTTTATTTGCAAGTTGCTTCTTGGCAGTACTTTTTCTTCCTGCACATCTCATCTCCTTATGTTTCTGTTTCAATTCTTTTTCCGAATGCAGACTGGTTGTTCTGAAAAGAACTTTTAAAGGAAACTGAAGTTCTGGTGATGATGCATACGTGACATCTGAAAATTTGTGCAGTGTATTTCAGCACATTTTGTACAAACATAAAAGTACAGTAAAACTCCACTGGGATAAACATGATAACTAATAGGTGCAGGAGCTAAGACTGTACAGCTCTGGTCTAAAATTCAGTCATTTTTATTATTATGTTTGTGTTAAAAATGGAAAGAAACACCAGCAGAGGGACTCCCTTGATACTCAGTGGAGTTTTGCCTGCTCCCTAGCAGGGCATAGAGGTAATTTTATTCTAGAAGCTTTTGAATGCTTTACAAGTAATAGAAACCAAGTGGGAAAAGCATATTCCATATTTTAGTCCTGACATTCTCATAGAAAAGCATATATAAAAAAAATTAAAGATTCAAAATTCTTGCCTGTGATTCAGTACCTAAAGACTTTCTGGTGTTTTTCAGAATTCCCTCGAGATCTATAAATGCTTCTGAGCCAGAAGTACCCATTGCAGCTATCATCACTTTTACCACTTTATCAAACTAACGAGCCATTGAGCGATGCTATTCCCAGGTTCAACTCTACTGGGGAGGGAAAGCAGAAAACAAAACTGAAATTTAGACGGAATGGGATTCCTAAGAGCCTGGACAACTAGAATTTATTAATTCACACACTCCAAATCTTACAAAAAATCATCTTCTTCTTTCAGTTCCTCTCTATAAATCTTGCTGTCACGCCTGAAATCTGTGCATACAAAAAGACTGCTGAATTTCAGTGCAAGCAATGCCTATCAGTCTGCATCAAAACCACCTTTATCAGCTTTCCCCCGCATTCAACTGCAGTTTGTGAGAAGGGCCACAAAGAGGAATGTTTTACTGTCAGATGGCGGCGGGAGAAAGTTCTGCTCATATCCTCACTGTTCAGGATAAACCTTTCCAACTTTTACATTAACAGACTTCTTCAGCTAGGTTAGCTGATATTAGATAAAAACAAGAAGAGAATTCTTTTTGCACCATGTAATCATGCACTAAATACCCTGGCCTGGGCATTTCAGTTTCAGGAGTACAGCTCCTGACAACTCCATGTTTTTCTGGTGTGAGCTTAGCAGAATTATTCAAGTGAGCAAGAGCTGAGTTTCTTCCCACACCACTGCAGTTACGTTCTGCTTTGTTAGAAAGATAAAGTGTATGATACACTTCCAGTGGAAATTCTAATTGATTTGGCCGTCACAATGAGAAGAAGTATGACCTCATCTCTGCCAGAAACAGTCTGTGAAGATCTCTGCATTTTGGCCGTGTATCCCTGCTGCTGTTATAGCAGGCACCGGAGGACACTGCAGCTAGGAAATTCTAGATATGGATCTATAATTACCAAAGTATTTACATTGTTAGAATCCGATTATGAAATCTGAAGAAGTCCCTTCAATTTTGCACCACATCTTAATGCCATTATTCCTGAACTGCCTATCATCCACTGCACAAAAATGATGACATAACTGTAACAAGTTTTAATTCCTCTGCAAGTAGGCTTTGGCATGGCGTTCATCGTGCCAAAAGATGTGCTTTGTTTGGTCAGACACTGAAGAGATCACGAGAAGGGGTAAAAAATAAGGGGTGGCACCCAAAGTTCCTTTAGAGTAATATCTGCATACAAAAATCACAGCTAGGGAAATATTTTCTGAACTTCAACTACTGCTCATTTTCATTTTACAATTAAATCACTTTCCATCACGGTAATATTCCCCATGGTCATAATGTGTTTGCTTTCCAGGAATCCTGTAACAAAGTCACTCATCTATGAGCAGGCTTCATGCATTTCAGATGTGGCAGTGTATTCATTGATGGCAAGCTTTAAATTTGCATTGGAAACCTGAACATCAGAATTAAAGTCGTTCAGTCAAGAAGGAGAAATATCATAGCATCTTCCTGAAGGCTGAGTATCAGCTGCATAAGCCAAGCTGCTCACAGAGAGTGATGGAATAAAATGCAGCTCCACAAACTAGTTTATGAACATAAATACTGAACAGAAAATAATACACTCAGAAATGGAGAAAAATGAGATGTCTAAGGGATACATACACTTATTAACCCGGATCTGGTGTGTGACCTCTCCAAAGGGTCTTGCAGTAATGGTAAAGCTGTGATGAAAAGGAATCTTTCAAACTGGGATCTGCTTTTGAAATAAGTAGATACTGTGTCCGTCCAGTTTTCATGTTTTAATATAAAACACGCAGAAAAATAAAAGCATAGTAATATTTCCCTGTGTTTTCCTTGGAAAACTGAATGTAAAACATTAACTACTGAATCTTGCCTTCTCTCCCTTTCTCCTTTAGGACCAGCATCACTCTACTTTCTGCAGTATCTGTATTGATGAGTTTTGCATGGATGGTGTTGTCCAGAAGAGGGTGCTGTCTGGTTGCATTTGTAATTTTTCCCTGTTCATACAGAATGACTGATACAATCGAGTATACTTCAACGTCCCTTCACACCTTATTTTATGTGAAATTCCATTTTAAACAGCATAGTCTAGCTCTGAAAACTTCAACGCCAGCATCAGATCTAGCTTTTTTAGGCAGAACACCTAGCAAGTTTAAATTTCAAAGGTCCTTAGTGTCTCTTAACTAGTTGCTACCCACACCTTACTTACTTAAGTTACTTAAATGTAACTTAGGTACTGTAGTTGCTCTTCCTGGGCTATTGAGAAAATTCTCATGGAAATGAGATGTACATCTTGACTCCTGGCAGTGCTCACAAAACAACAAACCAACAAAACCTCTGAAGAAACAAGTGAAGAGAAATACACTGCAAATCAGACTTAGCGATTTTCCAGTTTGTAACAGTTTGATTCTCATTACTGAACGAATGATCTCCCCCTGCTCAGAGATGACACTGCTTGCCTTCCTTTTGCTCATAGTGAGAAACCAAGGAAGAGGAGACTGCATCAGGTTGAGGCTGTAGGGAAACGTCCTCCTCCTTCAGATCCAGCTGCCTGAAGATGCAGTCACTTTCAGGTCCTTGACACCGCTCCCCAGGGTATTTCCACCAGCACCAGCTCACAACAGGGCAGACATTGTCCGTGCTCCCTACTGTGTTTCACTTCATGTTTGCGCAGACAGCCTTGGTTCTTTTGGAGGGAAGGGGTTCAGAAACACCCAGACATCACTGTTAAGGACCACAGAGGCTGCAGAGAGGCCAGGCTCCTGGGCACATGGCGTCCTTTCCACTCGCAGCTGGTGAAGTGCAATTTTGCTCACACCCAGAGCTCACCCTGAGAAGATGAGGACTATCAGATGCAGCAGCTGCTGATTTCCTCCAGCAATCATTTAATAGTGGGTCCTTATGGAGATGGGGCCTTACCCCAGACTTCCAACCCCACTGCACTGAGGGGAAGGAGGCAACGTCTCCTGCACTGCTCACTGCTGCTCACCCGACCCTTCTCTACACGCTCAAACTGGCCATCAGTGCAGGGCTCAGTGTAAAGCACAGGTACTCGTGTTGGCCTCTCCACCCAGCGCTCACTTTTACCCAAGTCGTGCTTTCGACTCCACTGCATATTTTTTTGGCAACCAATTTTTGGAAACCAGCAAAAGTTTGCGTGGAGCATCTTAGGGAGAAGCGGAATCTGTTGGGCTAATGGGCTCCGTGCAGAGTTCCCATTAGTAATGCCTCCTGTTTATGTTCAACAAAACCTGACTCGTACATGTTGTGGTGCCTTTGCTTCCCAGTTTATGCTGCAGCTGTTCTGTGCAGCAGGTAAAAGGAAAGGTTTTAATTAAAACTGACATTGCTGCACCTTGTGCTGCCAGTGACAGTCCTGTTGAAAAGTATCATGAGAAGTGTGGAAGCCCACTGTATGAGTGTGCCCTTCTGATTGCAGCCAGTATTAATGTGCTTCTGAATCTGGCAAGTGAAAACATCCCTTGAAATAATCTTTTTGACGGGAAATGGCTTTTCTGACAAAAATCACTGTGCAAAACATGTGAACATACGTTTCATTGCATATTTTGGCCAAAGACTGAAGGAAAATGCTTTAGAAACTATCAGCAAACAAGGGCGTTCTCCATTGTTTTCCAGTGATGGGAAATGATGATCAAAGAAAAAATAAAACAAGTGAGCAGATTAGAATTTTTCAGTTAAGAATCAAATTTTCACAGAAATAACTTTCTGATTAATTTTCAAGAGAGGAAAGTAATCATAAATGTCATCCCGTGTCTAAATAGTCTGCATTTGAGCTCAGTGCTGCCCTGCTGCCTCCGTTTAAAACAAGCAGGACTCGGTTCACAATTTTGTTTTGCACCACTTTGACATTTCAGGGATTCCCAGGAGCAGAGTGACTGCAGTACAGCACCCATTAACCCTGCCTAGCAGGGCACCTGAATCCTCCACTGTGAGAATGCCTCACACTCTCTCCTCATCTGCTTCTCCATTTAAAGCTGCTCTTTTCCATTATGAAGGAATTAAAATACTTACAGGAGAACACTGCACACTGTAACTGTAGAAAGTGCTTTTGTGTCCTTCTGCCATTGCATCCTCAGTATTTGGGGATTTGCTGTGCAGAAGGGAACCCAGTGATAGACTTGGCAATCTTCAGATCTAATACAGCCGTATACGGACTTCATTAGCCTGTAATTTCCTTACGTATGACTGAGATGAAGCTTAAATGATCCTAAACTGTGGGGAAAAAAGCATGGCTTGAAACTACATTTTCTCCCCAACTCATTTTGTGCAGTCAGCCAGTAAAAAAAATATCTATTCCTGATTACATTATTTCTAATTGTAAATATAATTATGAATGCATAAACTGAGCCACTGAGGCATGCATTTAATAGTGAAACCTGAAGTCATATTTCTTCTCACAAATTACAGAAGAAGTCAAATAGCTGAGGATCTCTTACTATTAAGAAATTGCAAAACTTCCATATCATCACTTATTCTGATAGCGATCACTTTTTGTTTACTGCTGCTCAGAAGTGTACTCGAGTAGAGAGCAGAAAAATTCGGAGAAGAAAAACACATCAATGATGAATTAATAAACATAATTGTTGGGAAAATATTCTGGTGAAGTCTGTAGCAATGGGCTCCCATCAGCATGCCGTGTTTCCAGCAGGAGGTTGGACGATGGAAAAACCAGCAGGCGGATGAAGGCTGATGGCAGATAGGACACCAGCCCACGGCCCGAGCCAGCAACCACATCTGTACGTTCTTATATCCTCTTGTGCTCTTCATTTCGCAGACAGAAACAGAAAGACAGGCCTAGCCTGGAGGAGTTCACAGCCATGAGATAAAACTGCAGTGAGCTGGCAGAGAAGAAAATGAAGGTGGAGATGACAGGAGAGAGGTTTCACATTTGCTTTTACAATTCTAGGGTTTTTTTAAAGTATTATTATTGTTTGTTTTTTGATTTTGAAGTTGAACATTTGGCTGCCAAAAGTTCTACAATGCACCATTCCTGGCCCCCCCCCCCCCCCTGAATCCCACCAGTTTGGAAACAGTGCTGTAATCTGGGAGGCACGAAACAGAGCATGGAAATTCCACAGCCACTTGATCAATCCTTAACCTAACGATGCTGTTTAGTCTGCAGCTGCCACGCCATGCTGCAGCGGTGGGAGTGCACAAATGGTGAAAGAAATGCACAATTCCTGCATATTTGCGGGGATCCCACTGAAGTTCTGGGACAAATAGCATGAGATAAACTCCAGGGTGTTTCATGTTAAATGGGAAACCAAACAAAGCAACTCTTTGTAATTCAAGTGTGTAACTGATGAAGAGAGAAGAAAGCCCAAGGGCTGACCATCATCTATTATCACTTCATTACATAGCATTTATGTTACATGAGCAATTGGTGGCATCGAGCAAGATCCACGGCTTCACTGTACGAAGTGCTGAACATGAGACAGTCAGCCCCCCAAAAACCTCTCAAAGTAACTGCAAGATGGCAAACAACGGAGACCATATGGACAAGTAAAGCAACAGCAGGAAGTGGGAATCAGTGCCACAGTTCAGCATGACACGAGTTTTGATCTGCTTATGAGTTGAATGGATTCAGGCTACAGTTGATAAGCTTATCTTGAAGTAAGACAGAAGTTCGGCTGCTGAAATTCCTACCGTTTCACTGTCATTATACAGCTGAAAGTCAAGAACTGTCAAATTACATGAATAATATCTATCCATATTTAATACAGTGAGCTGTTGACAATTGCCTCTCATCCTTCCCTTCAGTGTATCAGCCCCACGAAACAGTTAGGAATGATCACACTGAATATAGGCAAATCCATGGCCACGTAACCACGCTCCAGATAAGAAATTCACCGTGTCTAAAATGGAGAAAAAGAGCAGATAGCAGCAAACACAAAAAACTAGAGAGATAATTCTTCCTGGACCACAGCAAGGAAAAAATGTTGGAGATTGTGCTGACACCACCAACATTACAAATACTACCAGGCTAAGTATAATGCAGACTAGACTTTTTTCCCCTCTCCGTTTGGAAACAATCACATTATATCTTCTTATAAGATATGAGAAGGATTGTTATCTCACGTAATGAAAACCAAATGACAGGCAGATAGACTTAGTAGCTGTTTATAAAGTCTTGTACAGTATTCTCAATGGTATACAGATAAGGAAATCACATAATTGAAATGGCTACAAACAGCATTAAAAAGGCATATGAGAAGAAAATAAGGAGATCAAATGCAGAAGGCAGACAAATTTCAGTTACCGATGGAGGCGTTCTGGGAAGGCAGATCTCGTGGGAGCACAGCACAGCACCTCCTGCTGCAGGCAGTGCTGCCAGCGCCGCTGCCATCCGTCCCTGCAGGGCCTGGGGCTCGCTGACCTGCGCCCGGCACCAGCCCTGGTTCTGTCTTTTGTTTTAAACATTAACGTCCTCAAGGATATCTTGGCTTGAGCATCTTCAGGAAGAGGAGGCAGGAGGCACTGCTGGCTGCTTCTTGCTGCTCGCTTCAGGATTTTGAAACACAAAGTCTTCCCTACCTATGTATGCTTTTAACTTTCTCAAGCACCTGGGGAACATTTTTAACTGCAGGTAGAATAAGAGCAAATGAGTTTCTGCTTTGAAGCAGATTTAAACTGAACACACGTTGCTGAAGTGAGTTTTGCTGGAGTTACCAGACCTCACAAGCCTCACAAACCTCAGTCAGAGCACCCAAGCTGTGTGCTGCAGCACAGCGTTGCAAAGGTCAGGTCGAAGTGTAAGTCCTTACATTGCATGAATCTCCTTTCATCAGAGAGGGAAAAAAGACTTCAGCTGGACAAATGAGCTAAAATCATAAGAATCTTGAGCAAACGTCTCAAGCATTAATTATTTATAGAGAAAGACGAAGAAAATCATCAAAATAATTGAGCAATTGCAGACAAATACCACGATGCCTTGTATTGCCAAAACCTCATCATTGGAAATGTATATGTCTGATTTCCAGCTTTATTAATGAAACAAAAAGGCATCTACAATAGATAAATAATACATCATATGGAATTCACACAGTCTATTTATAATAGAGATCAGTGACACCTATCAACTCATATTAAATCACTTCACGCATATTTTGCCTACTCTGCACTTTGTCAATCTCTGCTTCCTATTTCACTGCTGCAGCAGCTCCGTGTAACAGGAAAGTAATGCAGAGACCAATTGAAAGGTCATTTAAAGAAAGCATGAAAGAATGTCGAGAAGACCAGCAAAGGTGAGCCCTATTTCTGTGCCTTAATGCTGATGCTGCTGCATCACCTCCTCTTCCTACAGACACTCAATGAGTGAGCCCTGCAGTTACAGCTCTGCAGTTACAGCTGTACAGTAGCTGTTAGCTTGCAGATGGGCACATGAGAACTGAGGTCCTATAATGAATCAAGGTCATGTAGTACAGGGTACAGGGCAGGTTGGGGCCTGGGATGAAGGTATCCAGCATCCTTAGCTGTAAGCACTGAATTGTCTTTCAGCCACCTGTGCACCGGTTAAAAAAAAGCAGGGGATGATGAGGGCTCTTTGAAAAAGAAAATTATTTCTGAGTTCTTGCA
Organism: Lagopus leucura; assembly: GCF_019238085.1. Taxonomy (NCBI): domain Eukaryota; kingdom Metazoa; phylum Chordata; class Aves; order Galliformes; family Phasianidae; genus Lagopus; species Lagopus leucura. Next base: position 2,403,099 of record NW_024962293.1, on the reverse strand, counting down.
AACAACACAATTAAAACGTAACTTGGGTATAGAAATACCCTTCAAAAACAGCATAAATAAGTTATTCTACTGAAGAATTATTTACCAGACGAAGAGAGAAATTTCTAAATGAGTCCAGAGATCTGTAAGGAAAAAGGTATTAGTTACATCATCAGAAATAGGGCCTAAAGAAGCTGAAAAACAGGGATTTTACATGCAGCTTTTAAAATATAATTAGTGATCTAACATAAATAGACGTCACTGGCTGCAGTAATGTCTGTGGCAAATAAATAACAGTCGAACACAATAAAACTCCCCGTAATGTACTCTGCTGTAATATTGATGGCAGCATATGGCAAACATCTGACAGCTGTTAAACAGATGTGGCAATTAGCAAACCTTATGGTCCTGCTGTTAAGATTATTATGCAACACGTTCCCCAGTAAAATGAGATGACTTCCTACTTTCTGTAGCTTTACACATGTGCAGTGCTCGTCTAACGTCCCATCTCAGCAGCACTGTTAGCTGATGTCTCCTAACCCATATTTTTTTAGTTGATGCCTCATAGGAGATTTAGAGAAACCCAGAATTTAAACAAGAACAATATCAATTCAGCCGTGTAGCAGATACCTCAATTATAATAGCTAATGGACAAATTGAGAGATAAAAAGACTTTTCTATCATGTTGAAATTCAATGAACAGTTTTCAATTAGGCTCTGAGTATAAAAGGGAAAAAAGAAAGATACTTTTCCTTGATGTTAACATTGCAGGAAAAGATGAGAGTAACTTCGCTTTTTCATTATACAGAAGAGGTGCATATAATGATGCATATTTAAATTATAAATCAGGTCACTATCTGCCAAATGAAAGCAATATCAATTAGAGCTAAGGTGGATCAGGCTTTAAAACTCCTTATATTTAATGACAAAAGTATGACTGTTACCCTCACCCAGCCAACAAAGGGATAATTTAAGGCAGTAAGAAATCAAAGAGTGATGTCACAAAAATAAGCCCTCGCAGCTTTTTGGATAGTATTATTATAATTAATAGACTTCCAATGACTTTTTTTGCCAGTTATGGGCTTTCACAAAAGCACAAATTGCAGGCATAAAATATAAAAGTCTAAAGAGTGGGTTTGACTAAGGTTGACTTGAGGGTCCTTAGCCTTTCTACTACAGTAATTCCTGTAAAATAATAGTTTCATTTATAGGCTCAATTTATAATGTTGAATTTATGCCCGTTCATCTGATATCAATCATGATAATAGCATGATCTATTGTATGTCACTTGTGCTAATGCAAATTAAATATCATTACATTACAAAAAAGCCCTACGTTAAAATAACACTGAGGGTGTATCCTTAACACAAAAAAATTAATTAAGGATGAATTAACATTTTGGAGTCAGTCTATATGCAGATAATAAGTATAAAACCATATGTTTATTAGAGATACAATTACAAACAAGCAGAAGAAGCTAAGCAAAATATAACACAGATTCACGCTCGAGTAGCAAGATTAACACCGATATTTCCCCCTTCCCATTGCAGTTCAGGCGGAGGAGCAGTGCATTACCTTTCCTTTCAGCCACTGTAGATTTCAGCCTCTGTCTGCCCCACAAACATCAGGAGCCCACTCCCAAGCCCTGCAGGCACAGCCCCTCGAGGAGCCGTGTCTCTGCGGGCGATCTGTGTGCACGCCTCTGCTGCTGTCTGCCAACTGCTGTCCCAGCTGCTGGCACCAACAGGAATTTCTTGGGATGCACAGCAGGGCAGTGAGTGGTGAGGCTGAGGTGCACCCAAAGGGCTTGGAAACTTGGTCATTTTTTTCCCCCTTTTGGTCGTCTTCAAGCTTGAGCGTCACTCATGCCTGCTTACATGGCTCCTTAAGGAAGGGGCAGGATCCCCGGGCTGCTTTATTTCCTGCAGAATTCAAGGGAATTTTCCACTTAAAATTTGGGACAACCTGGAATATTTGTGAGAGCCGTCATGCTAACAAGGGACGGCGCAGTGTTAGGAAGAAGGAGAATGGCACTCAGCTCTGTTGGACCGCTGGGCATTGTTTGCTCAGTTCTGAACACTTGATGGCAATTGTTTGTGTTTCCTTCTTGGAATGGAGAGGGCAAGGTCATTTTGCTGGGAAGCGTTTGTGAATTGCTCTGGCTCTGTCAGTTCTGCAGATCAGATGACATTTCTCAGCCAGAAATCAGACACGGGGACTTTCTTTTGAAGGGTATTTACAATGAGAAGATCCTGCTCATTGGATTACAGCTGTAGGTACCTCCCTTATCGTGGTGCCTGAGCACTTGCCAATTGCAGTATACCCACCTGTACACTGACAGCTACTAAGGCATCAGAAAAAGCCACTGCTTTTATTTACTGGCGTAGAAATGAAGTACAGAGGGGCCAACGTCACACAGAGAGCAACAGAGAAGGCGACCCTCCCCAGCCCCCAGCAGACGTGGCGTTCCTCCTCCTGCATCTCTGCGCAGTGCTTTTCCACTGACCAAGTCCTGCGTACCTGACTGCATTCCTCAGAGGTGTACAGAACAAACTCAGAAAGCGAAGCCCTGCCAGAGGCCCTGCACACCTCCTGCTGCACAGCAGGCTGCTCTCAGAAGGCGCAGTCATCATTCACATCTTCCCCTTCCAAATGGCGCTGCTTGTTTCCAAAGCAGACCTGACACTCCTCACCACTCATTGCTACAGATGTTAGAGATATTCTTTTAATGCTGGAAGGAAACACAAACCTCCTAATGGAGATCTTGGCAGCCAAGCAAAAGGAAAATACATTGTTTTAAAATATTTTTATAGGTTTTTGAACATATACATGCTCTGACAGCGATTTGGGAGTTTAAGAAGTCTATTATTAAATTTCTTTTAAAATCTCTGTTTACGAATTCTCATATGCTTCTTTGGTTGCCTACTTTATGTATGAAAATGCTGGGCTTTCCACTGCGTGTGCTCATGCTTTCACCCGCTTTCATAAACATTTTGAGAATGTTATCCAATGTTCAAAGCGCCGTGCTTGTGCTGAGCACAACTCTTTGCCACAAGGCAAAGCCAAGTGTTTAACAGCTTTCAAGAAGGTTTTAGATGTTCATTTACATTTATATAAGAGTGGTTTTAAGTCTGCAGGTCCAGGACATAGCCATTTGTCAAATGATAAGGCAATCAGCAAATGATACACACGTGTATCACTGCACACAGTCTACGTATCTGCTTAACTTCAAACAACTGAGTGAAGCTCCGCTCAAATTCTGAAAGTTTAAACATGGGGAAATATCTGCCATGTTGGGAACATGGCTGTGACGAAAGCTGTGTGCCAGTTTCTGCCCAGTGCAAGAACTCCACAGTAGAAACGGGTGGAATAAACTTCTTACAAGATCTTCCGTGCAGATCTCCACGTCACCACGTGCTGCTGGTTGATGGATACACAGAGCTGGAACTGCTCATCTGGCTCCTGACGGGAACCCAGCTGCAGTAACACACCATCCTGGTGGCTGAGAAAGGCACGTTCTGAGGTAGCTGCACTTTGCAGAGTAGGTTGACATTCTGAATCAAATCCTTCTATATGTGGCTTGTATTTTCCATGAATTATTCAATCTGCAAATAATTTATTAGGTGAATTTAACCCCCTTTTTCTGTTCTTCATAGATTGCCCTTGAGCACTTTTTAATTTTCTCTTTGAAATTATTCACTGAGTACTTTCTGTGAATAATTTTTAGGACCAAATTCTCCACAGCATTAAACTGTTCCAACCTGGCTGCAGCTGCATGTGAGGTGCCTCTGGGCTTTCATGCAGACGGGGTGGGACTGGGGTTTTGCCTGCTATTCCTACACCTCAACAAAGGGCGAGGAGATATGGCAGAGCTTCCTTAGACCTAGTTCCCATAATAGAGGACTCTTTAGTAACAGCAAAACTCAGCATCAGAGGCAGATGTGGACTTGAATGTTGTGAACCAGTGAATGGTTGGTGGAGTGCTTTCTGTTCACTCTAAGGTGAACATTGCCCCGAGTCTGCTTACAACACTGAGGGCATCTGCCCTGAGATGCAGGCAGAAGGCATCCTTTGCAATGACCTCCTTGCAACGCTGCATGGCTGCAAATAAAAATCAGGGCTGATGTTACCAAAAATGCCAAGAAGCACAGTGAGAGCTGTCTGACGGTGCTCATTTTCCTATTGGAGAAGGGGATGGGAACACATCTTTAAGAAGTCAATAGAAAACTCAGAGTTAACAGCAAATGAGTAACTGCCCAAAACTCTTCGGGAGGTCACAGATTCAGATTTCCTCAGGTTTCATACTTGGTTGGTGGAAGCAGCGAGTGCACCCACAGCTAATTCCATTCATTGGGAAATCAGAAGAGAAAGGAGATGGAATGGAAAAGAGAAGCATCAAAAGTGCCAGCACCAGGAAGAGATAAAACCAAATCAGTATTCAAATTACATGCGTGTCTCAATTTTGCTTTGTTATTGTGTCACTATTTTGAAAAGCCCAAATTATGCTCATAAAAACTTAAGCTATCCATACATATGTATGAAAGTATTCAGCTCCAGCAGGGTTGAGACAGACAAATCTGGTAGTAGGTTTCTTTTCAGGTTGTGAGAAGCAAATAATAATCAAGTGTAGTTGAGTTGTGTGAGATATTGGAGTCCCGGAACCACCTCCTCTGTCTCATTCCACCCCGAGCGACAGGGAGCAGCACCAAGGATTTCTCTGCCCCTTCAGTCCAGTTCTCAGAGAAGGTTGCAACAAATTTTCATGGAAGTCAATGCATGGAATGAGGTCTTTGTCAACATCCTGCTGCACTAACCCAGGCTTGTAGGCAGTGACACAAGTACCAGGATTGAGTGGAGCAGGCAGGTCACGTAGGGAGGACTTCACAGAGGACAAATCCCATCGGTTCTGCGCTGTAACATTTACCCCATGTATTTGCCACCAGAAGGCTTCTCCAGAGAACACTGTTTTACTGTCTGCTCATTTGTCAAATAGTTTTGTTCACCTCTCCTCACTGATTGTACCACAGAGTGTAAACCCAAACGATTCCTCCTGGTGCACAAATAAAAACCTGTTCTCACAGCATAACTGTGTATCACCTCTCCATCTCTCACGATCAGTTCTGGTATCTTGGAGCGCAGTATTTACTTTTGCTTCATTATCTTCAGGATTTTCCTCTTTTCCTCCATTCAGCTCCTGCTTGGTGAGTAACATTTTTATACAGCGTTGCTTTATTTTTGTGTGCCAGCATCCAGGACACCGAGGCGCAGATCAGGATGCTGCCGCTGAGCTTTACGAACACAGATCACACAGACAGTGCCTGCCCTGGAGAGCTGTATTTAAGAAGGGATTTTATACAAATGGGATTAAAGTTTACCAGGCAGCCGGGGGAGGCGGCCCATCTGTACAGCCACGGCGAATCCATCTCAGCAGTGCTCTGGGAAGCACAAACAGTGCAGAAATCCCTCGCGGTGACTGAGAACGCCGATAAGGGACACGTTTGCACTGCTCCCCACAGTGGCTCTTTTGAGCGTAAAGCAGTTGGATGAAACAAGAGTAACATTCAGCACTTGCATGGCTCTTCACAACTTCCAAGGACTGCAAAACATCAACTGATGAATCCCCACTGCGCCGCAGTGAGGACAGCAGCTCATCCCCACCTCGCTCATCTTCCTGATGAGGCAACCTGTCCCCTGCAGCGCAGCGCCCACCTCCTCCACGATGGGATGGATCTCACCCTGAAGGAAGGTGCATTGCCCACTCTCCCCATCCCTCATCTTTTTCCTCCCTTTTCTTAGATTAAGATATTTGCCTTCAATGGAAAAAAGTTTATTCACATGGGAGCATATTATAGATGGACTTCACTATAGGCTAAGATGTACGTATTTAAAGCACTCATGTTGGATAAGAAAAAACATGGCAGCATTTGCTACAGAAAATAGAACGTAAGAAACAAGATCAGACTGAGAGGCTGGAAACAGTGTCAGTGGTACGCATGCACCAAAAGGTAGAAAACTGATGATATGTGTGACTGAAAGGAAACAAGCAGTGGTAAGGGCAGAGAAGGGCTGTCAGCCATGAAGACAACAAACACTACAAGGACCCATGCTTGAGATTTTCAAAGCTCTGTGAAGGAGTCGTACAGTTCCAGATGAAATCAGTTGGATCTCAGGTAACTCAGCTCAGAATTGCATATGGGGGAGATTCCACACAGAACAACATGACATGGAGTATTCACAATGGCAGCATCGTGACTGATGCTGAAGGCAACTGGTGTGCAGATAGGCAGCTACACTGAGATGTCCTTGCTGTTCACTCTTCCCATCCAAACTGGCCAGATGAATTAACTAGCAATGGGGGTTTGAGTCTGTCCGCTTTATCCATTAGCAGAAGAAGAAGAAAATAAATATGAAGATGACTGACAATCCTGGCTGGTGGTTGGAAGGCACCCGGCAGCCGCTCGAGAGCTTTGACTCCAGTCCATACCTTTCAGAGGAAACCAGCAGCAGTGTACAAAACCAGTCACAAGGTTATAAAGGTGTAGAATCATCTGCTTTCCCAAACTTCTAAAATGAACTGCCTCAGATCACAGCCCATGGTTCTGATTAGAGACTTCGAAATATTCAGTAGTAACAACCACACCAAAGATGGGTAACGTACCTACAGCCTTCCTTCAGGAAAGCTGTATTCCACTCAATGATTGCAAAGTAGCCCCAATTTTAAGCGCCTCTGCCTCCATCTTCAGCATATTTCTCAGGAAGATTAGAAAATTCTCCCCTGTTCTGTGATGAATTAACTTTGTTTGGTCATATTTTTTGAGGGGGAAGGGGGAATTACCATGTTACTGTATGCACAAGAGATCAAATGCATGATTAAAAATATTTATAATACTGATGTGGAAAAGAATGATATGTTAAACAGATAAGCATATAATAATGCATGTCTTACCCATAAAGTTTAATTTATCCCTTGGGCAGGGCATAAACTTTGCTCAAGAACAACATGTTTTCCATCTATAGATTGCAGAGCTAAACTGCTTAATTTTACAGCAAATTGATCACTGCTGTAATATTTCAGGAGCAAAATGATCCTCAACAGTCAGTTCGGTTTCAAAAGCCAAAATTTATAGTTCTGCTTCTGATTTAGTGATAAGGTTTTTTAACATATTGGGCATTTCATCACTTTCTATCGGGAGTCAGCGTTGAACCAACAAAGAAATATTTTTTGAAATCAACAACAACAACAATAATAAAAAAAAAAAGGAACATAAATAATACGCCTCCCACTGACAGAAGGGCTTAATATTCCCTTCAGACGGGTAGGAAATTACTCAGATTCCCGTCCTTGTAAACATGTGTCCTGGCCTCGATGGGAGACGTGCTGTGCCGCCCTATGGGGCGAATGGCACAGATCCGAGAGCAGAACCTCCTTCCTGAGCGCTCAGGAAAAGATTCCATTTCTTTTCCCACGTGGCTGAACTTCATTTCACCCAATGCAAATAAAATTTAGTACATCTAAAGTTATTTGACACTTCTGATATGTTTAAAATAAATGTGGAGAGATTTAATGATGTGAAAGTTCATGACTCAGTAAAGATTGCTCCCTAGCTGGGGTCTTAGGATAGACACCTATAAAATCAAATTATTATAATCACAGGAGTCATGAGAAAAAAGTAGGCCCTGCTGAGCTCTATTCACCGAGTTTTTGCATTCATTATACTCCTCCTAGTTATGAAACAAAGGGACGAGGTAGGCTGAAATCTCAAAAGGTTTTATCAAGTCATTCTTTGCAGCAGCATTTTGTGATTACTATGGTGAATTTTTAGAACGCCGATTCATGTGCCAAGAGAGGAGAAAAAGACACGACTCCTCAGCTACCTCCACCAACAGCAAATGCTCAGTTCTAACAGTAACTCCCCAAATGATGGACACTGGCAAAATAAAAGTAAGTGCACGGGTTGTCTTTATGGGAGAGCGTTATGCTCTCCAATAAATGGCCCAACTTAAGGACAATTATAGGCAACACGAAGGTCAGATTTTAAGAGGCTAACTCGCACTGACTCGATGCTGTCTGTGATTTAGGAGACAAACAGCTCACCAAACTCCTTCACACACACGCGCGTTCCCCATCCATTGCAGCACTCCATCAGCAAGGCCGTGTGATTATATTTCGTTCAGCAGCACACATTTACACACAGGAGAACATGTATATGGCTGTTTTATAATCAAGAAGGTTATTTCCCAAAGCTGCTATTGCCTTTATGCATATATCTGCACACTGACCTGGGACACACTGAACGCACACGCAGTAATTAGGTCATTTACTTAGGCATGATATTCCTTCTGAGGCTTAAAGGGTAAAGCGTCTCTCTGCACACAGAGTGGGGTGCAATGGTATATTTTTCATGTTTGTGTTTTATAATGAAGGAAAAAATGGAAAGGGAAGGATCAAATGCCAACATTTTCGTGAGGAAAACAATAATTATGGGTGCATATTTCACCTGCAGTTATTTACAAGCAGAGTTTAGATCGGGGAGATGTCTAAATCCCTGATGGAAGCTCGCCGTCAGCAGTGCAGACACGTTGTCTGGCCGCAGCCTGCTGGGCTCAGTGGGATTATGCTGGGGAAGGAGCAGCCAAGCACTCTGGCTCCCTTTAAAAACCGAGGCGAAAGGTTTCAGCTACAGGCTCAACTGATTGAAGTGCACATGTTCTTCTTCAGCCAGCTACACCCATTAGCTGACCGAGCAGGTAAACCCTCCCAAGTTTTCGCTGGTAGGCACTTACATGTACAACGTATCCTCAGCTTTAGAGGAGTGGAAAAGCTGTGATTGATGTTAGCCAATATTTCAGACTCATTTTCTAAGGCTCAAAATTCAGCTTCGGAAATATACACAAGGATTCTAATGGGAGAATGCACTAGAGATTGCCAATCTTCTTTTAATTAGAGTTAAACATAGGAAATCCTCTACCAATCAGCTGCAAAGAACTGTCTGTGGACAACTTAGTGGCTTTGTTTTGCTTTGCAACATCTCTCTTGGGTGGTGCTCACATCAGATTCCTCCTTCAGGTGTTTGTGTGGCAGCTGTGCTTCAGCCCCCCCATCCTGGAGCTGGTGCCAGAGGAACCACACTGACAGCTCCAGCCCTCAGCATGTGGGACTGCATCCCCACAGCCTCCCTGCTCTCAGCATGGCCCACTCACAAGTGGCCTTACAAGAAACACGACTGTAATTATGCTTGCCAATGAATTTATTGTCTTGCCAACGAATGCCCCACACTTGCATTCATAAACTGTGTGCACCCAACTCTCAAGGTGAAAATCAGGTGGAACCACGGCCTATCAATCCTAAAGGATGGAATATGAAAGGCTCCAGGCATTCAGGAGGATGGGTTCAGGTTCAGGAACCCTAACCAAACATTGCAGTGAACGAGATCACAGTTTTGAAAGTTCAGCTGCAAACCTACCTTCATATCAGAGTATTTTTCCCTCTCTGCTGTAGCAGCACTAAATGCAGTTTGCTCTCCTTTACCTGCTTCCTTTTTGTGTGTGTGTGTGTGTGCATTCCTGGGGCCCTGCAGTTCCCTCCTGCTGTATTTCAGCCTGTGTGCTCTCTTTGCATGAAATGCTCTCTGTCTATCTCTCTATTATTATTCCCTCTAAACTTTCTTTGTTACCTGCTCCATCTCCTATTATTTCTACTGTGTCATCAAAAACTGACTCCGTACAGTCTGCCAATTAGCCTTTGTCTGTCAGCACATTCATCAGCATCCTGAAGAGTGATGGTGAATGGCAGAGCATGGCAGTGCTATTTGATATGCAGTCGTATGTCCTTGCACACTGATGCACCGTTGCAGATGAAGAGGGAAGACGTGGCTTAGATTTCCCAGAGACAAAACTTTTGGGAAGAAGCAGACACAATTAGCGACAAATGAAACAGAGTGAATTACAAAAGCAGTGCTGGCAATGCTACAGAATTAACAGCAAAGTGCACAGAACTTCTTTGCATCTGGAATTGCCTGCTACGAATGCGGACCTCCTGTGTGTGCAAGAGACGAAAGTCTGACACGGATATTTCCAGGAGACAAAGAGAATTAACAGCATAATCTGATACTACATACCTGTGAGTGGGCAATGCAAACACAGCTGCTTCTGTTCCTGTTACAGCGTGACTTCGGTGCATGACGCACACTGCATTCTTCTGTGGAAATATATAAGTATGCATTATTCAAAATTCAAATATTAATGATCACATAAATATTCTATGATCTTGGCTATTACTTTCAGAACAAACATTTTAATTTTAAGATGTCGTATTTGTAAAAGCTGTATTTTGAGTAAGAAAGAGAGAGAGGAAGCGAGAGGCAGACCCCGCTGGAGGTGTCTCGGTGCCTTGCCATGCTGTCTTTGCTCAGCAAATACACGGCATGGTTAAATGTTTTTTAGCTCTGCGGGGTTCACCTCCTTCAACATTTGCAGCGCTACTATTGAAAAGTACAAGGAGAAATAGAAAGCAGATGCACACTAGTTTGTGTTTAGATGAACTGTAGGTCTGAAAGTGCACGCCAGTAGGTAGGATTAGGTTTATGGGGCTGAGCTTCAGAGCAGACTTGAAGGATATGCAGGACCAGAGCAGCAGGATTAGGAGAGAAGCCCATAAAACTCCAACCCTCTATCACTAGATCTTCACTAAGAAAGAGATGTTTCCAAATTAATCAGAAAGCAAAGTAAAACAATAAATTAAAAAACATTAAGCACAAATGAGACTTATGACTTGTCTAGACAATCTGGATCAGAATTTCAAAGGGAAGGAATAAGAAAATTATATTCATGCCAAAAGTCAGCTTTTGTGTATGCAAATGGAGAGTCATTACCAATGTTGCGAGCAGATTTCCAGATATCATTTCAGAATCAGCCTGCCACATCTCAACGAGCCCTATTTTGCAAGTGCTCAGCACATGCCCCTGGAGCCAGATTCCCAGCAGAGCTCTGCAGTGCCATCACAGTGGGGTGGGATGCATGAAGCACTCGGAAGAAGTTGGCTCTCATTTAATTAAGTGGAAACAAAGTGCTTTTGGAAGTGTAGAGCTGAGTGTGAGTAATAACATACAGAAACTGTCCCAAAAGTGCTGTGCAAATTTGCACACTTTATGTCCATTAATAGCTGTTGATCTTGATCAGTTCCCCTGAATCATTTCCATTTCTCGGGGGTTCCTGCACACATCCAAGGAACCAGAGAGAGCCCCACCACTGCTGTGCTGCAAGAGAGACACAAACGGGAATGAAGTGTGCACAGAGCCCTCCTGCCTCGTTGTTCCACCTCTCAGTTGTGACAATGCAACAGTTTGATTTCATACTTAGAAACCATCACACCTCACTAGAGTGTTTATTTGTGATTTCGTGACCAGCATTCATTTGTTCATGCCCTCAGCATCACAGTTTACTGGCAGCAGGACGCAGTGCTCCAGAAGCATTCCCTGCAGGGAAGCTCCATGCTGAGGAGCTCCATGGAGGCTCTGGCTTGCAAAACATTTGGGATTTGGTTGCATGTATTAGGGAATATCTAATTAGTGCATGTATCTGTCTTGGTGATAAACAGAGATAGTTACAATCGTTTGTATGCACAGAGGCAAGAAGTCAGTTCTAATACAGTTAAAAACACTGAACAGTCGATCTCAGGAAGAGCTGTACAGGGGCCAGGGGAACTTGAGAAACAAGATGTCTGCAGAAAGATCTACTGGAATAAGATGTGATGACAGCCCGTGCATACAGGTACTGCTTGCACACTGCTGACAACAAACGAAGCAGGCTGGCTATGAGCTGAGTGCTTGGCAGGATGCAGGGCAGGAGCAAGCCTATGGCCACAGGATGCTCCTGCAGGCTCTCGGAGGCTCTGAGGCTTCTCCTCACCTTCCTCCTGTCTCACTTTTTGGAGAAAGTGCAGTCATGGAGTGGCACAATGGGGACAGGCCCTGTGCTCCAAAGGCCCGAACTGTTTCTGCGATGCTGTGGGTGGCATCCAGGCTGCACCCAGGTGACGAGCACCTACAGCCAAGGAACACCACGATCAGCCTCTTGGCTGACTTCATGGAGGAATCACCTTCCTTGTCTCAGCATGCTTCCCTTTGCTGCATCTGTGTTAACTGTGAGGTTTTCACGTATTTGCTTATAGGTCTGTGCCTTTCCATTTGCTGATGGCAGAATGAATACATTATGCCATATTCTATGTCAGTGGGTAAGCTTCTGTCTCTCCAGCTTCCTTTCCATTGCTAACAAACTCCTGGCAGAGGTCTGTACCACTCAGTGACTCATTAGTCACGTTAGGAATTGCACCTCGTATTGCTCTGCAGAGAAGAGGTGCTCAGCATCCTCTACTGAATGAGCGATCGGCTGCCAGGGCCAGAACCGGACTGGGAGCTTGGAGGAATAATCCTTCAGCCATCGGGTCTGACTTATTCATGCTGTTAGCATCTGAAACTGCTGCTGACCAAATGGTGTTCAGCAGGGTCACACCTCAAGGATGCAATTCATTTTCCTTATAATTACTGCTCTGTTCTAAGAGCCCAGAGTCTCTTTAAAGAAAGTTTATCTGTGGGCTCAATAAAACCACTCAAAACCACTGAAGAAATAATCTTTAGAAACGTCCCACAAGCACTGAGCATGGGGAGAACTGGGAAGAGCTGCAGTCACAGCGCATTGCTTCCTATCAGCAGCTCTTGGGAGGACGTGGGAGCCGACACCGAAAGTGCTCAGCGAGGGAAGGACGATGAGAGCGGCCAGCAGGTGCTGCAAATGATGTTTCCATTGGGACTGCTGTCATCTGCCCTGGGCGCACGGACTGCAGCTTGCTCTGCACCAGCCAGGGAAATTGAAACCTTAAGGGATGTATCTTGCAGTCCTTCAGCTCACGTGACGTGGTGCTGGGAGTGCTGTTGTCCATCTCCAAACCCAGTCCTCCAGGTGGGTTTTGGTCTGCTCACTTCAGCCTGACTCACACCTCGGTTCACAAGAATTTCAGACTGATGTCAGCTTTGGACCCTTATGTCTCCTGCAGTTCTGACCCTGCTGGCTCCCTTCAGACCAGGTGCACGTGCTCGGTCAGTTTTCTCTGCAGCAGGAGGCAGACAATTCTGTGCTGCGCTTAACCTTTGCATTTTCATCTCCTGTAATTCCTTCTGATACATTTCGCCACATGATCTTCAGATAGGATTTGTGTTTTCTCTTGGGCTATTTCCAGTGTCCTACATATGTCAGTAACTTTCTGCAGAGTCAGACCATCTTCCCTGCAGAATTTCCTATTGTCATCACTTCTGAGCCCCTCTGCAGTTGCTGCCCCTGTTAATTCCCTTAAAAATATATTCAGTTATGTGGCACCAGCAGGTCTGTGTTGCACTGTCAGCCCGGGATGAGCTGCTTAGAGACAGACATTCCACTGCTTTTGCACAAAATCTACAACATTTTTTCTAGTCATAATATCGTATGGCTACTTAGGTGATGGGTCACATACACAGCCCTACTTTGCTTTATCTAGTTACGTGTGTTCTGCTATGGAGATGCTATTTGCTAAATGCTGGAAATACAATGCAGTTGATATAATAGCTATGATTTTCCTTATTCCTCAAAGTAAGTACATGCACTGCGTTCCCCATACATTCCTGTGCAGCCACTTCTCAGCACAGAACTGTAACACACTATGTTACAGAAGAGAGATTTTCATGGACACAAATGGGAATTAAGTGTCCAATTCAATAGACTTTTAATTGGAATTGAGCAACCACAAACCCTTTGAAGAACTCTGCTACGCTGAACCTCTTAATTTAGCCCCAAACTGTTTGTTGATGGGAATCCTAAGGCAGCTGTAGGTAAAGGTTTCCTTTGGCTCCAGTATCCACATCACCATTCACAAAACTTGCAATGAGTTCAGCCGTAATAAAGTCCATATTTGGCTGAGAAACAGACGTATTCTGTTGTTGTTTTTTTTTTTACCCTATAGCAAAACCATATAGAAATGTTATTGCATTTAGCAGGGAAATTAAACGTTCCCCTCTGTTTCAGGAAATAAGTTATTGTGTGTTTCTTTCAAACACAATTCATTAAAAATTTGTTCTGCAGTGGCAATGGGCACTTTCTGACCTGAAGTGGGGGTTCTTCTAATGATAAAGGCATTTCTTCAAATCACAGTTGTGCACATTATACATACCTTAATAAAATCCAATTGTTGATTATGATGATTAGACATTTAAAAAAATCTTTTTCCATGTTTTTTCGGATCTGTAATTTCAACACATACAGAAATCTTTAAGTACCAGAAAAACAAACATCCATAAACAATACTGTGAATGGTGAGGAGCCAAGGCACGAATGTGAAGGGGAAATGTCTTTTGCACGCTGTGCTGATGAAAAGACGACCAACATGCTAGAGATTCTGGCTGAAGTCACCAAGGTTGCTCTCCCCACTCACTCATACATTGCAGCACTTTTTAGGACAGCGTTGTGTTTGCTTTCATCTGTTAGTTTGGTGCCTGAGGAAGTGGTGCAGTGGTTGGTTATCAGGCACTGTGCTCAGTTCTGGGCAGAAAGGCAGTCCTCCTCGTGTTGGCAATACGTCTGCCATCTGCACATGTACATCAAGTGCATGTTTTACTTTCTTCCTTTGTATTCCACATATACTGCTGCAGATAAGGCTAGACAAATGCACTTTCATTGACAAAGACTCACAGAATGCTTTGGGTGGAAAGGATATTTGGTGATGGTATCTTGCACAGTTTGTCCCCTCTGCACCACGGCAGGATTGATTGCTTTATCACCAAATGATCCCTGATGGATGAGTTTTGGGTCTGGGCATCAGTTAAAAGCGAGGACGATAATTCAGTTTTACTGATGCCACTGAAAGGGGAAGTTAATCTATTAAAATGTTTAGAAGTTTTACAATTTCCCATAAAGTGTTTAAAGCTGAACGTCTCAACCTCTGCCACGTCGTGACCTGTTCTTTCTTCTTGTCCCCCCTTTTATCTGTGCTTATAGCATGGACTAACCCTACTGGCCTCCAGTAGGGCTTTGAGGGAGGCAAGGTGGCCTTTCTCTATTAAAGACACAAAGAATCTCATACACAGATCAAAAGGAGTGGTGAGATTTGTTAGCAGCATTACAAATAATAGGGGCTAACAGCCGGGGGTGGCCAATGTCACGTCTCTGGCAGCACCTCCCTGGGCTCACAGCCTCACATCCCTGCCTGGCTCAGGGTGTGCTGCCAGCTCTGCTCCCACCTGCATGAAGTTCTTGCAAAAAACTCCTGGTGCACACCTGGTGAGGGGTCTGACAGTGGTGTGACTGCTCAGCCCAGTGTGCCCAGTGCTGACCCCTCTGCACCTGGAGACACCCACCCGCAGCCTTACAGAGGTGACTGGCTGGCAGGCAGGTGACATCACAGCAGCCCTGGGGCCCCGTGACAAGAAGCAGTGACAGTGGCACCTTTTGGGAGCACGGTTTCTCCTCGGGATGATGCTGTCCCGTGGCATCTCAAAGGCAAGGCTTGTGCAAAGCCGCCCCAGCCCCAGAGCAAGGCACAGATGTAAATGTGAGAAAGTCAGAATAAAGGAAATTAATATCTGACACCTACAGACACGTGCACATAAAAACGTTTATATAAAAAATCAAATAGTTTTTCCCAGAGAGAGTGAGCTGCATTTGCTGCTCGGGCTGTGCCAACACCCTTGCAGCTGACGGCACAGCCGCGCGCACTGCACACACGTCACCCACGCCGGCACAGCCCGCTCTCCCACCGTGTCTGATGCTGATTAGGAAGGTGTCTGAAAGCTCAGCAGAGGAAAAAGCGTGGGACAGAATTATGATAATGGCAGAGACAAAGGCAGGAAAAAAGGCAATGGATATTATCAGCACACTGCATTTTTGTGCAAGAGTCACGCGATGGTAAGGTGTTTTGAATAATGCAGCTGGCAACTGCCATGAAGAAAAGCTGCCTCTGTTGGATACTCTCAGGTATCCCGTTTGGTCCCTATTGGATGGGAACACAAACATCTGAAACATGCCAGAGACATCAGCAGGTGGTTTGTGCTGGGAAAGCCATGGAAAGGTGCCCCCCTGTTCTAGGATCAGCAGGCATGGCCATAGGAAAGCTCTCTGTTTGCCAAGAAGTTAGCAGGTTGGTGTCTCCGCTGTTAACTTGGTGAGAAGGATTCTAAGAAAAGAGGAAAATTCAATGATGAAAAGATGAAAAAGAAGTTTAAACTAAACAGTGGTGGGATGGCTAATGGATTGCTCAGACTGTAATGGTCACAACCCAAAGCCTCTGTGCAGAGGAGGGGCCATCCTCCATCCATTTGTGCATCCCATGTCTGGAATGGTAATTCTGCTCTCTGAGCTACCTCTTTTTTTGCTTCAAACTGAGCAGAACCCTTTCTGAATTTCTGGAAAAAAAAAAAAGAAATGAAAAAAAAAATTCTGCTGCTTCTTCACTTTCTGACCCAAAACACTACAGTGAGCAAAGTATTATAAAAACAAAGAACAGGAAGGGATGCAAAGGTCTGGTGAAGGAGGGAAGCTCCAATGCCCAGCTCAGGACTGTCACTGAGCCGTAGGAAGGCTGGCACTGCAGCTCAGCAGCAAAAGCTGAATTTCCTCTCCCGCTCGGATTTATTTAGAACACAAGAGAATCCGAGTAGAAAGAGACACCCTGGATCCCACAGTGCTAATGTAGCAAACCAGCAGTAATAATTACACTGTTTTTGTCTGTGTATGACCATCCTCCCTCTGCTTGCCCTCCCAGGCTTCGGGCGCCGATTTCCATCCCTACACACAGCTGCTTTACAGTTATTCCATACACTTAACTGTTAAACACCCAACTCTGGGTGCTCCGCTATCTGCACCGCACAAACCCCAAGGGCTGCGAAGCTCCGACTCGGCACACACCCGCGGGCGATGGAACTCAGTCCGCCCCTATCGGCCCTCGGAATTCCGTCCGCATCAGAAGGCTCGCAGTGCCGACGCAGCTCCAAGCGCTGCAGGGACGGGCTCAGCCCGAGCACCGCGTTCATCTCCGCTCCGGACAGCACGGCCGGACCCCGCGGCGCAGCCCCGCGAGATGCACGCACGGCGCTGCGCTCCGTCAGGGAGCCGCGCTGCTCCCACCGCCAGCCGCGTCATCCGCAATCCGCCGCCGTAATAGGCTTTGTCTGGTACGGGGCAAACCCCATTAGGCATGAAAAGGCAGAGCTACGGAAAGGAGCCGGCACTGACAGCCTGCTTAATGGGGAGGGTTCTGCAGGACAGTGGGACTCAGCTGGTTTGGAAAAAATACACCATGCAGACACACGCGTTATATATATTTTTTTTCTCTCTCTCTCTTTTATTTATTTTTTGTGTGTGTGTGTGTGTGAGGGTAAAAATAGGATCTCAGTTTGCTGAATATATTCTTAGCTGCTGTGCGCTATCATTCACTGCTAGCTTTACAACTGTTGTCCTGTCTGCCTTGGCCCAACCCCATGGAATAACCTCCACGTCTTTTGCCGCTTCTTGCAATCCTTTGCACAGAATTACATCATATAAACAAATGATCTGGGGCCAGCAGCAGTTCTAAATGCAAGCAGGCAGCTGCACGTGTAGAAGCTGGTACAGCTGTGCAGGAGGTGCTCAGCACTGCCTCAGATCTACCAGGCTGGGATGTTCTGCTGGGATGGGACAGGAGGGAACGACAAAGCAATGCTGGGCAGTTACAGATGGACAGTGTAAATATTTAAGCATCCCATGCTGGCGTGCAGAATGTAAGGCAGGCAGCTTTTGCACTTGTAATTTCTTTAAAATCTTTTCGTTTTCTTTTTACTAAGACCCACAGATAACGGAAACTCGGGTTTTGCTGAGCAAATGGAACATGTGTGCTTGAGCCTGGCCACAGCTCCAGGTCATCATGAGAGGCTTGAGCAAAGGGTCTTCAAGGCTCATTTCTGTGCCTGCAGACCTTGTGACAGACACTGCACACAGCCGGTGTTGTTAAGATTAGGACTGCAATTATTTTTTGCTGATTTGGTCAGCTTGAGCTTTTCTAGTGGAATTTCTCTAGAGGGCAGTAAGGATTCAAAGCAGCCTCAGTGCGTAAGTGTCTGTATATAAATTTGGTAGAAATGACAGATCATCTTTGCACAGCAGTAAAGGTTACAAGAGTGGGTGCACATGTAGGGTAGAGCAGCTAAAAGCACATAAAGCGTACTGTACACTCTTCCTTCTCATAGCATCACCCAGGATGATATTTCATTGCACATTTGTATTCTAAATTACTTAAAGTATTTTGCTTTTAATCTTGTTGCGAAAGGGCCTTTCTGTTAGAGAAGATTCAGTTCGGGTTAGTGGAGGGCATAGTAACAGGGATACAAATTGGAAAAATGAGCCAAGGGTCCGTGTGAAACCCTTTGATTAACACCCTGGAGGGCTGAGACAAGAATTTCTTCTGCGACTCCTACCTATTACTTCCAGAAAACTGAGGATACAAGAGCTGGAGCGAGGTCACAGTGCAGCACACGTGCTCATTCTCTGGCTGCAGTGTGGTTGAGCAAGCTCAGGTTCAATGGGACACAGGGACACAGGCCATGCTGCAGGGCAGGTGGCCGGAAAAAGTGATCAGCAATTATATTCCAGCCAATACCTGATAATGTGGTGTCCCTGCTTACATTGAAATTTAAGCTGTTTATTAGGCTTGGCGATGCCATGAATGACAAAAGATCTTTGTGTGATCCTATAATATCTTTATGTAATGTAATAGAAGCTCTCTCGGTTCCAGGGTATTAACCATTTATCGTTGATTTTAAATAGGGCAGGTGTGGTTGAATTCCAGCCACGCTGTGTTCAGCCAGATGCAGGCAGGCTCACATTTCTGCAGGTGCCTGTTCCACTGATACAGTGAGACATAAGGCTCAGAGACACCAGAGGTACAAGCAGAGAGATAAGCTCTGAGATCCAGTTGTCTACAGTGCCAAAGAAAACACCCCTAAAATCTGAGTTCAGCTTGGTGTGCAGACTTGGAGAACTGAGCAGAAAATGTAATTTATGATCCAGTCATTCAGGGAGCCACTGGATTTCTTATCTGTTACAGCAGTGAGGTTGCCCAGATCCACTTTACTCATGAGTTTACAACAGCGGCTGCTGCTGCTGGATACTTTCTATTAATGCTTCACATTCATACAGGCTCCCTGCTCCCGGCAGCACCTCTACACCCTCAGCTGCTTACAGCAGGGCTGCTCACGCTGCCACTCACAGCCCACCAAGGAGCACACCGTGTGCTGCTGGCAGCGACTGCACAGCTCGGAGCGGCTCTGGCAGTGGGGAGCAGCCTCTGTGCAGCACGGAGTGGTGCCCACATGGCCCTCGTGTGCAGCCACGTTTGAGAACGTATATGTATTTGTGCAGCATCATCAACATGTGGGCAAGTGCTATGCCAAAATTAAAGTTTGGGGCAGAAGTATCAAGGCTAGCCTGGGCACTTCAAATCGACAACCAAAGTGCAACCTTTCAAAGCAACTGAAAATTAGAATGGTATGAACAATGTGAGAGTGGGCTAGATTTTATTGTGAGATTATATTTTTAAGGAATACTAAATTTAGGATCTAAAGATGTTCATACTTGAATATATTTAAATAATTAGTCTGTAAAATATTCATCCTACAATCTGTATTCTTGCTTTTCAGGTGTCTTAGCATCCAACAAATCCGTATTCCTGACCTTAAAAAGAATGTTTCTTGCCTGAAACAAATTTAAACAATAATGTAAGATGCCATAAAACCTGAAACCACTTATGTCAAGTCAACAGGAGATTCCGTCACGATAATTCCTTCCTCGCTTACAAAACAGCTTGGAGTCTGGCTCGGCTTCACCCAGCACCTTCACCTCTTCTTTCCTGTCCTGCTCCTGCTGGTGCAGCGCCCTGCCCTGGGCTGTGCTGTGGGGTTACCAGATGCCTGGGCACCCCTCAGCCCTGCTGACAGCCGTGCTGGTGCAGGCAGCACTGCACTTGTTGGGCCGCTCTGAAGATCTGATCCCCAGGGAAAGCAGCCCAGGTTGAGTCACCCATGTGTCACCTCAGTGGTCACAGGTGCTTGGTCCTGGCGGCGATGTGAGGAATGTTTTCCTGAGCCAAGGCCATGTCTTACAGGTTCACTTAACACAGACACTGCTCTAGGATCTTCATGAAGGATGGTTGCCAGCCCTGTGTTTGGCTCTCAGTAGGGCACCGAAGGCAACAGCTGAGCAGTGGTGAGAAAACCCATCCCCTCCTCACCTATGGTGCTGTGTGTGATGAGATCCTTGCTGAGCATTTACTTCAGAAGTACTCAGGTAGCTTTCACTCCACTGTTAGGTTGTTTGGTACAAGCACTGAGGCTCATAAAGAGAAGTACGCCTTCAAAAGAGGAATATCTGCCTAAAACAGATCTATTTCAAAGCCAGTGGCCCAAAAGCAATTGATGTTTGGGGTCCTCAATATAATTCAAACCACGCTCTCCCTCAGAAAAAGCTTTTAGTTAAGGGGCTATGATTTTAAAAGGCTTTATACCCCACATGTGCACTATGGATCATGGAACTGGGAAGCAGTAAAAGCTGAATACAGCTAGTATAGTAGGGACTGACAGCATTATGACTTTTATCAGTTGTAGGATAAATAAGTCCAGTCTTAGTAAGACAGTTAAGCCAATATGACCATGCTGCTACGCTAAAGATTTATGGCGCACCGTCCACCCTATAAAGCAATTGTTCAGAAACCAAGGGCTCTAAAATCCTTGTTCGGACAAGTCGTCCTTGTTCCAAGTTCCACTGAGCTCCCTTCCCATTAGCTAGAGCAATCTTCCCAAAAAGTACCAGAGAAGTAAACAGAGTATATGAGGTGCAGGCCAACAAACGCAGCCTTTCATGCACAGTCCAGCTTGCCTTGCAGGAGCATCTGGAACAAGAAGCCAAACATCAGGAATTCATCATCTGGAAGATACCAGCAGAGCAGACCTGGAGCAGCTTACTCTTGGCTCAACTGGCGACATCTTCTATTGCCCATGCCAGAGTTCCCCCATCTAACGACTAAACAGATAAAGCTACTTTCCAAATCCCTTTCATATCAGTAAATGAAAGACACAGATGCCAAGTGTCATAACGAAAATATTTTTGTGGGTTATTCGGAATTATTGGGAAACCCATACTGGACACTGCTCCTGGAATGCTATTTCAGTTGTTCTTTTCCAGCAAGAGTACTTTTCTCCAAAAACATAAAGGCCTGAAAGGATGAAGTAGATCAGACTTAGTGGCTCAGGATCAGTCAGTTGCTCTTAGTGCAGTTAGAAGGAGTTGAAGGGAAGATGGGTGGTTTCAGGAAGATACCTATGGGGAGATGTGTGCCAGGATTCAAGCCTGGTGATTCATAAGCTGTTCGTCAGTAGCTGTTAAATATCTGCTTTTTGCCAACGCTCACTGTTTCAGTCTGCCAAAGATACTGGATAAACAGTCGCTGTTAAAAATTTATAGTTACTCTGGGGAAAACAAAAGCTTTCTGTGGCATAATGCAACATCATAAATTAAAACTTTTTTTTTTTAAATTAAGAAGTTACATCATGTTTTGATGTAATGTGATGTGGCAGGTCATGCTTTTAATTTTAATAAGCTTAAAAAAGAGAGAGAGAGAAAGAGAGAGAGATTTGGGAATATAAATATTGCTTCTGAACCTCTAACATCTCCTGGTGGAGGCTAGCAAAGCAGGTTCACCTCTGCCACCCGGGTTCAAGTCTTATTTCAGAAAAACAATTTGAAATGACTTCTGGAGGTATCAGCATCAGTTAATGAACTGAATTTCCACTCCACAGACCTTTCAGGAAATTGCCAAACAGCATTAGCACTCCTATTGTATTTGTCATACTTAGGAATTGCTGCACTTTGAAAGCGCTGTCATCTCCAGCTTACCTTGTTAGAGGCACCTTGTAACATCCAAGCATCTTCAATTAAAAAAAGGCACCTGGGAGAGCCAGGAGTGTGTTTCAGTGGTGCTTGAAGTCAGTTCCCACTGATTTCAGGAGCAGCCGCAGCACTCCAAGTGCATCTCTGAATAGCCAGTCCTTAAGCAGAGGAATCTCATTTTGGACTTCAGAACTGAGACCCATCAGATGAGCAGTCAGTCACTCCAAGCAGCGGCAGCTCTTTTTGGCATCGTGTGGTTATGACAGAGCAGAATTCATGTATTCACGTATCTTTAAACTGGTGTGAGCTTTCTGCACATCTCAGACGAGGCCTGCAATGTGGAACACAGAAGTGATAAAGTTTAGGTTCTCTTTTCCAGAAAAAAAATTCTCTTTTGATGTTTATGCATGAGCCAGCACAAAGGGATGCGAGCCTTGATTTGAACCCCTGGAAAAACCCTGATGGAAAGAGTCATACGTACCACAGGACCACCACAGAGGGGAAACAGTTTTCTATTCAGCACGTAACCTCCTGAATCTTACTTTTTTAATATTATTATTTTTTCTACAGCTCAGTCCTGACCAGAGCCCTGCATTTATTTAGTCATATCTGACAGAACGTTACTCGATGGCCCCTGCTCATTTCTCACTGACATGCTCTGACTTGGCCATATGTGATTCTCGGAGGGCGATTGCCCTCGTGGCACGTTGGCTTTGGCTGCGGAGGAATCCTGGAGCTCTCACTGCCTCCGCTGGCAGAATGTTGGCACTTTCTGGAGAAGTCTTGCATAAGCCTTGGGAGAACGAAATAGGAAATGACTACTGTAACGCAGCTGAGTAATGCGGTTCATTTCGAACTGCTCTGACAACCACCTCACCCTCTGCTCAGCCCAAAGTAATTGTTAGGGGCTGTTTAGGTCCGTTCCCTTTCATTCTTCTTTTCTGACTTGCTTTTTTTTCAGTTCTCTTATTTGTTTTACAAATAGTTTATTTTTCCATCCTGACTCTCATCTGTATACTTTTAATCACATTCAGAATAGAGGAGCAAGGGTGACCCATTGTCCTCACAAGTGACATCTAGTCTCTGACTTGACTGACAGGAGGTACCATTAGAATAAGCATCCCTTCCCTGACAGAGGCTATCCATGTTAACATTTCTGTTCTCTGGGCTATATATTTGATCTTACATAGCTGTAAATTATGAGTGACTCCATCAAAGTCAGAGGCATTGCTCCAGAGCTAACATGGTGTAGGTCAGCTCAGATTCATGCTTTGGGGATTTCAGACGTCTCGCTGGGGCTCCTGTTGCATTGCTGGTCACTTCTCTCATTCAGCTTTGTACGTGCCTAGAGTAAGTTGGCAAGAGTGCCCAATACAAGTGCTTATCACACGAGTCATTGCCTTGAATTTCCTGAAGATCAGGTTCACGCTGGTATTTGAACTTGGTTACAGAGACAGAAACGTACAGCACATTACTGTACCGTAAGTCATATCAGGGCAATATCAAAACAGAGTAAAAGTTAAACAGAATGTCTGAAATCATTTCTCTGTGTACACAGAGTACATCTCCTTGGGGTAAAACTGATCTTTCAATTCAGAGTGCACATGGAAAGTAAACTACTGGAGACAGAGAAAGTTCAACATCATCAACTGAAGAGAACTGGACGAGATTGAACTTGAGACAGTTAAACTGTAAATAAGAAAAAGATTTTGCCTTCAACTCCACAATTTTACACTCATATTCTATGAATGTTTCCAGCACTGGCAATTTTTCTACATCAGAGACGAGCTCAGAATGTTAGAGGAAAGCTGTGTGGCAAAGGACAAGGAATGCAGAGTTTGACTCATGTGAGAAGGAATGCGCTCACCAGGAATAACGTTTACAAAACTCATTTCAGGAGGTTCAAAACCACAGTGAGATCAAAAGGTGCGTGATCAGCACAACTGGGAAAGCAGAGCAGAAATTGGTGTTGGGAAAGTAGGAAGGGCCAGAGGTGGGCGAGTGCAGAAGGCTCTTTGTAACTGATAGAAAACAGAAAAAGGGGTTTTAAGAACTTCGTACTTTGTATTCTCTTAGATAACGAGAACATAAAACGTCTGGTTCTCATCTTTTTTACACTTATGTAAAATTAGGATCAACTCAACAAGTTAATGGAGTTACATGGGTTTAAATCTGGCATAAGTGAGATAAGAAACAGGCCCATCAGTTCATTAAGGACTTCATTAACTGTGACTGGAATATCTTGCAGTGCCTGTGTTCCTGCAAATAAAAACATGCATTTGAGGCCACAGGAAGGTATTCTGCATGCCCTGATGTGTATGCATCCAACCAGCCGCCTGTTTCAAAGTCAGAAGCTAGAGGGCTCTGTATAGTTGCATCTCGTGTGGGTGAATATGTACAATACTTGTGCAATAGTGGGACTTGTGCAACAAGAGAGATGCACACCCAGGTGGGGCTCACCTGTCATCAGCAACAGGCTGGGTGCAGAAAAGTGGGCACAGGTCTGAGTGCACACAAGACCTCCCATTTAATTCAACTTCGTTGTGGCTTATTGGCTTACAGAATTATCCTGTTTATGTTTATCTCACTTACAAATAAGTTAAATATATAACTACATTCCACTCTGCTCTGCTTTCTGCCAAGGATATGCTTATGGTCTTATGATGCTACTCAACCCACTCTATACCAATTTTACTTAAACATCAAAATAAAAGGATATTAAAAACTCGGTCCCCAGGAAGGATCTGGAAAGCAAGGGAACAAGCAGCTCCCTCAAAGATCTCATTCCTCTGCATGATTGATGGGCTCCATTACTTTGACTTTGCTGTTTGATCAAATGGTAAATCATGTAAATATACCGTGCGTGAGAGTCAGAGCAGTTTGAAAGAACTGAAAATTTTTGTTTAAGTTATAGGTCAAGCAGCAATTTCCCAGAACAGCCCATCATGGAAGCAAAGATTTTCTTCCTTTTAAGCACACATCAGACCAATCTAATTTACTAGGGAGAAAATTCACTTTAGTGCAGAAGGACAATCCAGATGTATACACTATTTACGCCCTTGTTAAGTGAAAATTGGGATAAGTGGTACTAAGTGGGTGCATAGATCTTAAGCTTGTCCTCTTCAATTGGGTGAGTTTTACCCTTAATAAGAAGTATAAGTAGAGCATCAGTGTTGTCTAGATTCTTATGAGAACCATTAGCACACAGCTGAGATTCACCATAAAGATGCAGTAGAAAGTGTAAATTAATCGAGTGCTATTTTACCAGCTATATACTTCTCATGTAGTGCTTCTCACGTGTAAGCTGTGGACTCTATTATGTCTTGCCCAAATTATGCTGAATGAGAGGTTTTGAATTCATTTCTATCATTTCTACATGGGCTTTCCTTATGCATTTCTGCTCAATTTCTGCTATTTCTTCTGCTGAAAATTTATCATATCACAAAGGAATGCTGCAGACTATTTAGTCTTGTGTGACTTGCTACATTTGTCCTTGGAAAGGTCTACATCAACAGAACGCAGAGGAAGGCGAATGAAGCTCAGCAAAGCACATTCAGTACAAGCACTCAAAGCAAACTGGACCACAGCCACAGTTCCTGCAGTCACTGAAGGACTGAACGATAACCGTGATACACAAGCTGGGAATGAAAGGGGATTCCAAATATGTCTGAGGTAGGGAGAGCATCAGAGGACAGCTTGGCTGGGATTTTCAGCCATCTCTACAAAGGTGAGCACTGCTGTGCTGCACTGAGCAACATAACAGCTATTTCACCAAACACTTCTGAATTATTTAAACAACGTAGAGTTAAACCAGTAAAAAGAAACTGATTAGCAGGATAGGAATCACTATGATATTGAGGACCAAAATGTAGAGGGAAAACTGATGGGATCTGTATCAGTTTGATTTTCAGTTATTTATGTATTCAGGCACTCTGTTCTAGTTTTCCTATTTTGGGTTCTAACACTTGTTTGCCAGTTTGACTTGGTGCACATAAATCCCATGTAACTGACAAGACTGAGGTTCCTTACGTATGAGTGCCTCCTTCACATAACCCAAGCTGAGGGGTCAAGGCCCAATTCTCTGGTTCCCAAGGTACATTACTTCTATTATTCAGACAGCTTTAACTCTCCTGAAACGGGCTGGATTTCTGCAATGAAGGACGATGCCAGAGAACGCACAACATCAGCTAGAGGACCTGTGTCCTGGAGAGGAAGGACCCGAGTCCTTCAGTGATGGCTGCAGTGCAGTTCCCACAAAACTGAGGGCTGACCGACTGCTCCTCTCAGCGTGGTGGCATTTCTGCTTCCTAGAGACTGTCACTCCTACCATCTCATTCCCAACCTCCAAGCCTCAGGGTGATACGGAAGGAAAACACTCTAAGTATCCTGAGAGCATTTCATGAGATGTTCTCAAGTAGGCAGCTTGAATTGCTAATTAAACTTGGAAGACTCTCTTTTCCTGTTTTCTCTTTTTTTTCAGCTTGACCCCAAATCAGCTTTATCTCTGGTTCAAAAAGCCTCCCTGTCCCAGGGAAATGTAAATGACACCTCCATGTGTCTTAGTGATTTTGGCTCATGCCCTAATGCCAGCCACATCATTGCTTTGTACATCAAAAGAACGCTCTCTGACACAGACATTGGTTTACCTTAGCTGGAGTGACTCATCACTTTCCCACAATTAAATTTTTGGGCTCTAATGCAAAGCAGACTTATCTGCTTTGACAGGACAGTATGGAATAAACAAAAAAGACTAAATTTGTATTGGCAGCTACCACTGCGCTGCAGTTATGAGTAATGCAGCATAACTAGAAAGGACACCAAGCACCAAGAAATCAAAATAGATTCTGTAGCTGGAGAGCCAAAAAAGAAGAAATATCTGATGATCCCCTGACTGTAACTGACTGTTCAGTATTGTATCAAGAACTCTCTGGGAACCAGAGGAAGAAAACATTTCCAGTCTTCCCTTTCCTGCTACCTTTCCCTCTCCCTCTCCCTTGCCCTAATGGAGAAAACACACAGCACAGGATCAGATGAATTCCTCCAAGCCCCCGGCCCCATGCTTCTGATGGGCTGGGCAGCAGCCAACCAGAGATGCTGGGCATGGGGACAAAACATGGAATTTTGCTTTCATGCTCTCATCACATTGCTCCATTACCACGTCTGTGCACACAGCCCAATAAACAGCACCTACAAATAAACAGAACTCCTTGGCACGTGCTTAAGCAAATTAGGCCATGATTACAGACAGTTAAAAATTTGGATTCCCAACCTTTGTACACTTCTCTTGTGATGTTCTGTAATTGCTAATCGCAGCAATATCTGTGCAGGGTAAGTAATTCAACATGACAAGTGTTTTTAGCAGCAGGTGAATAGGATCAGTTATTGAAACAGCTAAACTATTGCCAACGTTGAGAGAATTAGATACAAATGTGAGGTCCAAAGAGCTTCACTCATACCAGATATCAGCACAAGCTGGAATAAACACAGGACATTATTAGCCTGACGTGGAAAAAATTAATTTAATTAGTTTATAAAAGAACAGAATGGCTTGGCTGGGTTTTGATGCTTTAGCATCCCAAACAGAGCAGTAATGTCACACAGCTCCACTTGTACATTTGGATTTTAAATGACTCACCTATTGAATTGTATGTCTAATCTGGCAACCCTTGAACAGTACTGTACCAGACACAAGGTTCTATTTTAAAAAGCTCACTGCCCTCCGCACAAGGGAGTGGTAATTAGCTGTTTGTGAAGTGTGAGTTCACTGCTGGATTACATCTAGTCTAACTTCTGGCTCTCAAGCAACACTTGGCATTCTTTATTCAAAACTAATTTAAACCTTCATTTTACACTCTGCAGCATATAAGTGATGTCTGGAGGACACCCCTGCAGCTTCAGTAACACCGTGGGAACGCACGTTTTAACCTTACTGCGTGCGCCCAAAGCCTTGGGAGGCTGGTCTTACAGTCACACCAACCAGATGGGACGTGCCAATAATGTCCTGTGCCATCAGCATGGAAAGAACAGCTCTCTGGAGAAAGATGAATGGACGTGGCTCTGTGCCAGCACATTTTTGGACTGCCACGAAGAGGTCTTCACTTTTAATTAATTTTTAAACACAGAGCATCAAGGACATGATAGCCTTAATGAGATGTACAGGACCATCTCCCATTTCTCTTGTCTTGAAATATGACATGAAATAACAGTTGCTGGATGTAACCAGAGAGAACCTCCACGCATACATGCTTGTAAAATATAACACAAAAAGAGATAGATGTGACCAGACCAGCACATGTCCTGCAGGAAACAAAGTCCACAGTTTTGCTTTACAGATCACCACAAAGCAGTAAGAAGTTTCAGGCTTTCGTAGGTACATGTAGTCTGGATCCCAGCGTACGCTCAGAATGACAAGCGACATTTTCAATTGAGACTGCCAGTTCTGGCTTTCCCTGTGGCAGCTTCTGAGACCATCAGTGAAGGTCTGGGCTCTGACCATGGGGGAGCAGCTCAGTGCTGCCGGGCACCTTCAGCCTCCTTCAGGCACTCAGATAGCAAATAACACAGCACCCAGACGCTTTTCATGAAGCGATGTAGAAGTTGCCATTAACCATTAAAAGTCAGAATGTAACAAGGCATAAAAGTTTATTGTGAGTGGCCCCCTCTCACCTAAGTGTTAGCTAATGCCGGGCTCTTCAGCCCTATCATCCTCCAGCCCTCCGAGACAGTGACCACGTCAGCTTGCTCCTCATAAATAAATCCTTGATAAACCGGCCATCGCCTGAGAACAGCAGGGGCTTTAAACTGGTGATAGCCCTTTTGATCTGCTTGGCCCGTCATGCCGGAACACCTGTCTCACTTTGGCGGGGTCTGGAAGCAGTACTTCGCAGCTCATAGCTCACGCGCTGTTTCTTAACCCCTGCCCTGTTTACCAGAAGTTGTTTTATCTGCATTTTTGATGTGGGCTCTCTGCTTATTTCCCAGCCACCAGTTACTAAATGGAACTCCCATATGCATGCACATGTACACACGTGGCCAAGAGACAGTGACCACTCGTGCCCAAAGTCAGTCACGTGCAGCCCTCATAAATTAATGCCAAAGCCCCACGTCCTTCGCACTTTTGTTTTCACTTTAAGATTCTAAATAAGGAATAATGAACATCAACACCCACTTATTCAGTAAGCATATAAGCAATTAAATTAAATTAAATTAAATTAGCACAGCCAAGCAAACAAAGCAGTAATCATTCAAGCCCTCTATTTAGGCTGCAGCCATAACGATAGGCTGAAGATTAACAAGACATTCTAGTAAGACAATTAGTATCACATTTTTATTTTTTGAAAATCTTAACCACTAAGTCAGTATGATTTTTGCCACTCTGAAAATAGGAATTTTTGATTTCTTTTACATAGTCTTTCCCCCTCACTTCAAAATGTGACAAATCCCAGACCGAACTGCTCTGTCATAAGCTTCATGTCACTGGGCTACATTCGGCATTATCTCCTCTGTACAGTTTTAGCCTGTGTTCTCCTGGGAGCCTCCACCACTTTCCTTGAACGTACTAAAACAAGGACTGGCCGGTCCAGAACAGTAACGGATGAAAACATTAGAGAATAGACTTGGGTCAAGAATTATTATTGCTAGAGGCCTCCAAAATCTAGTTATGGGTTTCAGCAAACCCTGTGGGCTCTTATGATAATGCTTTTCTACAGTATTATTGTTATATGGCATTAAATCAGTCAGATTCATGAGCAACAAGAGGTCAATGTCTGATTGAAATTCATAAGGTCAAAAAGGAAACTAAAAATCAATTTATAAGATATGAAGATTTAGGTTCAAACTATATCCATGAGCAATAAAATTTCACATCCATAAATGTAAGAAATCAGTTATTAAACTTGAGGGGGGGAAGAAGACTTATTAAGTTTTACACACACATAAGGCAGCTAACACATAATTTTATCAGACATTACTGAAATCCTATGTGTAATATAAGAGATGATGGGCTAAAATGCTAAATGGTTTAGCACTAAATTATTAAGTGATGTATCCCTAAGGTATTAAAAAGATAAGAAATGCAGAGCAGGTGTCTCTCCCACCAACTCTTGATCACTAGTTTAAGTGCATATTGATAACAAATGCACTTTAGAGGCAAAATAGTATTAGTAATATTTTTGCTGTATGAAAGCTTCATGTCAGAATGACTAAAAGCTTCTACCTGACAAAGGAGCGTTCATATATATACATATATTAATATATATATATTAAAAAATCACGTTAAATGTTAGCTCCCCGCAGAACAGAAATGAAACTCCAAGACACGGGAGTCAGTTTGATACTTACACACAAGTAAATAACGTAGGTGGAATAACAACTATACCACATTGAGAATGAGAATTATGGTAAGCACTCCTACCTGTTCTGAAACGAAAATGCATTTTTATTAAAATTACAGGTTAATGGAGATCCATATAAAACAAAGGGTGTAGAAATGCAATAATAGACTGCTTCGCTTATTGTAAGCCCAGCTTACAATAGTGTACAAAAGTGCATATGCCTTGAGAACTCCTTTTTGCTTTGCTCTTGGTTTCCTGGCGGAGCCGGCTGTGTCAGCTCTGCTGGTCGCGCAGTGCAGGCAGCCCCCCTGCACTCAGCCATGGGGAGGGGTGTCTGATCCCCGACAGCTCATCCAAGGGCTCCTGCACAGCGCCCTGAGCTGCATCCGAGCTGTGGTGCTGGGCTCTCCTGCCGCTTCCTGCTGGGCAACGCAGCTGAATGTTTACCTTACAGCAGCATTCTGCTTTCTGCTCTTCAACCATCACCATGCTGGGGGATAGGATCGTGTCCTCCTCACCTTACTTTGTGGCACTTCATCTGGACTTGGCTCCTTCCTCTTTCTTTGGTGACCCGCTCGCTGGCTGCCCAAATTCCGCCACTTGCCTCCCACCACTTCTGCCTGTTTTTCTACTATAAGTGCGGTGTTTTCTGCATTCACCACGCGCCTGCCCGCGGTGCTTTCACCAAGAAGGCTTTTGGGGCCTGCGTGGCTGCAGCCCCGGTGTTATCAGAGGGTTCTGAGGATTCTCTGAAAGTTCATTTAAGAATAAAGGAAGAGCAGTTTTTGTAGCTGTGCATAGAAGACAAGGTTTGACAATGTGAACACTGCACACGCCGAAGGCTCGGAAGGCAAATAAAAACAGGCTGTCAGTACTGTGTTAATAATATGGTTGGGGTTGGGCTGTGACATTTAGAGCTGAATATATTACAACTTCATTCCAGGTCCAGTTCTCACGCATCTCTCTCTTCTCTGAGCCCCTCTCTTCAAAACATGCTTACAGGTTGAGCATATACCTCATCTTTCACCAGTATCACCTTCATCCTCAGCTGTTTAGCTTTGATTTTTTCCAGTGCAGGCCCCCGAAGCCTGTTCCAAATCAGGGAAGGAAGGAAGGAAGGTCCCACTCCGAATACAGTCCGAGTCAGACCACAACATTTGAAGATGGACTTTAAAATGGAGGGAATTAAAAACAGAAATAAAAATAGAAATGAACACTTTCTTTCTTTTTTTGTAATGTTTTGGTTTTGATCAGTCTTTTCAAGTTGGAGACTGCTGTTCAGATTTCCAAGCTTTGCTCTCAGGCTGAAAATGCTAATAATTACTTCTGAAAGATAAAAATATGGAACTCTTGGATAATAATGTGGCTGTAGGGATTTAATGAATCCCCGTGTGACGAGCCAAACTGCAAGAGCAGCCAGCATTACGTCACCGCACGGCGGTACCAGATCTCTTTTGGGTAATCATGTAAGATGAAGCAGATGACAATTCCATTTTTTTGCAGTGATTCTTTAGTAACGTTACTGAATGCTTTTTTGATTCTTATGCTAGAAACTTTTTAACATAATAAACTTTAAATTATATGACACAAAAATATAAATGATGATGTAAAATGACATGTTGTGTGGCTAGCAAGACACCTAACCTGAAGAAAAGATTTATTAATAAATGAAATAAAGATCTATTAATGCAGTAAACCTACTTAATAACAGTTACTTTCATATTCAAAACCAAAATATTAAAGCATGCTCCATATCTGAAAGTCAAAAGTGAAAGAATAAATTAACTAAGGTTAAGAACCTTGTAGCAGCTGACTAACAAAGCTCTAGGGCATTATAAAATTTCATGCTCTTGTAATAAAAAGGATAAAGAATTGGCTGGAAGACCACTAAAAGTTAAAATAAATGAACATAAAGTAGATGAAAAAGCTTGACACGACTGAGACCACAAATGTGTGAAGACCAAAGACACAGTTTTAAGTCATTAGAGGACTGAATTAAATGCAAAATGAATCCTAGTAGTAAATTAATAGAAAATTACAAAGGTAAATGAGCTCTGTTTCACAATTACGAAAAACTTTTCTATCATTTTTCTTTCAGCACTTGAAAACATTAAAGAGCAATGAGTTAAATTCTGGCACATACCCAAAACAGAAACAATTCCCAATATTTCTGCATATAGAAAAATCACATTTGATAGAAGCGACAGCAGCACGATCACAGAAGACATTTTTGACTTAAGGTGGGAGTAATTTACCATTTAAATGTTTTTAACAGCTTGATTTTATGCAGTGTATTAAAGAAAAGGTTTTAGCTCAGTCCTGCCTTCTCTTATGTAAACCTTCAGACGAGATGATGAAGAAGATCAAAATTTTCAGACTTTTTTCATTAACATCATTGTTGCTTAATCAGTACTAAAATTGAGAAGGAGAGAAGGTAAAAATGTAGAGTTGTAAGGTGCTGAAGAGCAAAGCACAACTGAAAGCAAAGAACCGATGCTTTCCTCTCCTACAGGGAGGTAAGGTCCCTTGTCTGAACGGGTTCTGGTTTGAGCTCTGCAATCCGTGTTAGTAAGAGTGCAATCAACCACTGCAGATGTAATCCATCTCACTGCAAATGTCTATTAAAAGACCTTCCATGTAAACTGAATCTCACTTTCTGTTTTGAAAAGGTCCATGTGACATATGACCAAATTACCTCCATCATACTGATCTGTAGCCAGATGTAAGACACCGTGTTTATTGTCACAAAAACACATTCTCCACCATGGTCCTCAAAATAAACACACTGCAAGGTCTTTCTAAAATGGTGGACATGCAGGTTTGTTCCGACAACACGAGTGATGGGAAATAACAAAATTACGTGTGCAGTACGTCTGCCTCTTTACAAGGTAAGTGCAAAGGGCTTTTAGGGCTTTCTGCAGAACTTCTGGACTTCGGTTTCAGCTGCTAATTTTGCGAACCTGTCTTCTTCCAATTCATATTTTTTGGACTTTTGGCCACTGTTATCTTTTGTGGGTGCTTCTTGAAGATTATCAGTATGGTATCATCCAATGGATCGTTTAACATGTGAAAAACATGTCAGAAAGCACCCAACTAAGAAAGTAACTTATCAAACCAAGCTATTTGCCATAACTTATGATTTACTGCAGAGGAACCACCTGCTCAAAGCTCGGCCCCATTGAGTGACCCCATGGACTGCTCCACAGGAAGCATCGTGGTGTTCAGGTCTTTGTGCAACTCCAAGATCTCCTCAAAAACCCACTTTTTGCTTCTGGAGAAAAACCTAAAATCTTTAATGAACAAAGCTAGAGTTTCACAGTAACAGAGTTTAGTTTGCTGGAGATGAGAGAGGTAGTAGATCAGGAGGCCTGATGCTGTGGTACATTGCTCAACATGCTGCAGCTGACAGTAACCATTATTTAATCACTGATTTACTGCGGGAATGACAACCTGACAGCAAGACCCTCCTCAATCTGCTTTGCCATTACTCTCCTCATGCATTTATAGCTGTGAAAGAGCTTTTTTGGGCGTGCAGGAAAACACATCCTAATGGGGACATTGGATCAGTCCTGGCTATGGATGTGCTGGTGGACACCATGAGCAACAGCAACGGAGCTGCACTGACCACTGAAATGCAGCTGGCCAATCCTTGGCAAGGATTCCCTTAAATATTTAGAGAAACGGGTCAAAAGCATCAATATCTGTAGCACACTTGTAGCCACTAGCTGTAAGATGATGCAGGCAGACTACACTAATGTATGAGAGAGGATTAAATTCTGTGCTTGATTTTGGCCAAAATCATTCATTCAGTTAAAGAAATACAGCAACTACAGGATGGAAAACTTTGAGGCAGACCTCAGGCTTTGCTAAGTTTAAGGGGAGTAAGTTAAACTCTTCTGAAGTCAAAGAGCTGGTTAAAGAAGTCGAATCTTAACAACATTAGTGATCATGGACTCCTATACAGGATTTAATTTTTTTTTTTTTTTTGCAAGACTACCATCATTTCTCTTCATTAACAAACTGCCCTGTTCCTTTTTCTAGACCAGAGCTAGCACATCAATCTGACCATTTCTAATGAGATACAGGATAATACTGCGTGGACCAGACTTGCTTGTCAGCCACTGCCTGATGGGTTTAAAGTAAGAAACGATCCTTCATTAATTAACCTTCACTTTCTATGTAGATTCACTCATCGAGATGCAGGTAATTAAACCAAGGTCATTTCAAGGACTGACAGAGGAAAACCAGCAGTGCACAAGCAGTGTGGTTGTTTTGATAGAGATCTTTCAATACGATGTTTCAGTGAAATAGTTACACAAAGTTGTCCTATTTAGAATAAAGAAAACAATCTTCTTTTCTAATCAAAGATTGGGGTGTCAACCCAAGGCTAAAGAGACTTTGGACCTAACTTCATAGACTTCACATGGCTTTCAGGATAGATTAGGAAAAGAAAATATCAGTAAACTAAAGAAAATTCAAGATAAAGAAGTGAAATATATGGAACAAAGGCAGACAGAAACGTATTTGGAGATCTTGACAGTGACTGAAACCTCCCTGCAGAAAGACTCTCAATCTTGTGTCTCAATTGAAAGCAACGTTCAACAATTAAAAAAGAACTATTTCAGTTAGAAAACTGTATGTAAAAGACAGAAGTGTGATTTGTCTTAGTGTTCAGACTCCTTTAACTGACTTTTAACCCTTACAAACGCAACGATGTAAATCTGCAGAGAGCCATGTAATGCAAGCAGCTGCTCATTCACAGGTATGAGACTCCAATTACAAAACCACTGTAGCTTGGGGGTATAACAGAAATTTTTCAGCTCCTCCAAATTAGCTCTTACACCAGTCCAAGACATGTGAAGTTCCAAACTTTGATCACTGTTGAGAGCAAAATGAATATATTGAACCTGCAAATAGCCTTTAGCTCTTTCCAAGTGGTTCCCTTATAATTTGAGTGTTAGATTAAAGTTGTATGTTATAGATTTTAATAACTACCTTCCATTTGGTTTGCTGAGTACCACTTGCTGTGGATTATATGACCTACTCACCAGCATGTCCCATTATGAGCACTTAACCTTGAAAGTTGTAAAGACAGAACATTTAATCTGTTAAACACAGTCAGAATCAGAAGGTTATATAATTACAGGTAATTTGGCATAGCACTTCTAATACTTTCCAATTATTAAAATAAATTTTACTGCAGATTTTCTTCCTATGAAATGGAAAAGAAATAATAAATAGGGAGAATCAGAGTATTTGAGGACACAAATATCTGTGGAAATGTATACATAAATTTCTTTCAATTAAGGCCTTCAGAAATCATCAGTACAGTAAACTTTTAGAGGCACGGATATGCCAGGAATGAAAGTTAGTACGGATGGTTATGCAGGAATACCAGGAGCAGATAAGAATGAATCGAAGTCTTTTTCAGCAAATATTCCTGACAGGGACACGGCGTGGCCGAGGTCCACGCACAGACATTTATCCCCCCAGTCACAGTTTGCCCTTTGCTATCTGAGCGCAGAGCAGGTACAGAAAAAAGGAAGAGCAAGGAGAAAATTACTGTCCTCTTATGGCAAATTGCAAATTATTTTCATTATGAAATTAAACATCAATAAAATTAAAGTTCAGAAAAAGAGGGAATCATACACCATGGCAGATAACACATGTCGGATAGAAAGCATCCAGTTTTTATGGCGATGAGGGAAATACTGAGCTCTACAGAATTTGCAGAAGATCTACTAATTCCACTTTTAAGATAACTGATGCTTCAACAAAGAATTTTTTTCTGTGCCATTTTACCATTCCCAGGCGTTTCAGCACTTCTACAATGTCTGACTTGAGTAAGTAAGGGAGTCAGGTGTAATATTCCTGCATGTCAGAATCAGACTGAAGGAGATGACAAATTCAGGTAGTCTGGTGTTTTATCACCTATAAACTCTTAAAAAGAAAAAAAAAAAAAAAAAGAAAGGGTTTACGTAACATTTTTAAAATGGAGGTAGAAAGTGAGGTTAAAAATTAGACGCCAAAATCTCAGTGCCTGATATCTGCACCCAACATTTCTGTGATGAACCAACACCATGGGAAGAGTCCTGGGGCTGGAGTGATGCCGTAGCTTGGGACACAACACAGGTTTAAGGCAGTGCCATTAGATGGGATTTCCATTTTAATCCTCAAAGTGAAACCTGCCCTTTGTAATGGGTTTGGTAAGAAAACCCCACACCAACGCATTTCAGATGTGCACACCAAGTTGACGGTGTTCCAGGGCACAATGGGCACGAATTCCACCACAAGTACTGGGATCTTCATGGCCACAAAGCAGTCAGATGTCAGCTAGACCTGCATTTGGCAAGCACATTTCTCATCAGCTAGAAGAACTGTAAAAATGAGCAATTAGAATGGCATTTTCCTTGGAAATCTGAATTTTCAATACCACCGACATT
Source organism: Lagopus leucura (assembly GCF_019238085.1). NCBI lineage: Eukaryota > Metazoa > Chordata > Aves > Galliformes > Phasianidae > Lagopus > Lagopus leucura. Next base: position 2,366,408 of record NW_024962293.1, on the reverse strand, counting down.
TTCCATGGGAAAGCAACACTGCCAATAGTTTTTTGTTTATGATACGGAGCTCTAAGAGGAAAAAAAAGACAAACTAAAAATGTGAAGTCAACTGCACCTGAATGGAGCTCCAATTACATCCATTTTTTTAAAGCATTTGTGAAAGTGTTTGAGTTTAATTAGGTTAAGCTATTTCAAAGCATGCCCAGTTGTTGTAATTTGTTTATCTTACAGAGCTGCTCTTTGATCACGGATGTTCATTTTTAGAGAAACCTTGTTATCAGTCTTAGGATGAGAAGTGAAGTGAACAGTGTTTGTGGTAAGAAAATTTAGAAAAATTTAAGACACTCAGAAAATAGCTGTCTTATTAATAAAAGAAAGACATGGCTTCTTTTAGCTTGTGGTGGCAGGAGTTAACAAATTATTTTTTAAGATTGGAAGAAGGAAACTGAAGTGTGCTTATGCATCCTGCCTAAGATCTGGTGGCCTTTTGTCTTTAATATTCTGATAATCTAGTCTGAGTTTGAATTTGGCCAGACTGTGATGTATTACCTTCAATATCCATTTATAACATCCAACCTTAGAAAGCCTTCCATTTGTTGTCCTGCAAAAAGAACACCGAGCACTTTCCATCCTTCAAATCGTCATTTGATGCTGGTGCTTTAAAAAGACCTTACAAAAATGGTTACAAAGGTACAATAAAGTTTAAGCATTCCAAAGAAAATACTCTGGCCCTTCATCTTTAAAGAACAAACCTTAGCCATAGCTGGAACTGGGTAATAAGAACATACTCAGACTATCTTTATTTAAAAGCATGAATCTGGGTTAGAGGCTCTAGGCTGGCTTTTCCAGCTTCTCTCTCATTTATTTTTTTTATTTTAAATCTTTACGTGGAAAGATGGGTGCATTAGCTGCACAGTTTTCTAGCTGAAGATCATCCAAAATACATGAATACATCTTGGCCTTTGGGAAGGGCTGTATGCACAGAGCATTTAAATGAGGTTTTTTCAGATATTGCATGAAGATATTTTTGCACTCATAGGGGAATAATGCAGATCTTTCTGAGGTTCTCTGTACGAGCAAAGCTATCTCTCTCTGGAACATGCTACAGAATGGATAAGAGTTTCAAATGTGGGGAAAAAAAAAGAAAAAAGTGGAGAGAGAGTTTAAAAATCGTATTTTAGAACTGTTTACTTCTTTTTTTTTCTCTTTTTTTTCTTCTCCAGCATAGCTGGTAATGTGAGGTGCTGTATGTTGTTACGTTCTTATACGTCCAAAGATGCCATGGTCGCCGCCGTACAATCTCACCTGACTGGTGTAATGAGACATGCAACGTCTGTGCATTTTTAACTGCAGGTCTTAACGGTATAATCCAAAAGAAAACTGAAGCTGTTGAAGAGCAATGTGCAAATACTTGTTCTTTAACAATGATGTCCTGAAGAAGCAGCCAAGAACCTTTTAAAACTACTGAGGCCAATCAGCTAATTTGTAGTAAGCAACTGGGTTAACGAGCTCAGCCTCTTTTCCTGTTCACTGTTAACTTTGAATTCCTTCAAAATTTTCAACTCTGTTCAGGATCCAACATCATTTTGAGTTAGGGCCAAATTTGCAGGTATGTTGCCAATAGGAGCTGCAGACATAAGCTGCTCAGGAGCTTTTCCAAAAGTCATTAAGTACCTCAACAAGTTTCACCTGGTCCCTAATTTTCAGTCTTCATGGTGGACAGAGCTTCTTAGTTGTCTTTGCAGTTGTGAACACTGAGGTGGAGTTCCGACACTGGGTAGACTCGAGTCACCCGATATTTTTTTGCTCCAATTAGTCTTCATTTGGTTATTATATTCATATTTAAGAGTTTAAACTCTGCTTTCCATAAATGGTATGCAACATTCCCTTAAAAAGTGCTGTTTCAGTTAAGATTTCTGCCCATAAATCAGTCACTGGAATATTCAGAGAAAGCAAATACGGAAGGGGTGTGAACACAGCTGAAGGCTATTCAATGTTTTATTCAAGGGAGTTTTTATGGAAAATATTTTGAGGTATTTGCTTAGTTCTAATCATTACCTTGGGATGCCCTGCAAATCCAATAGTAACACAGTGCCAAAACTTGAAAGCAATTAATTATGTTTGAAGAAAGAAATTTTTTCGTTCTGTGTTTGTGTTGAAATTTTGGTGCAGGAAGGAGGCAGCCCGGCTGAGCCAAATTCCACAATTCTCACAGCCTCCAGCGGTCGGAAGGCCGCCGCTCCATCCCAGGCTGTGTGAGACCCTCTGCGACTTTGGGTCTTTGTCACTACTTTTGCCTGGAAGTTGGCTGTTGCTGACCCCCAGGCGGAGGCAGGCTGCTCACAGCTCCTGCGGAGCAGCACGCAGCGGGGCTGTGCTGAGAGGGCGGCCCTGTTGGGAAAGCGCCACGGTTTCATGTTGTCTCCATCCAGCAGAGCAGTACAGCGAAGTGACTTCTGAGCCGGTGCTGAGGTAGCTCAAGTACCAAGAACAAAGCAGCCAATACATTTGTCGTGGACAAATTAGCCCACGTTCCTCCACCGCAGGTCAGGCGCCCTTAGGAGCTGCAGGTTTTGCAAGTTTCTCGTGACCTATAAGGTACTGAACCTACGCAGCCCTTATTTTCCATTTTAATGGGAGTCAAGGAAGCCGATCAGATCACGGAGGCACTCAATAGCATGATGAATGGCACCTTCAACAGACTACTAAAAACTTTCCGTGGTGCTGGGGCTTCTGCACTCCTTTATTGTGTATTAGCGGCCAGAGATGCTGCGTGCACTGAAATGTGAGAAGGATTTTCATGCTTGTAAGAGTCCGGCATCAACCTATAGCTGAGCGTTAGCACTTCTCTTACTTTACATTCAAAGGGCTCTTTGTCTGGGCTGCATATTCAAAGAGATAACAACAATGAGAATTCTGGAAATTCTGTGCCTCCTTCCCCTCTGATAAAGCACAAGAGAATGAAGACATTACTTCTGAAACGTATTTGGTCACATTTTGGAAGAACAAAATACGAAGGCATTTCATAAATTAGGATGGATGGATGAACTTTTGTAGCAGAAGAGAATGCCAAGGAACCATACAGTTTTTTTCTTTTTTTTCCCCTTCAGGATTCAGCAGTTAGCAGCTATTCAATTACTGCTTCAAGATAAAGCACAATTGCAACAGCCACTTCATGCTATACTTCATATTTTACTTTCTCATGAATACAGAATTGTATTGCTGATCACAAAAGCATCACACATCTAAGTCCCAATATCCACAGCCTCAAAAAACGGATGCCACAGAATTCTTTTTTTTATCCCCTTTCAATTGTCTGAATATTCAGAGAACAGCAGAATCTCCCAACTGCTAGAGGCTTTCATTAAAAAAAAAAGAAAAAAACAGAAAAAGGAAAAAAAAAAAAAAAGAAGAGGTGATCATATGATCATATGATAGACATTTTGGGAGCTCATTTTGTGGGGTACAAGAAGATCTTGACAGTTTTTGTTAAATATGATCACACTAACTGAAAACCACAGATCCATATACTCTTAGAGCCAATCAACAGAGTATTTAGGTGACAAGCAACGTTTGTTAACTGTTCTGACATCTTCCTTTGGCTTTGTAAGTTGTGATTTATGTTCACAATGTTCTTTGCAAATATGAACCACGGTATTTGTTGAACATTTTGTACATGTGCTGGCAGGCTTTGTTGGGGGCTGCCTGGCTCTGGCCATAGGCATTGAACTCAAAAAAACTTCCAGTTCCTGGGAGTGTTCTGAGTCCCATGATGTGAGCACTAACAAAACCTCAGTGTTAGTCAGGTCCCTGTCACCTCCATCACAGCCAGCCTCCCAGCACAGCTGAAATTTCCTTGACTATTAATAAGGGTTGCTCAGAAGCGTCTGACAAAGCAGAAAACCGTCCTCCAAAACCAGCAACATTGCTGCTGGCAGCTGGATATGGACAGTTTCTGGAGAAGAAGACTCTTGGAGGGAGCTTCCTTGGAGGGAACTGCCTGGGGAGAGGAGGAGGGCAGGACAGGGCCAGCAGGGCTGCACTCTGCTGCCTGCTTTGTGCCCACTGTGTTTCCTGAGAAGAGGGAGTTCAGTTGCTTTAATGATTCTTGCCTTAGTGATTCCAACAGAGTCTGAACACCTGGACTTGGATGTGTTATAAAAACACTTTGTTTCCTTCAGGAACGGGACCCTTCCCAATCAATAAAGCATTGTAATGTGGGTATTAGGAGACGTACCCTCAGGGATCTATCCGGGTCATCATTGCAAAAAATAACAACGGGATAACAAAGGATAACTGTTTCACATCAATAACAGACAGTAACATAGAACACGATACACAAGCAGAAAATACGAAATCAACATAAAAGCTACTTCATATTTCTCAATATATACTGCCTGGTCCCAATTCTGCCATCAGTTGCAGGGTACAATGACTTTACACATTGTAATTGAGGCTATAATTGAACCAATTTTCTATAATCTTCTATACATTCCCCAAACAAATCTTGAGCTACCCCAGAAACGCATTCACATTAAATGTCTCTAGGCTCCACTTCTGTCATAGAACTTTTCATTCCAATGTTTACTTTATAGTAGTGCCATTAGGAAATATTAGAAATGTTAACATTTCAATATAATGAGATATAGGCAACTTTTTTTCCTTGCAATATCAACTTTCTTGAAGTTATGAAAACTTGAAATTCTGCAATAAAATGAATCCAAAGAAAAAGCAGAAAAGAAAAAAGGTATGAGATTAGGAACTAATCCACTACATGTTGTAGGGAATAAGAAAAGCTCCTCTCTTTCTTTTTTCTTTTTTCTCCTTTCTTTCTAAATTCTCATTTTAGATATTTAGATGGTGAAGTCAACAAGGTGCTTCAGCACATGCCTGAATCATGGCCTAGTCAGCTCACTCCGTGACATTAAATAATGTTTGATAATTTGCACAATGCTTGAGAGATAGCTAGTGATTTGTTATCCGTAAATCCAATGAACTTTTGACATATCCTGTTGCCTGGGTGAGGCAAGACATCCATTCGGTTACTAATGGGGGAAAGTTGAGGCACAGTATGATTTGTTTTACTGATGTAAATGTCGTATGGAGCCATATTTTGTGAATGGATGATAGATCTAATGAAAGCACTATCCTTAGCCGCAATGCTGAAGTATTTTATCCGGAGTGAATTGCTACAGAGAAACGTTCTGAGCAGTTTAGCTACTCAAAAAAGGTAGGGGCCAATAAAAATCCTTTTAAGTAACCACTGGCACAGTAAGGCACCAATATTGCAAAGCTCTGGTTGGTCAATCGGTCGCCTTTGAGATGGCAGAAACTGATGGTTTTTTCCATTCTCTCACAGAATCACAGAACGGCCCGGGTTGGAAGGGACCTCAGGGATCACGAATCTCCAGCTCCCCAGCCACAGGCACGGCCACCAACCTCCTCATTTAATACCAGCCCAGGCTGCTCAGGGCCCCATCCAACCTGGCCTTGAACACCTCCAGGGATGGACGGGGCATCCACAGCCTGTCTGAGAACACTGAGTCACACAGAACACAAGTAAACAAAAATCTGGAATCCTTTAAAGATTTTTTTTTTTCCTTTTTCTGTGGGGAAGATTCAGATAATACAATTATCATTTTGCATGGAAATCTGGCAATTTCAGTGAGGTGATGGCTGCTAAGGCTGGATGGGCCGGTGTCTGGTTTCCATCCCGACTCCAGAAAAAGCTCTGTTGAAATGATCCTTGAGATGACCCCAGTTGCCAAAAGTCTAATAGGATTTGTAAGGTGCTTTAGGATCATTCTAGAGGAAAGGTGTTGCAGAAATGTAAGGTATTATTAGTACTATAATAAGACAAGCTCCCCGCGTCCCTTGGCGGTAATGCAGCTCACTGGTAGGGATAAACTGCGGAGCCAACGTGAACCAGATTATTGCCTCATAAAATGGGACACCTGCCCTATTATCCCTTAAATAATAAGTACATAAAACAAATTTGACTGAAATAATAAAACATAATGGTGAAATATTTATGGGTAATTTTTCAATGCAGCATGCAAGGATTAAGCCGTGCAATTTCTGTTGGCTTTTACAGGAGTTGCACTGTTAAATCCTCCCCATGAGGTCCAGCAGAAACCGATCTGTAATGTGTCTGCAAGTCTCTGTCGTGCGTGATAAAATTAGATGGAGATTTTAAAATATGATGAAAATACATATTTCCCCCTTGCACTTAGCCCCCAATAGACAGAACAGTACAGCGTCCTTCAAGTAACCAAGCCAGAAACTTGCTTATTAATAAGGAAAGCAGTCCAGTCAGGTCTGCACTTTCATACTGGTGTGTGCAGCTAATGCAGTTGTGCAGGTAGAAATGAGTGCAAACAGTTAATTAAGCCAGCTAGCAAGCTTGCTTGCTGGCACTACTTCCAATCGCAACAATGACTAAAGAAATACGATCAAATGTATAAATGTGAATTGGTCTTTGATCTCAGCTTTCAGATGAACAATACAGAATCCTTAATATAAACAGTACTGAGTCCATAATATGACAAACTAACAAATATGAAGAATTACTTAAGGGATACCACCAGCTCACATTTTAACATCTCGGAATTTATCACTTACCTCTCACTTTTTCTAAATTCTTGTAACTGAAAAAGCCATAGGGAGAAAAAGAATCATATTTTCTGATTGTTCATTTGGCAGAACACTGCCTATAAACAGGTTTCATAATTTCTTTCATATGGTTATTTCCATATTCATTCCCCTACTCTTCTGTGGGTTGATTTCTGATAAAGCAACAAAGAAAAACATCATTTAAATAAGGAAGGATCTTTCAAAGTTAAAAAAAAAGAAATGCTGAAGGAGCTTCGGAGGCAGCAGAGCCCCTAACCTGCACACACTGTCAGTACACTCCAGATTTTCAGCTGTCTGGGTTGCACTCAGTTTTGGAAAAGCACTCACGTCTGGCTCCCCAGGCAGAGCCCGATGCCGCCTCTTATAGGTGCACAGTACATGCTCTAATTAACCCAACTTCACTTTTGAGTGCTACCCCAATGTCTAAATAGCCACGATGCAGTATTTAGCAGATTACACTGCTTATTATTTTATAAGGCGCTAGATAAAAATACAGTGAGCATCTGAATTGCAGCTTTTTTCAATACCGTCTTCCGAATAATTGGATTATTTTGATTTGCCTTTTTAAAAAGCAAGATGGGGTCATTTAAAGTCCAGATCCTATCACTGGCGCTTTTCCAAGTGAAAGGAAATAGCTGATGTTTTCCATACATGTTCCTATGCACTTGTGCAGCATAGCCTTGGGTGTACGAGCGAGCCGTGCAGTCACAAGCACTTACAGACTCTTCCCATAGCCCTAAGTTTCTGTTTCCATGCATTTGCACTTAATGGTTACCACCACTGCCACCCTGCTTCTGCAGCAACAACTGCCTGCACCAATTATACGCAGTTTGGCACATGCATTTTCAAACACAGAGTCAATTTTATGCAGGCAGAGCTGATACAGATATTCACATTGTGAGTGCGTGTGCATCTGTGTGAAAATCTATTCATGCCTTCCTTTCTTCGTGTGCTACCTCACTGCCTGAAGAGTTTCTGTGTTTTCTCTTTGTATCATTCTGGCTCCCAGTACTAAAAGCCACATCCTGTTATGTTTGGTTGCTAGGTGGAGAAATGTTATCATGGGCTTCAGCAATAATTTATCCGTAGAGCTAGAGGAGCTGTCATGTACTTCTGACAGTGAGCTGCAGCACTTTATCAGCTTGCCTGTAAATCAACCGTGTGTGGGTGAAGATGCCAGCAATGTTTGATCTCTCTCAGACACTCTAATAATCTGCTTTTGTCTGATTGATTCCTTCACATCACCAAGCACATTGCAACCGGGAGTGGAGTACCCTCTGTTTATCTCCGTTGGTCATCTGCTTGAGGGCAACAGGGCAGAAAATGCTGTTCTCGCTGAGATGTAAGAGTTTTTTGGAATTAGGGGCTTTACATCATATCCTGGAGCAGGTTTAGTCCAGTAAATCAATGATAGCAGAATTGAATGCACCATAAATACCTCAAACCGTATCTCTTACAAGAATGTAAGAGTAATTCATAGAAACAGGAAAGGTAACTTTGCTGGAAAGAATTACGACCCCTACAAGCTCAAGACATGCAGGTCTTTTACGGCCTGTGTTTACATCTACCCTCTTGAACTTTGGGAAGAAATGCACTGCACGCTGCCATTTGGTTCCAGGCAGCTCAGAGATAATACTGAGGCGAGCAGGACGCTGTCACAATTGATCACCGCCTCTCAATCCAAAGACAACTTTTTCTAAATTTCTGTCAAATTGTGTTTCGTGCAGGAGATGCCAACACACCATGTCACGCTCTGCACCACGCTGAAGTGCAGCACAACGCCTGGTGTTGTGCGATGCCTTCCTGCCAGAACTGCACAGAGAAAGATGCAGTCTAACGAGCAGCTGAAGCCCTCTGGTAGGAGGGAGGAGCAGTGTCCCTTCTGATAGCTAACTAGTCTGACTAAATAGTCTGACTTTGTTTTGATTTGTTCATCGCACTGTTCCCCCAGCTGGAAATCAAGAGCTGATTATCACTGCGGCTGGCAGCAGCTCATTGTGTGCTGACCTGGGAGCAGCGGCAGACTCGGTTCCTGACCCCTGTGAAAGCTGAGGTCGGAAGATATTGTGGATGTGATTGACTAAATCCCATCAGGGGGAGCGTTTGGTTGTAGCATCCCCTCTCTGGGTCACGGTGAGATGGCACAGGCAGTGGGATATTTGGGAAATGCACACATTTCAGCCCAATATACTAGGGGGAAAGGATTGTGCTTCACAGCACTGCTGAATGCTAAAAAAGGGTGAAAATTCACACTGCATAATGTATTTGTAATTGTGCTTAAGGCAATGAGAAAAGAGAAACTCATGAAACAAATCTGGCATACGGTGTAGGGTTTTGTGGATGCTGGAAGAGCAGCTACATCTCCAGATTACTGCATTTGGTAGTAGTGCTTCAAGTTAGAGTGCATCCACATCATCTTCCTTGGCCCACCACAGGGATTTCCCCAGACTCATATACTCTGTCATGCAGATGGGCTTCCTGGAGAGCAGGCAGCCCCGTCCCACTCCCCAGCTGGCTGACCACATAGCAACACCTTTTATGCACAGCAGAGTGGCCTGTACTGCTTCTCCACATTTAATAACCCTTGCAGTGAAAGCCAGACTTTCATCCACATGAGATTTTCTTCACTGCACGCATCGTAAAAGCAAGTAAAGTGTTAAAAGCAGGGAGATCTAAAGTTACAGCATGTAGAAGGGCGTATTCTCTATTCTTTCACCAACAGGTATCATCAAATGACATTCTGTTTTACTGAGCACCACAAAACACGCACTGTTGGCCGCCTCCATGACCCCAAGTTGGCATCCTTTCAGCTCTGCAGTGTACAGAATACAATGTGCATATACAGATGAACTCACATACACAGACGGAGGGAACACCAGAGACCTCACAGCTCCTCTATGTGTAAGAGGTGGGGTAACAGAGGCAAGTTACGAGGATTTTATATTCAGAACCATATTCAGTTTGGAGACTTGACCTTTCATTTTGGCCACTTACCTGTTAGCGATACAATCTGTAATTGCCAACGTATGCTAATGAACAGAGCCCAAACCCTGTCTGCTGGTTTAACTCACCGGGAAAACTCTGACAGAACCCAGTTCTGATTTTAGTTATGTTGATTTTGCCGTGACAGAAATACATAATGTCTGTGTTCAGATTGGCTTTGGCACAAGCAAGAACTGAAGTCTAAAGCTTCAGTGATCTTAATCATTCAAAATTGCTCTTCAGTTTTATATTTCAAATTATTTAAAATAAGCCTGCTATTACCTCTCAAACACTACTCATTTCTACTATTGCAATGCTACTTTTTTCAAGGGCTGACTCTTTCCAAAGGAGATTTAAAGAAGAAACAGAAAACAACAGAAAGGAAGAAAAGAACCTGAAAGAGGAAAATGGGGCATGCCTAAGAAAACTACACTTCCAATAACATCAAGTTATCCTCAGGGGAGATGTATAACAGAAGATATTACATGGCTGAACAGTAAATATCACATTTCTTTTTACAAGCATGTTTCTGCATTTTGTTATGTCTTGACTGGCAGATCCATAAATTTTGAGTATCCAGTCTCAGAAAGGGCAAGCTTAAAATCTGCAGGCTGTATTCTCCATGGTCTAAATGGTCAGCGGCACTTCAGTAGTCCATAATGGATTGATTAATGAGTGAACTCTTGTTGACATACAGAAGACTTAACGTGCAGATTTCTGAGCAAGTAAAAGAAAAACAAATATCTGCATCTAGGAATTTAGTTCTAGAAAAATAAGTAGCAACAGTTAATTTAGTTTAATAATTACCCTGCAGCAATTATTTAATTCCTAGGCTACAGATCCACATTGAAGTTCTCTCTGAAATAGATTTTCTAGGAAAATAGTTCCAGAGAAGTGATTCCAATTAACAGCTGAAGATTGCTGCTCTCAGGTCCTCTGTGTCTGCTCTAACTGCAGTGACTGCCTATAGGACCACGGGGATGTGGGAAGATGACTGAGGACCACTTCTGCAATTCAGTTCGGCAATATGCTGATGCATTTTCAGCGCCTGGCAGCACCCTACTTCCTTGCTGCATCAATGTACCCTGCTTCTGTCACCCTGTTTAGCGTGTAATCCCTTCTGCTGTCCTTATAGTTCTGCTCTGAAGTTCAGCACTCCTTTGGGAAAGATGCTGAAAACTAGTTGACATCAGTATGTGTATATTCATGGCACTAAATAGCCCTAAGAACTCTTCTTGCCACCCAGGGGTGTGCAAACAGATGCAGCCCCAGAAGCTACAGAAAGAAACTCCCTGGGTAACTTTGGGTTATCTGACCTCCTTATAAAGTATTTTGCTGCTGCTGTCAGCCAGCAATATGTTATTTCTTGAAGTATAATGCCAGTAAGTAGTATTTCTGGATCACCTACCAAAGTGTTGGCCAATGTTGAGTGATTGATTGAGGTTATGACATGACTTTTACAGACAGCACTTCCAGGACTGACACAAACACATGGGTACTCGCTTGTTATTTTCTGGTGAAGAAAAACACTTGGAGATGGGAAGTGGAATTTCCAGCAGCTGGGACACTTTGCAATTTGACATTTGACTATATTTGTCTGATGCTGGAAGACAGGTTTGATGAAAACTGATACGCAGTCTACAATTGTAATTAATACCATTAAAGGGAAAATCCTTGCAAACTCATCAGTGCAATTTCATTAGAAGACACGTTTGCTGTAGGAGTTCTGTTTTGCTCCAGCTAAATTCCTTTGTAGTTAAGGAATAATTTTCTCTCATACAAACTGCCATGGTAAAGAAGCCTTTGAGAATGTATTCATACCTGGCCAAACTGGATCTACCTTGCTGTCTCATATCAAAACTGTAGTCAAAGTTTACGTGTAGACACAAACACCATCAAGATGACAAGCCTGGCACAGGGAAGGAAACACCTTACTTTTCAAATCCTGTTTGGAACAGAGTTGTTTCACTTTTTAGAGATAAATCAGAAACCTCCACATGAACAGCAAGTCCCAGCTGTAAATTCCAGAATGAATAATTTTCCATGCATTGAGCTTAGTATTTTTCATTGCTAATCTTAATGTACTTGCAAAGAAAATATTTAATTTTAAGCCTAAATTAAGCCTAAATTCTCATAAGATCATACATTTGTTAGGCACTTAACATACGGTGAATATATGGGGTGAAAAAGACCCCTGAGAAGCAGCAGTGCTGTGACAGAAAAGGAAGAGCCTAGGTCTAGACAATGAGGAAATGATAAGGACATGGATGAATCTCAAACTCTGCCCTTAAGAATCATACCCCTGTCTTTCCATGCCCTCTGCCTGCTCAAAATCCACTGTACAAAACCATCCCTCGATCTCTTTCTGTAAAAAGGGCTTTAATTCTTCCTTTTAACATTTGATAACAGTATCAGTGCACACCTAGGCAGAAATAGGGGATCCAGGTTTAACTCCTTCCATTTGTAAAGTGCCACTGGAGACTTTCAAGAGAAGTTGTAAGGAAAGAAACCTTTTTAATTTGGTGATTGATTTCAAATAGCATTTCTACTTTTTACAACAAAGAGCCACTGAACCAAACACAGTTCTTGGAGGAGTGACCTGAACCCTCAGAAGGCTTTATTCCCTGGCATGTACCCTGCCTGCAAAACTCCTGGTAGGTCTCTTTCTACCATCACAAATCCCAAGATGGTTTTTTTCTGCACAGTAGAACAACTTCAGAAGGTAAATTGGAAACTGTTCTGCACAAAACCCTCTGAAGTTTGTTGAAGAAAGATGCACTTCTAGGAGACACCTGATGTATTTCAATGCCCTGTGTCAAAGCAGTTCAGCTCAGGTCTGCTGCTTGCTAAGCAAGTAGAGAAGGATCATTATGTAAAAGACAGAAAGTTCCCCGCCTCCTTGTGTGTGTTAAAAGCGGGCATGCACTGCTGGGACTTCTTCAAGGGGAGCGCATGGCCGTGAGATGCAAACATCTGGAATGAATCCTTCAGAGCAGGCCTTGCTTTCCAAAGACCAACATCCCATTGGGTGTGAGGTGTGTACTGGCCTGCTCAGCCCTGTCAAACGTCCTGATGCTTTTCCTGTATCAGCCCAGAATCAAACCCAAACGACGGGGTTTGGAAAGAGACTGCAGATGCACGTGCTCAACAGAGCAGGAGTTGCCCAGATTTCAGTGGCTGGATTCCACATTTACTGGACAAGGGCAGCACAGCGCTGGTGTTCAGGTGTGCAAAGTATTTACAACATATCTGCGTGGCTCAAAGGAAGCTGTTACTGCTTAGCATTTCTGGCTTGTAATCTGCATTAATGCCTGTGCTCTTTTCAGATTTATCTTAAATGTTAATGAAAACACTGAATTTGCCCCAAAGCACCAGAAATTTGGAGGAGAAATTTGTAGGATGATAATTTCCAGCAATATCACAGGATTTCTGGATGTGGCTATGAGACAGGCAGCTTGGGGGTACGGACCATAACGAACTGACACCTTTTCCTCACAGAAGGTATCACAAAGGTACACTGAAGTGATGCAGCTGAAACTATTTTTGATCATAAAAGAGTAAATGAACAGGCAAAATCTTACAGCTGGGTGCGTGCTACAGAAAGTGATTATTTTTTAGTAGGCAAGTACAAAGGTATTGCCACCCCTGCTTGTACCATTAGCAGGCTGCCTACCTGAGCAGCTCTCCCAGTGGACGAGCTGGGTGCCGGTTGTGGTGCCCACTGCTCTCTGCCCATGAGCACTGCTCTGGCACGGGGTGCGTGTTGGTGATGGGACCCAAAGGAGCACCATGGTGCCTGAGTTGGTGAACATATCAAATATTTGAGCTCATGTCTCTCAATACAGATAAAAAAATGGAAAGAAGAAATCTAATCAGTTAAGAAAGTCTAAAAAATTAACACCTAATTTATTATTTCTTGTTATCTGGTCCACTTTTAACATAAAAGAGAAGGTACATCAGGATTCACTGTGCAAATCTGAGACCACAGCGCAATGTAATGCAAGGCAAAAGCATGGAAGCTTTTACTGATTCTTGAGATCTAGGTGTGCAAAACACGTCGGTGACAGACAAGGCATCAAGGACTGAGAAAAGAGAATTTCTTTTCAGCAGGAGGTATTCTCAGTGAAAATGAAAGCTGTTCTTCTAGATGTGGTATTAGAGATGCAGAGAAACTGCAAATTGAGTATTTCGATACCTATCCACCCCTAATTTCAAGCAGTTTTAAAAAATGAAATAAAGAAAAATGAAGGAAAGCTCTTTTGTTGTATTCAGAACAATCAAACACCAGGGGTCTGGATGGCTTAGGGAACTGTTAATGGGATACAGAGTATTTCAAGGTCACCGGTTCAACGCCAGCTCAGGTTGGTAGTAATTGGAAGTCGTTATTACTTGATGGCTGTTCAGTAGTTTAAGTGACATGGGTTGGTAGTCTTAATATCGTGTCTAGTGATCACCTGTCTGTACCACACACATGAAAAAGAGCCTTTGCTGATGTCAGTAAAGTACTTTTCACGAGGAATAAATTGAAAGATAAAACATAAATTAATCAGAATAATTTATAAACAATACATGTCACGTATTCTCTCAAATATGCCATCTGTACATGAGGGATGAGAGCCTACGAGGACATAAAGAGGGCTAAAGAGACCTTCTCCTTCTTTTGGCAGCAAGATGATCCTGGACACAACTGCACCAGAAATACCTTGCTTTAAACCAAAGCTGGAACATATGTGGCAGCAATTAATGAATTAGGTCTTACTTTGGTCAGACCAGCCACAGATATACACAAGGCAAAATCGCATTCATGAATGTATAAAAGGATGAATGATTATTCTGTGATAATTTAGAGGGAAATTGTTGTGTGCGTGTTTGGGATTTATAGTTCAGTAACAGCAGCAAACATTGGGCTAAATTGCATGCTTTGAACTTTGCACACTAGATTATCACAGAAATCTTGGCTAGAGTTGTGCAGTTCATAAAGCCTAAGTAAAGAACTTCACTGAGCCTGAAGTGCTTTCAACTTCTCTGAAAGTCCTTTTGTCTTTCTGTGGTTCAACTTCTATGGATCAAACGTACTGAAACTTTGAACCTGTTGAAACTTTGACCATGTTCAACAACACGTAAAACCAAAATACTTTCTCCCACATAATCATCAAGCTCCAAACCCCAGCCACAGGCACGGCCACCAAACTCCAGATCTGGCACTAGACCAGGTTGCCCATGGCCCATTCAATGTCTGATGTTTAACACATTCAGACTGGAAATTCATGGATTTCAACGTGTAGGATTTAAAGCCAAATTTTTAGATTAATGAGCTAAATTAATCCACAGGTGGAATTGCTGATGTCACTTTCTTGTAAGTAACGATGTGTCATGAGCATCTGATCTCCTTTCTGCGCATCTGAGCGGAATCTAGCTCATGGCTGAAGACCTGCAGTCTTACACAGCAACAAAGTCTTGCGTGGCTCAGGCATAATGCAGTAAGTGCACGTCAACAAATCAGGAACTATATTTAATAGTCTGAAAAACAGAGTAAAGTCATTTCTTCCCATTTACTCACGTGCATGGCTCTATCTCGGCAGTGCAGCCCTAGAGTGACCTGTGGGATCGTTCGCAAGATCAAGAGCGTGCAGGATCAGGTCCAAGACCACTTATGAGATGCAGCCCTACATCATGTAGACGTTTTTATCAAAACACATTTCTCCTCTTTATGTGTTTATGAATGCAGCACATGCTCTTATAACTTACACTTAACAATCAAGTCGCTGATGCAACATTTTTTTCCTCTTGCTCCCGCGTCTTGAAATATTATTTCACTTCTAATTTTCAGCCTCCCCCGCCTCTTCCTTTCTCTCGCTCACTTTTTATTTTCGTTGGTGACCACAACTGTAGTTTCAGTAAATAAAGCTGGTGCTTGATAATGTGGAACGGCCAGGAGCTTAACTCTGCCCTTGGAGATCGCTTACATCAAACCAGCGATCAAAAAGTGGTGCAGATAAAATTTGTCATCAGGGATTTCCTACAAAAGAATTACAGTGGAGAAATAGCCTGATCGATACTATGGATTTTCACTGCAGGGGCTGATAGTCCAATTGCTGTGAAACACTCACACAGATAAAAGGGCATGGCTGCCACTTTGTTACAGACTGCTGACTCAGCGCAAAGCCTGGCAGGTATTTATAGGCCAAAGTGATACAGAATTATCACCTTGCAGTGCCCAGCTCTTGTTAGTTCTAAGATTGCCTCCCTTTATGGGATTGCTAAATGCAGGTGAATGGAAAAATGATGGCTAACAGCTGTCAAAATGCAACAGAATGAAGTACTTAAATCTTTTTTTATCCATTAAAAGGGTAACAACCAAACATATATCATGGTGCAGACGTTGTAATGATATTTGGGGCCAGTAAACGAGGGGTTATAAACAACGTACATCTGATCAAAATGGTAAGGACAATACAAAAGGGAAAAAAAAAGCAATAATAAAAATTCTTCTTGTTACTTTACAATATGCAGCCTGCTATTTACCTTCCTGCTTTCTGCAGGGATCCCCAAGCTCCTCACCCAGGCACACAGCTCCATCGGCACCAGGACCACAGGGAGAGCTGCCTGAGGAAGTCACTGGGATGGCTCCAGGAACTCTTCTTCACTGTTCTAAGCCAGTATTTCACACTCATACCAAGACAAAACGCTGACACATACCTACAGTAACCAACAGCACCAAAAGCTCATTGTCTGCAAGGACCATTTCACACACAGACACGTATAGGACCAGACCACAATGAAGGCAAAAGAAATGCACTCACATTTTGGCCCAGCAGGTAGCACAGAGCTTCTCTGTCCTGGCGTATGCTCTGTTCCTTCATTATGGAACCCTACGGGAGCAGACGCTGCCTTTTCTTTTATCCCTCTGTAGGCTACAGCATGTATTTATTTTTGGAGATCAGACACAATGAACAAATGGTTTTGTGTAAGGATAATATTTGCAAGGTCACACAAAAAGCTGAGGAGCCCAGTACTGGAAAGAGAGAGGATGCTCGATTCAGAGGACCTGCACAGACCTGGCCTTACCACAGCCTCCAGGTGAGAACAGCAGCACTGGTGAGGAGCTCCACAAGGAGGAGCTTGCAGCTCAAAGCCAGTGTGAAAACTCACTCAGATATATTTTTATGTACACCTTCTTAACAGAGATGGTACCAAAGTTGCATGTTAGTACCTACTATTTTTTATAATGTACTGAGAAGCATATATTAGGAGTCTGCTTCGCTAGATAATGAATAAACTTACAGTCCATCTCCCAGAAAATGTAACATCCAGTTAAATCATTTCTTTCTAACATTGCCTGGCAAAAACTTGACATCCTCAGCATATCACCTCCTCTTCTATCACCACATTCATCATTTTAAGAATATTTCTTTTACTTGTAAAAACATGACAGGTCTCGGTGTGCAAGCAAACCAAAGCTACTCTTTAGTACTCTTGGAATATGAATAGATTTAAATACGTGCAGAGAAGTGAACACACAAAGGTTGGGGGGAAGGGAAAGAAGAGACATTTGATTTTTGTAACTTGGGCCCATCTTCAGTAATACAAAGCTTCATATGTGGCTACATCAATATAGCCAAACTGAATTTGTTACTTAAGGAAGACAAAACCATCTCTTCTTCATTCCTAAAATGAGATGAGAGGGTCACCCAGCCTAACAAAAGGCGAGAGGAAAAACAGATCCAAGTGGCAGCTTCTTCTCACCTGAAAGATGTCCAAGCTGCTACTCATCTAGACTCCCTCCACTGCTGATGGACAGAGAAGGGCATGAAAGAGGGAGGAAGCCCTGGGCTGTATTTAGGACACCGAATATGAAGTACAGGTATATCTGAATCTTTTCTCAACCTCTGCCTCGAGAGGGAGCCTACAAGGTGAGATGAATTATCCCAGCTGCTTGGAAGATGTTAATAGATCCATCAGAAATAATGCTTTAGAGGTCCAATTCTCATGTCTTTTTTTTTTTTTTTCTTTTTTTTTTCTAATTATTAATACTGCTCCAAAATAATTGTTTTGGAGAAACACAAGATGATTAAAAACCTGATTTTTTTTTCAATGTCTTGAGAAGGTCATGGCCAGAAGTCATAGCATTTAGTGAGGTTTAGGCTTCATGTAATAGCAGAGATTTTAGCTCAAGGAAGCAACGTTGCACAAACACCAAGAACTAAAATATCCAAAATAGCACAAAGCTGAACTTCTGTGCTTGTATTTTGAGAAGACGTTTTTGCTAAGTTCAACCATAGCAGCTACATACAAAAGCAGAATCTTTGTAGTGATTTGTAGAGTTCAAATTAAAAGGAATAAAATATAATGGATAGCATTCACTTAAGTAATTTGTGATTTAACTAATTTGCCCATAAGAAATGCTTCAGGTTTCTAAACCAGGTTCTAAAGCAGGCGAGAAGCCACACCTTTCCCTGTGCTCCAGAGGGAAATTACCCAGCACTTGTCTGAGCTGCCTGGTGCTGGTAGAATCATTGCTGCTCTCATCACAGCATTGTTGGATGGAAGTTTACTGTCACTAGCAATAAGCAGTAGATAAAAGGAGGAGGGGGGAGAAATAAGAAAACAAAAGGGAAAAATAGAAGCTAAAAAATTCACCAGAGGTGAAAAAAAGGGGGAAAAAAAAGGAAGATATACATAAACTAGTTGTTTTTGTCTTTCTAGTTGCTATGATGTGCACAAAGGAAATAGACTGAATAAAATCACATCTCAGGAACACCAACATAAATTCCCCCTTGCTTTGACAAGTACGTAATTTTGTGCAGTGATGCTCTTCACGTCTGGAGAGTTATGAGGCAATTTCATTCCCATCTGACAAATTTACAAAGAAACATTAGAGAGAAGGGATTAGAAAAGCGAGAAATCTTTATAGACTTTTTCCTCAGGCTGTATTTTCCTTCCATCTTTTGGCTCTTCCTTGAGGAATATGTATGAGTGACTCATTCTGTATGAACGCCATAACCGAAACACTTAGCAGATAAGCATAACATGAAATGTGCTTTAAATCAACTAATTGTATTTACATTATCTGGGAGGGCTGATCCTGATTGGCTAAAGTTTGTAAAAATTTGCTATTGTGCGTTTTCAAGATAACAATTTAAAACTGGATAAAAAAAATAAAAGCTAAAATATTAGCTCCATAACTTTGCAGAAAAGTCAATGTCAGAAAAATAATTTGCACTTGCAAAGCTCTGCTCAGTTTAGAGCTCTTATCGACCTTCTTGCCCTCATAATGGTCTACTTAACACCAACGGTATTTTTTCTTTTTATACGTTGAGAAACTGAGGTAGATTAAATGGGCTCCTATGGTCACGGAGAAAACAAACGTCAACGAGCATCGCCACAAAAACCCAGGGCAGGACGAGAGCAGGTGGGCTGAGCTGCCTGCTGCCCATGCACACAGCTGGGCACGGGACGTGTGGGCAGCTTTCTTCTACCAACCCCCCCAAAGGGAAGGAAGAGACCTGCAGAGAGCAAAGGGTTGTTCATGCCCCAGCATCCCTGAGCAGCTTGCTGGGGGACTCCTTGGAATTGTGGCTGCACCAGAACAGCTTTTTTCCTACCAAAAAAATAAAGGCGAGTTCTGCCTTCCCTTAGCTGACAGCGAGCTGGGACAGATTATTCTAGAAATAAATGATAATAAGAAATGCTGTAAAGGCTTTGCTTTCTCCTGCAAGATTTCAAAGAGCAGACAGTCACTGCTCGTTTCAGTTATACTGCTGAACATATTTAAACAGAGCTGACATGTGGCTACTACAGGATGTGGCATTTTATGTTCTATGAGTAATCAGCATATTTCTTCTTTTTCCTTATTTCCTTTTTTTCCCCTTCATTTCTTAAAATGTTTGCACCGACTGCTTATGCTAAGCTGTTCTTGGTGTGACAAGAAGGAATGACAGCCTGCACACTGCTTGTCCACAGCTTTTGTTTCTGTGCAGTTTTGCACGGGTCCCCTTCTAAGGTCATTTCAAGTGCTGGATGATGGTACTTCCCTCCTCCTTCTATTAATGAAAATTATACGATGGTGCTCGGAAGTTCCAAAACATATTCCTTTCTTGGCACAAAGATGAAATATAATAAAATGCAGATGCTTTCTGATACAGAACACAGATGAAAATGTTTTATAACCACGACTTATGGAGAAGAGGAAAGCACAGGGGACGCGGTTCCTAGGGCCCTGCTTGAAAGCCCCAAAGCAATCACTGCAATATCTGTGATATGACAGAAGAAAGTCAGGGAAGGGGTATTTATTATCTTTTTCATGGGACCCAGGTGGACCTCCTGGCAGCCATGTTTATGACTCAGGATCCATTTTAAAATAGTGAACCATAATAAATGGAAACTCAGATGTGTAACCGTGCTAGATTTTAACATGTTTCAAGTTTTATTGTCTGCATTTGCAATCATTTCTGCACAGAGCATAAAACGTCTTAAAGATATTTGACTATGCTGCTTCAATCTTTGCATTTACTTCACTCGACGTGTCCCCTTCCCCTCTTGGTGAAAATGACTGACTGGATAAAAAGCTCTGAGACTTCTGTTCAAGTTAAGGAGTCCAAGCTAGATTTGAAAGCTGTCCTTCCTTTTCTAATTAATAGGTAGACAGCAGAGGAAGCACTTCTTAGGCAGTTTTTAGTCACAAGTGTCAGAAGTCTGTGACCTCTGGGGACGTCTGGCAGTTTGGTTGCTCCACATCTCCTTGGAATCTTGGGGAAATAATTGCAAGAACGAGGAGATTTTGGACCCCAGTCTTCAAGAAGAGAGATTAATATTTTACTTTTTTGGACAAGATGTTCTCTTTGAGTTTCAGATAGACACGGAAGCAGAAATGTTTGCTATTCTCACAGTTTAGATTCTCTTTTTCGGTCACACGTCCTTTAAACTTAAGGAGATCACTGGAATTGCAAGAAGTCATTGTGCAGTGGGACTCTCTTTGGTTCTGGTTGAACACATTGAAAAGAGACCGAAAACTAATAATAACAATAATAAAAAAAAAGGTGGTTCTAAGCCAAAAGGCCTGTATTCTCATCTGCATGTAACCCTCCAGAAGTTCAGACATTTGGATAAAGGATTTGCTTCCAGTCTGCTGTTGTTAACAGAGACGGAAACTCTAAGCTCAGCTCAAGGTTTAAACTTTACATAGTTAAGCACTGTTCACATCACAGCTGATGTCTGGTTGTGCATCCTGCTCAGATGTGGTCCCAAGTGCTCATCAGAACATTTTCTTTGTGCAAGAGAGAAAAATCTTGTGAGAGAAGACATTATTACTAACACTTCTAATGTGCTCTGGCAAGCGGATGACCACAAGCACAGATAGTTTCAAAGTATTTTGGCTTCTTTGGCTTCAGCTCAATCCAGAATTCGCAAGTATGAAAAAACAGAAAGCTGTAGTTCACACAAATGACACACTCAGGTGAGTCAGAGGTCACTGTTCATTGCAACCAAGTTGGTTCTACTATCAGCAAGAAACGACTTAACAAACTCGTTCTCCTGAGCAACCACAGGACTTTCTCCAAAAGCCTGCGAGGGTTTTGCAGGGACACCTGCTCTTGGTTTGCTGTGGGACTGAGCATGAAGACGTGGGCCAAAGACAGCCTGCATCTGGGGATTCGGAGACTGCCTGAAAGCTGTGCTTAAGCGAGCACAAAGCCATGCCTGCAGCTCTCCCTTTGGCTGCACTCAAGGACAAGGTGTGCTGTGCAGCCCTGTGCACTCACACTTCCGAGCAGTTTAAGGCCCTGTTATTCTTCAGGTTATCATTTAGCGCCGGGAGCTCCGCACTAATCCTACATCCCAAAACAGGATAGATTGCACCACAGTTTGTGTAACAGTTTCAACAACTTCAGGGAATTCCTCTCCAAACACACAAAACCCCACCTCACTGCTGCAGGGAGCCGTCAACGAGAGCATCTCTGTGAGCACTGCTCCACGTCACAGGGCACACAGCCCTACGAGGGCAAGGCTGGGGGAAGCAAGATGTCTTAAACACACGCTTTCATATATAGGTATCTTCTTCATTAGCACAAATGTGTGGCAAATCTGTCTGAAGACTTAATGCATACCTACATCTCTTTGAAAAAGAGCAGACTGAAATGAAGGGGGGGGAAAGTCTGCTTAAAAAACACTCCGGAAAAATGTTTCTTTTTTTTTTTAATGTGTTTCTTCTGTGTGTGTGAAACATCTCAGCCTAGCTAATTTCACTATCAAGGTAGTGCAAATCAAAAAATAATATTTGAATTATTTTGATCGTGATAAACCCAATTGTTTGGAAAGTAAATTATATCTGAAAGTCTCTCCAGAATGTACTTGCAAATTCATAGGAATACCATTAAAATACAGCATTAATTAACATCCACTTTTATAAAGTGCTTCTAATACTGTGCAAACAAGCAAGAGTTGAAAAGCTTATTTTTAACTTGTATCTGAATACGCAGTGCGATCATGGCGAGCTACAAAAATACCCAAATAGCACTGGGAAATGAATTTTCACAGTTTGTTTCTGGTTGAAGACACACCAAAGTACCTGTCTTTAATTTGAGTAGCTGTGAACAAAAGGTACTTGCCAGCTTGCTTAGCATCATGTTTATATGCTCATGTCAGTTCAGCCATGGCTGGAATACTGATATGTCAATATTTGTTAGCCAAAATGGTAATAAGCAAGTGACTTGAAATAACTTAAGACAATCAGAAGCAATAGTGCAGCACTGTATCAGGTTAAATCTGACCATGCCATATTTTCTGTCTTCAAAAATAAAGCCAATTGGATGCACGCTGTGCAGTCCCACGCTCAGCATCAGAGAATTTGCTGCAGGACTCCAGGCTGTGAGGAGAAAGGTGTTTAAGCAGCAGGCAGAGTGCTGCAGGTACAGGTGAGCTGCAGGGACAGACACGACCCAGCCTGGTTCTAACTTGACATGGAGAGCAACATCAAAACCGCTCCAACTTCACTTTGTTCCAGGTCCTGGAGTTTAGGGCTTATCACAAAGACAGGAGGAACACATCTAATGGTCAAACGTAGGTGATGGTAACATTTGTGCTGGTTTTATTGCTTACAACCTGCTCTCAGTATCTGAAGTCCAACACAATATTCTATGAAATAAATGCTATTTTTTCTTTTATCAAATTCATCTTGCATTGGAGATAAAGTGTGTTGAAGGATTTAGGGAGGAACAAAGAAACTTAGAATGACTCGGAGAAAGAAACTCCTTCACCTTTCCTTTATCTTTATCGTACATAATTTCTAAATTCATCTCTCCCTCTTGTATTCCAGATGACTGCTATAGGATTGTATTCAGAGCCATGGGTGCAAGGAAGGTCTTCCTATATCTCTCTCACAGCCCACAGGTCACAACTGAGTTATGCTGACACAGAAAGGAAAGGACCACTGAAGGATTAAGAGTGCAGGCATCCCTGACTCAAGGTCTTCAATCCAGAAGACCAACAAAAGTTCTGCTCCACACCTGCTCCAGGCTCCAGGCTGCAAAACACTTACCAATAACAAACATTAATAATTACAAACAGCAGCAAACTGAGAGAAAATAGGACAAAGCAGTTCAGGACGATTTATGGCTCTTGAATACTTTAACAGCAGGGGAATTATTAGGGGAAATATTTACCCTTAATGTATGTTCCTATTGCAGTGGTAATAGTAACAACATGATGGTTGTGATGCTCCAAAGATACAAGAAATACATGGTTTGCAGGTGGAGATGATGCCTTTATTAGATCATGATGATACCAGAAAAAGGCAAGCTTTCACAAGGACAGGCCCTTCCTCAACTTTAAATGCTATAGCCATCTCCAAGACACTATTATAAAAGCCCAACACAGTGCTTTAAAGCAGTGCTTGTTCCTAAGACCACTCAAGGACTCCTTTAGAAGCTGCAAGTCTTCCAAAGCAACCCAGGAAATGCCAAAGTACTCTTTACTTTTCAAAGGCCAAAAAAAATAATAAATCCTCCTGCTGTGAAAGAGCAGTAGAAACTGATTTTGCTTCTTTTTTGGCTGAGCACCTCCCAGACGACATGTTTAGGCGATTTTCCTTCTGCATATTAATGTTTACCAAACATTCACAAACAAATTGCAGTTTGCTAAGAGTTCCGTTTCCCTTCATGAAATGTTGCAATAACAGTATCAAGAAACGTTCAGCTAATTGATGTCAGGAAGAATGGCTCACAAGTATATTAGAAGTTTGACATTCATAAGCGGTTCTACGCAGTGCCTGAGGTGCAGCCCAATAATGTAAAGGTGGAAGGAAGAATTCTTATCCTATTCCCTAAAACAAAAGTCCTCTTGACTCTACAGACTGTACCGTGCAGGACTGTATTAGTGTAGGTTTCCCCCATGCACATTCGCAGTGCTGAGAGGAAGGGTGATGGAGAAGCTGTTTGGCCTCACTGTGGCAGGAAGAATATCTTTATGCAGATAGAAACCCCCATGCAGCAGCTAAATCAGCTTTCAGCATCCTTTTTATCCCCAGAAAAACACACAATTTATTTACCCCGAGCTCCTGTCCTAAAAATTGGCGTGTCCCCTAGGAATGCTAAATGAGCTGAAACCTTGACTGTGCTGAGGACAGTGTAATCTGTAGATGAAGTGTTCTGACCTTGAATTTTACATTCCTCTCCGTCTCTATGTTTTCTACACCACATTTTCTTATCTCTAAGCCAGGGGACAATGCATGGCTGTTTAGACCCGGAGGTTTTTCGGCAGCGATCTTGCTGTGCAACCTCTGGACAAGCCACTTTTCTCAGCCCTCCGTTCGTCTCACCTATCAGTAGGCACTCTGACACTTGCTTACCCCACAGAGCAGCCACAAAGTTGGTTCATATATAAAGAGATCCAAAAACGGGAAATAAAAAGGAAATGCAAATTGATGCCACATTTCTTATTTAAAACGAGTGGGTGACAAATTGCTCATCAGATTGTACAATTTGGGTTGCTCTTTCTTGCTAATTAACCAGTCTGACATGATGTTGCCTCCCTTTTGCATCCACCCTGCCTCTGAACTAATCAGGGTTCAATGACAGCATCACTTATCCCAGGACACATTCCAATAATTAAGGTTTGGAGGACATCTTGCAAACTCCATCATGTACCAGTACGATTTTCTCTCCCTCTACTGCTGCATATCTGACATGTGACAAGACAAAGCCCTGCTCTCATATACATAACAGCAGGATGCTTTCCCACCTTTTAATGGCTGACTGAATTTCTTCCCCAGCAACTCTGACAGTATGAAAGTGCACTGTAAAAATGACTGTGTCTTGAAAAGTGAAACCTCGCAGTCTCTGGACTTAGGAACAAAAAAACCACTGTTCCTACAAGCTGCCTCTATTCCTAAATACACTCCCATAGATTTTTTTCTATAGAGCAGGAGTACACGATCCCAATAGCTGTGTTTTCCTGCCTACACTCTTTTCCTCACTGCTACATTGCCTCTTTTAATTTCCACAAGTAGAAGAACATTCTGGTGGTGTGTTGGAAAGGAAGCAGAGGTAAGGGCACCTCATGCTTGTCTGGAGAGGGGAGACAAGCCAGTAAGAATCCCTGCCACTTGATTTCTTTTTAAACCTTCATACACAGAAACAACCTCAAATTGAATGGTGAGCTTTCCACTACTGCCTGCCCAGAGTATCTTCATTAACACTGACAGAATGCTTCTGAGCTTCCCACTTGTAACTGGCACCTCTCCTCTGGTTTCGTAGCTCCGATTCAATTTGGACTCACAGGCCAACTAAGCCCACTTGCCCCAGGCCTGCAGGGACCAAACACGAACACTGCCTGGTCATTCCTCCAGTCTTCCCCTGTGAGAAGCTGCCCTGTGAGCCAAGCAATGGGCAGAAGCACGAGCCCCCATCCAAGCAGCATGTCTGCAAAATGGCACAAGCAGCTCAATCCAGGAGCTCAGCATGAGATTACAGCTCAACAAACACACAACAGCGAGAAACCACTTGCATTCTACTTCCACAGCAAACTTCAGATTTTTTTTTTTTTTAACAAAACATAGTTAAATTTGCAAGGTTTTACCCACCTTTCCTGAGAGAGCTGCCCTTTGAGTGCAGCTACAAATACCTTTCTCTCTGCAACTGCAATGTCCCAGTGATCAGCTCTCTGGAAAAGCAGTTGGAGAGATCACTTATTTCCTCTTGGTGCGTGATTCTGAAGCACTATTTCCATCAGTATCAGAAATAACAGAGAAATTCTGGCTTTGATTCTATCAGAATCATGTTTTGCTGTTGATTTCTACGTAGTCCCAATTCTGCCCATAGTACAATCAAGTCAGACAATTGCCTTCCCTGAAACTTTGTGGGTAACTTTAAACACAACAGTAAATTCTCCAAGAATATTTTACATTTTCTCTCCAGGCTCAGTGGGACTGATTTCTGAGCTTTTATTTCGGGTTCTTAGCCAATAAGCCTCCACTGGTTTATAAAAATGTATGGATTTTCTTTACCTGCCTCATCTGAATAAAAATCACCCCAATTGCAACTTCTTGAAAGAGTAAGCTTTATATCCATGGGAACTGCAAGAATACAGCAGAGTAGCCTAACGCTGTAAGTGGGTATTCGCCATAGAAAAGATCAAATGTATCAGCTTCTGACATGAAATATAGGAATATCAATAGGATTCAGTCAATACGTGCCCTATGTTTACAAGAATGGAACTTGTTCAAGCTGCTGAGTCAGATAATGAAGAGAAGTAAGTGAGCAGATTATTAATTTTGTGTGTATCATATATTCATGATACCTATACAGTACTACTGCAGAAATACGCACAGTCACAACCTTTGCCTGTAGCTCATCTGCTTCTTTTCATAGTACCTACTGTTAAAATAAGCGGCATAATAAAATGAAATACTTATTTTCTGGCAAGGTAGGCATGAATCGTGCTATATCCAATATGGTTACGTTCAAACTGTGTAGCAGCGGATGCGAGCATAAGTGACATCGCCTTGCATCAGAAAATGAGGCAGATCACCTGCAAATGTCTGCAACTGTCAAAGCAGTGGGCCGCCTCTACTTCCGGTGTATTTCATCATCACGCTGCAGAAATCAGGGAGGAGAATATCTCCTGCAGACAGGATATGATGGCGAGGGGCGGTTCCTTACTGTGAGTTGGCATACTCCAACAGGCTGACGCGATACTGCCCCACACTACTGCATCACATCCCTACCAGGCCCTGGAACTAAAGTTGCCAAGATGCAAAAAATAATAGAAGACAATTTGGTGCGCCAGAGTTCTCCTAATCGAACTCCACACAACAAGGCAGAAAACGTGAGTAAGACTTTGTGGGAGCCTGAGCAGCACTGCCCCGTGCCAGCAGGAGCTCAGGCCAGGTGCCATGGCATGGCCCTGCTGCTGCAGCCCTGAGCACGCTGCTGCTGCTGCCTCGAGTCGGGATCAGGAAGGTTTTCTTCTCCACCATCTTTCACACCATCAGGTATTCGCTTTCTTCTGCTTGAAAAAAAAAATAAAAGTGCTACAAACCTCTGTTTCATATATAACTTTCAAGGTCACACACATAAAACGTACAAAAAGCACATTTTTGTTGATGGAATGGCCTTTTGCTAATGAGGTAATTAGTGATATTACAGCAGAAAAAAAGGAGGGGATTTCTTTCTCCTTTTCTCCCTTTTCGCAAACCCAGCGAAGTGGCAAATTTTGTCGCATTTGCTGTATGTGCACAATATTTCAACCCGTGCCACAAAGTAATGTGCTTCTTGAGTAGCTACTGTATTTGCTGAAACTAAGTTATAATAATTTGATGACTAGGAACAAGATTAATTCAATGAACTACAATTCTCATGACAATTGCAAAATACGGTAGGGGACAGAGTCAGAACGAACAGAAATGTTTAGGGCATCTTGCTGTTTCATCAGCGAGAGCCTGAGATGGAGCAATATCCAGCAAGGATATGAGGGGTCATATCTCCTGAGATGCAGCGAGGTAATAAGTAAGTTTCTCCATAGGAAAACCACGAGCCGCAATGAAAACTACCATCAGAGGAAGCATGAATATATATACAAAAGAAGAATGAAAAACAGTGAAAGATATAATTACATTAAATTATAGCAACTGCCATGTAAAAGTACCAATGAAAGTAACAAAAAGAATTGTCATTTCCTTTAGAAATGATGTTTGATAATATCACAGAGTCTTCCATCTCCTCACACATGGAGATGTGCCAGTTATCCAACATCTAAGGGGAAAACAAAGAGCCCCATTCCAGCTTCAGTTACAGTACAATGGGGAACAGCACTTGCCTTGTCAGTTAGGATGTGACAGTCAAAACTAAAGCTTCTGGCTGATCTTCAAGGAGGTCTTTTTTCTTTTTTAAAGCCGTGACACCCAGTGCAGAGACATGGACCTCCAGTGCTCTCTCACAATATAAATAATAACCATCTCACAACATAAATAACCACCAGTTACACAAGAAATAATTTTTCCAAAATGGTCTGCAGTTAACATTTTTATGGGGTAAGTATATAAGACCAAATACAGACCAAGTTAGTGATACACACATATGTTATGTGAAGGCTAACATTCGCTGAAGGTAAAGCATTTTTCAATTGCATGTACCAGAGAAATGGGATCTGGAGATCTAGAAGCAGTTTGCTGAAGTTGTGGAAGGAGAGAACTATAGCAGGAAAGGAAATTATCAAAAGAAGTGTTGGTAAGAAAAAGTTCTGTTCCAAATCAGAATAAAAGCCCAACTTCTGGCCCTCTATCATTAAAATAAAAAAACAAAAACAAAAACAAAAAAAGAGAGAGAGAAAAAAGATCACTTTCCCCAAATCTGATGTCAACTGTTTCGGCACCTGCTGGAATGTGGGATCCACAGGTCACGGTTCTGCATTATGGTTTGACACAGATGTTATTTATGTATGAGATCGTTCCATTCCTTCTTTGGAATCATTTTGTGTGAAAGGAAGAACTGAATGGAGGTGCACCGTGTGTTGGTGTGCTGGTGTCACACACGGCTGCAGAGCCCGTGCCCAAGAGCAGCAACACAAAGCACAAAGGAATAAAAGGTCAGCATGACAGACTCTGAAGTCCTCTCTATCACAGCGACTTAAAGGTAACAAATTGAAACGTGCAAAGCCTGAATAGCAAAACTAATAGAGCTGTTCAAATTGGTTTGCTTAAAATTCTTGGCTAGCCTGTTTCTTTTCATGGCAAACGTTGAACATCGGTGGCTGTGCTGTAAAATCAGCACAGGGAGAGCACAGGAACACTTACAGCAAAGCACAAAGCTCCCGTGATGGACCTCAATCCTCACTGCCAGACCTCCTGTGCAGCTGCACAGGAACACAAATCCTTTTGTATCAACAGCGCCCAATCCACAGATTCAAATGTTAGAGCAGAATCAGGAGCTGACTGGGATACACCAGCTATGGTGCATCTGCTACAACGTGAGATCACCTTTGGTATGCAGAGCAGCTGTGCAGAATGCTATGCAGTGGGTTCTATGTAGAAAATAGTACTGAGGCTCAGTGGAAGCCAGGATAACTTAATATAAGTCAGATGAAATCAGAGCAATTGTGCCCATTAATTCACATATTCTGCAGTGAGAATATGCTAACAACAGGATTAAGAGCGATGCCCATTCTTGAGCTGCTAGAGAAATAACAGACCCTCTAATTTACTGATTCAAACCCCACCTACTCTGCTTAAGAGAAGAATGCTTTGGGTTGCACCTATCCACCAAATCAGAAGATGGCTATTATTAATTTACTTTTTATGTATTTTTATTGTGATGGTTGATAGGAAAACTTAGGAAGAGTATAAGGTCCCACACAAGAAGCTGTGAAAAGATCTCCCAGAATTCAGAAAAATGGCATTGTTAATAGACTACTCTTAGTGAAGAGAGAAAACACAGTGTCAATCATGCATGCTGACAGGGTGCAATTAACCCAGCATCAAATTGGAGCGAGATGGATGGGACCAGATGGTCCTGTTATCCTAACAAAGGATTATACAGCAAGTGTCCTTTGGAAGAAAAAGCTTTTTCTTAACACAGACCTTTGGAACAAAAAAGATAATGTGAACTAAAGAGATATTACAGAAGGTGGAAACTAGCAAATGATGTTTTAGATACCAATTCCAATAGTTAATGATGTGCTTTCTATACAAATACGTATTAATTTTGATCGTGCTGATGTCTGTTGAAATGTACCCAAGAAGGACAGTCTCTCACGGCATCGACACCAGATAGAATCACTGACCACAGTCAGCAAGGAATGACCCAAAATCTCCCCCCCCCCCAGAAGATTACATTTCCAGGAGAGGGGGAAGGTTGGAAACACAGAATGCTGCAGAAATTAGCACAGCACTTGTTAAATATTAAAGTACAAAGTAATAATATGATGTTCTGATTTAAAATTACATACTTGAATGTATTGTCAAAATTTTAATACTAGTTATGTCTCCAATACCTAAGGAGAAGGACTATAGTTTCCCTAAGGAAGTTTTAAATCTTTGTAGCCTGAAAAATGCACAGAGGGGACTTATAAAGGAAGAGAAATACGATCTGTAATCACCCAGTGAAGCACTGAAGAAAACAGCCTCCTCAGATTCCCTTCACACGTAAGGCCAAGGAACGTTCGTCTCCAGTCAGCAGTTCTGTATTTTCTATTCTTAAAATAAAACAAAAAGCCATCACCACCACCACCAATAAAAGGAACAACAAAAGCTTGACCTGAGGAGAGCACACAGCAGTGCCTCGGTGAGCGAGCTGCGCGGTGCAGACCTGTACACTGCTCTGCTGCACTCTGGCTATTTTCACACATCTAAGAAACACAGAGAGCATCAGTGTTTAGAAATCAAACAGCTCTCCTTTCATTCCTTCTTGTGCCTCTAGTTGGTACGCGGGACTCAAAGGACTCAAATCTGACTCACTCTACATACCAAATATGCTTTAATTTAGCCATCTTCCTTTCTTTTGTACCCAAGCCCCATTCCATTCCAGACTATTTTCCGTCCCACCCTGCGGATGCTGAGCCTTCCCTTTCCATCCCACCCCTGAGATGCATCGCACTGTGTCTGAATTTTTCTGGCTGAGGTATGAAGAAGCTCCCCTGGTATCTTCCTGGGTTCTGTGTTACGATTCCCTTTCTTTTCTAAGCACGACAAGAACTTGACGTGCGCAAGCGGCTGCAGAATTGGCTTCCCTTTCCGTCTGTGACATCATCTCATACAAAGCCAAAGGAAATGTTTTTGCAACGTAGATCAACGCTACCACGACTAAAATTATCCAGTCTGAAGAGTATCAGCCCTCTTCCAGCTAAGGAAATTATAACAGATCTAATCAGCAGATAGAATACAGCCGTAAAAAATGCACATCAGCATACCTTAACGAAAGTAAAATAAATCTTGGAACTTTAATATCCCCCTTTCTTGGACCTAAATAGGCCCCTCTGGAAAGCTGTTTTATTGTTTCTCATTAAATTAGAATTGTGCTGAGATGCCACTATCTACTATTTCCTATTATTATTAATGTAAAAAGTAAAAATAAAAATCACTGCATATTCAGCATTTCCCCCGTTAAATCTAAAAGGAAAGAAAATCTGAATTGCGGCTTTTTTTCTCCTTAATTCTTGCTAATTTAAAAACAAAGTTCTTTGCTTTTTTTCCCCCTCAGTTTGCATCTGCATTTAAAGATAGGAATAGTTTCTAATGATAATTAAAAACCTTTAATTTATTGGCTTATTACTTCTGTCCTACATTAACATCTCTTAGAGAAACAGCGCAGAGATACCACACGTGTGTGTGCTTCATCCCTCTCTCAGTAACCTCAGAAACAAACAGCAATTTCTAGGCAGCTCTGGCCACACACTGGATTTTCTTTGCTTACAGCAGCATGGTGTGTCCTGAGCCGGCTGCCCACTGAAATTTCAGCTTTCGTGACCCCCTTTGCACTGGCAGTGCTCATGAAGAGCAGCCTGCCGTGCACCATCGTTCACACGTTAGCGTATGTTCTATGAATGAATGTTAATACTTTTACGTAGAGTTTGCTCAGGGCAGAATGCTTGACTTGTGCTACTACACTTATCAAGAACATAGAAAGCAATGGAGATATACATGTTGATAAGATGCAATTCTCCCAGTATGCACTGAATATTCCTCTTACCAACACAATAGTAGGAATCCACGCTTTGATGTGCCCAAAGACTTTTTATTTGCTACCAAACACAGGTCTGAAGTCTTCTAGCCTTTTTTGTTTTTCTTACTTAACAACACAGAACTGAGCATGAGTCTGGGCACGCAGAGCTGGAGGAAGAGGGAAAGCAGTGACTTCCTGCTGCTCGCTCTGAAGCCACAGTTCTACTGCTGAACTCTATTCAGCATCACCATCGTGATCTCAAAACCACAGCCTGACCAAGTTCTCTCACACTAATGAAGAAATCCACAGCCACTCTGTCTTTTAATATCAATACCTACAAAATCCCTGCGCTGTGCCATGGGGAGAGAGCAGCTCTGGCTTGCACTGCTTATCCCTAACGGATCTGCGCTGCTGCAGCTGCTGGTTCCCTGCTTGTCAGAATCCGTCCCTGGGGATTCCCCCTCTTTCTACAGAAGTCAACATCTCCTCCAGTATGGAAGAAACTCTCCAAGAGATGCATACCTCTTCCTATTGCCTCTTTGGGCTGTTAAGAGAACAGTGGAACAACTGTAACTTACAACATAATGGAAGTTCATTAGTGCCTAATCCACAGTTTTCCATGGCTGCATGCCACAGAATTTCTGCCTGAGTGACCCCGACAGGCAGCGGTGAGGTCATATGGAGTTTTTAACAAGTGTCAGAAAAGCTGAAGTACTCACGTACCCTCACGTTACTTCTTGGCATCGCTACCCACTAGAGATGAAAGCATGAAATTGAAATGTCTGCTCGGAGAAAAAAAGAAGTCTCACCTGGGCTGAGTGTGAGGGAACGAATGGCTCAAGAAACGTGCATGAGGATTAGGTTAAATCCCCTCCAACTAGCCTGCTCAAATCCAGCAGGGGTCAATGGGAAATTATCACTATTTGACATCCGCAAAGGCACATGCTTTGAAATAGGCTCTGCAGTTGCCTTTGGGGATGGGATACCAATGACATTAGTCGCTGGCTTCATGAAGACGTGACTGCATTAGTATTTATTATGCCTGGTGTTGACACCGTGCCCTGTGTGATGAAGAAATCGAGAGGGGCTGCGTCGCTCTGCTTCAAGCACCAAGACGTGGGGCAGTGGAGACAGGAGATGTCTGATGGCCAGGGAAGAAACGTGGTGATCCATGCAACTGAAACAAGCTGGCAGAGCACCTGATGGACACCGGCACACCGCAGCCTCCTGGTACGCATTCTGGGCACACAGCAGACGTGTCAGCCTCCAGATGCAGTCAATATCCCATAACATCAGCTTGTAGAGATACTGAAGTGAATAGCCTATCCATTAGAGCAGGGAATAAATGATGTTGTTTGCGTTGTTTGTTAATTACAAGTGCTCGAAGAAATCCCAGATTTGGCCTTACACTGCATGCCACGCGTCTATTTACAAATACTCACATTTTAAAACTATCTGTGATTTTGGTGGCAAGATTATTTTTAAAATATTTATAGACTATTCAAACTGATTTTTTAAAAGTGAATCTGTGCCTGTCTTGGACCAAATGACTTCAGTAATTGTAAGGAAAAAAGATTTTTTTTCTTCCTCCCTTTTTCTTTTTTCTTTCTTTTTTTTACTCTTACGCTTCACTGAATAATTTGTATTAAGTTATGCTTTAAATCAGCATTTTCTCAAATTGAATAACAACTGATGCTAAAGTATATGGCAGATTATAATACTTGTAATTTGCATAAAAATAAAAAAACCCCTCAGTTTATCACTAGTGTTCTTTCTAGCAAGGATTTCAAAAACCAGTGGTTAGGAAATATTGTTGGTTTTCAGCCCACACTTCATCTAATTATACGAAAGCATATCCACAGAATTGCAGGGGTTCATGGAAGAGATAATCAAATCACAACCATTCAGAATGAGAGAGATGCTTGGTGTGGAACTGCTGATACAGCAACTTAATTACAGCAGTTGAACAGCAAAAGAGTAAAGTTCATCAATAGATGCCACAGGTTTAACACTTTTCAGCACAGAAAATCATACTGAAATCGAAAAACTAACCAAAGAAAAGCAGGCATATGTGTGAGATGGATTTTCAGGATGTACTTTGATTATGTTAACATCGTCTTAGAGAAAAATAATTCCCAAATGCTCCAGGTGACTGTTCCAAATTGGGAACATTCAGAATTGCTAATCTCATTAGAACCTGAGCCCACAGGGGGCTGCACAAAAAGCATGTGGACTGGCATGCAAACATCCCCTGGGTTTGGGCTACTACTGGTGACAACGGACCACCTCATACACCTCCTAAATCAAACAGCCACAGAACATGTGATGGATGCACTGAGGCAGTCAATATAAGCATAAGCAACAAGGCTGTGTTTATAAAGGTTATGTTCTATGAAAACAAGGAATTTTATGATGAAGTGAAATATTGTTCTTACATGAATCAGATTTTTTTTAACCAAAACTGCACTTAAATGAAGAAAGCCTTTTCTTCTCCCATCAAAGACAAGCACTGTTATTGCTATTTATTGCTATTAACAGGAGTTGGATGGAGCAATTCCCAAACCATTTTTTGAAATGCTTACATTGCTTTTCCCACTGCTTTTATCGGTCCTAAACTTAATGTTGCATTTACACAGGTTTCTTCCACCTGTGGCACTTACATGTCCTGTGACCTAAGCTGTGTGTCAGCAGCAGACATCATGATTTTTCTCCTATTATTTATCCTAAGCTCTGTTAATGCCTGGATACGTCAGTCAGTCTCTGCTTACAGGTGCTGTAACTCGACTTCAGCTCAGACTTGCACACCACACGTATCACACATAACCATGCAATATTAAATTCAAAAGTTTTGATGGTGCAAGCAGTTGTTTGCCAACTCCTGCTTTCAAATACATCAAAGATGATGCTGCCCGTGTTTAAGAGCAAAATTTGGGCCTCTAACATCTGATTTTTACAGCTGCGAGGAACAGCAAGGAAACAGCAAGGCAGAACTCTGCAGATTGGGGCTAAAGTGGGTTCTGCACCGAGCGTTGTCAGTAGGTTCCTCGTTGCTAAGGAAACTATTTCCTTGGTAGCTGCATGTTTGCCACATCTTACTAAATTGGTGTCAATCTCAAGCAAAGAACAATGTGTTGTGGCATCAAAAGAACTAAAAACCCAAATAGGCTTAAAGTTTATTAAATAATAATTTTTAAAAATATCTGTAATCACTGTGCAATAACTGAGTGAGAAGTGTTGATTGCAAAAGAGTCATTAGCTGGCTGTATGGGTAAATGTGTTTGTACAGTAAATAAAAATCTTCCACCTAAATAATCTGAAAGGCACCATTTGACAAGAATTTACATTTACAAGCTTGTTGAAAACATCAGGTGATGCACTCTCACGGCAGCAGGTTTTGTGCAGAGGAATAGCTGGGGTTCTACGGTATTTTTTGTTCCCACTGATGTAAATGATAAATGATGTTTTTGCTATATAACATTACGCTATATAACATTTTACCTTGTGGAGGTAAAGCAGATTATAAGTGCACTTGTGGAAGCCCAGAAGTACGAAAGTACAGCGCAGTTATCAGAACCGTTTTTGAGCCAAGGATTGAGCATAGCAGTTGTTGGATCCCGTTGTACCTCCCCTCCCTCTGCTTTTCAGGTACACATGTAAGAGCATCAACAGGAATTTTCTTCGGCAGAATTTTTTGAAGTGAGGGACCTAAATTCACATCTCCTCATTCTCTGTGTTTGGTTTCTTCCCACGTGGCTTCAGTGGGCATTTCCCAGGTTCAAGCTCTGTTACAGTCCCACACATCCCATAAGCCACCATGTTCACTCAGTGCATTGAACCACCACCAAATACAGAACGATGCTAACTTCTATGCCCAGAGCATGGGAAAATGAAGGTAACATTTTCTGAGATGCTGCAATTCCTTGGATCTAGGAGATGCATCATCTGGAGCTGTTACCAATATAAATGGCAGTAAGACTGCAGTTCTGTCAATTTTCAGAGCATTTAAGAAAACAACCTATCAGTAACGGATGCAAACACAGACTGACCAGCACTTGATCCCACTTTGACTCTCACTACGGTGAGAAAAGGGATCCACACAGGACAGGAAGTTTAAAAAGAAACAATACAGGAGAAAAATATACATATACATGTTTAATTAGATGAGGTGGTGCATTTTTCAGTTGCTTCTGTTCCATCTGCAGTCCCAGTGTTTTTGTGGATCAAAACTGATTTGCTCCACAGCAACAAATACATCCCAGCCTCTCTGCTGCTAATTCAGCTCATTAACATTGGAGACCAGAAACATTATGGGGTATGGGAAATATCAGATGACTCTAACAGGGACATGAAGGTTCGTATCTACCTACACTCTCCAGAAACTGCAACCAAGATAATCTATTGGTCTGGAACTGAGTTTTATGCCTAATCACCTCAACTTGGCTTCCTTAGCAGCACAGCTTTCCACAGCCCGCCACCTAGACAGAGAGCAGACAGGGCTCCCAATAACTCCATCATCTGCCCCTGAACCCAGGCTTACGGTTACACCACACATGACAAAGTTCAGATAGACCGTGCAGAGGGCTGAGATAACAGCCACCACCAACAGGACTCCTTACAAGGCAAACGCCAATGGGGAACTGCTGAATATTCATTAAGCCACTCTGCAATAGCCATATTTTAGTGATCACAAAATCAAACTCCAGAGAAGATCGAAAATGAAGAATTGTTTCCTGGCCCAGGTTCCTCT
This sequence comes from Lagopus leucura, assembly GCF_019238085.1. NCBI lineage: Eukaryota > Metazoa > Chordata > Aves > Galliformes > Phasianidae > Lagopus > Lagopus leucura. The sequence continues at coordinate 2,329,916 of NW_024962293.1, read as the reverse complement.
AACACTTTATTTCCTTACAGCAGAAGTTTCCTGCAGCTTCAAAATAAAAGCGTTGCAGCAAGCTGGTTGAACAAGTGGAACATCACAGCGGCGTTTGGGTCTCATTGGCAGCCTTCCTCCATTATTGACACCGCTGCTCCCGCAGCAGCCTGCAGAGCCGCAGCCAGCATCTCCAGTATTTGTCACTGTCACTTCACAAGTGCTCGGCATTGTTCAGGAAATTGTATGTGTAAAGCAAAACTGCCTGCGACCAACTTCGACAAGGGAGCGGGGATGTGAGGGTGCTTGAAACTGAAACAGAGGTTTTATGTGTCCTATTATGTGCCCCAGCAAGAGCCATAAATAATTGTGACAAGGATTTTTTTTTTTTTGTTACATGTGAAAGTCCTTGACTGTGCCTCCTGCTTCAGCTCCCCCCGCTCTCATGCACTACAGCTGCCAAGCTGCATGATGATAGATGGCACTATGCAGCAAATGACAGCCGGATAGATTTTTTAGTTTGTGCTTTAGAGAGAATCAGATATGCTGTATAAAGCAATAAAAAAAAGCGTACTCACAAGGTGGGTTAAAAATAGCTAGCGCAGCAGTAGATGAGTTTGCTGTTTATCAAAAAGTTAAGCCTTTACACATAGAGTGCAGGTGATGTTTTAATTCTTCTCAACCTCAGCCAGGAGTACTCTTACACAGATGGACCTATGGAGCTTATTTTATTCTTTCTTCTAATGGAGAACACCTTAAAGCTTCACTGAGACATCTTGGAGAAGTTGGCTCTCAAATCAGGCCTTGGAACGTGAGCACAAACTCCCTGTAAACTTCCAGTCAAGCCGCTGAAGTCAACAAGGCCCTGCACTGTAACATTTAAATTAGATTATTTAAGTTCTGTCGTTACAGCAAATGATTTTTATCCCTGATAAATCCTGTCTGATCAAAATCATGTCACTGCATGATCGGATCTCTTATATGCAGTGCAGCAATTTTCCAGTGATGGGACAGAGAGCATTCATGGAAGGGAGAATTCCAATGGGTCAGAGAACTCAAAACATTTCAGGAATATGCATTTCGTGGGAGGCCTCAGCAGCACAGAAAACTCGGAAGAGAAAGGGTGCGCGATGCGAGCGTGAGGCGCGGCTGCAAGCTGACATCCCGCGTACATAAAGCAGCAGCGTTTCCTCGTGCTTCATATTTTTCAGTAAATCGAATAGGATGTTCTGCTCCGCGCACCGAGAACAGGATGTTCCCAGGGATGTGCGCTGCACATCTGAGCTGTGCAAACTTGGAAGTTGCGCTGTCCTTTCCCCTGGATGTTAGCTTTACTTGTTTTCCTCTGTGCTTTCTATTGATCTCGGCTCCATGTAACAAATGGCCTGGTTTCCCAGCCACCTTGGAAATGTCATGCAGGAGTCAACAAAAATACTTGGTGTATGCTGTATAAAGAATTACAGCTGGCTCTGAATTACTCTGGCTTTCATCTCTGCAAACCCAGTCTGGTTGCTCTCTGTATCGATGGATGAGCAGAAGTACCAGGAAATGATTCAATGAGCAGTGAGTTTCCCAGTTCATGGACATGACAGCCTGAGACATACTTATTCACTCGGCTTCTATCTCCTCGTACACTATACTTGAAGCTGCACTGTAATTTAAGAGTACTCAGTATATCAGATCTCAACTATTTTTCCCCCCTGATTTCTGATGAATCATGTTAGGAAAGCCGTGGTTTTCACGCTGGAGGATGTGACATAATGCAAAACAGCACAAGAGGTATATTAAAAAAATATGTCTGTCAGACTTTATATTACTAGAAGGGGATAATTTGAATTATATGCCCATAATTCAAATTTGGGGATAATTCAACACCCAAACAGATACATTTCTGGCTGTATCCAGTCATCTGATATAATACTGGCTGTTGTTTATTACTTACCAGTATGTTGTTATAGCATCACCTCCCTGTGCTATGCTTAGGGGACAGTTTACATTTCCATAATAAAATCCTTTTTCTATAGGTTTATAACTCACTTTACAATTCACAAGGCTGCCACCTGGCATATGAATTTTACTTCAAGTCCTATTGTTTTGATGAAAAAGAACTTTAAATGCAGCTTATTTATTTTAAAATAATTAATCTACCCAATGGAAAGGTTTGAAAGTACATCATACTGTTTCCCATCCCAAGGAGCCGTAGCAGCTCCCAGCTATTCACTAAAATGACTTATTAAAGTCCTTTACAAGAACCTGATGGATTTAGGACCAAATGGAACTACTTAAATAAGCGGACGTTCCAGCACTGCTATATTTAGGGATAAGGCAGAACAGCCATAAAGCACCATGCTTTAAAACTGAAAGGGAGCGTTGCTTACAGACAGCAGTAGCAGCAACGCACAGCTGCAGGGCTCAGCGTGCTGCTGGGATCATCCCATGCTGTGCTGTGCCCAGAAGGACCCTGTGGTGGCTCCTGGGCACTGAAATCAATGAGGGGTTGAGTCACTGCAGCAGCAAAGGCTCCCATTGGGTGACTGCACGGGTCAGACATGGGAAACCTAACAGTCTGGGGCAGAGGAACACGTGGTTAAGGGAGAAAGCCTAAAATGCTCAACAGCCCAACAGAGGGAGATGCTGCTGAGCATTGCCCTGCTGTCACCTGTGGCACAGAACTGTGCTTTCAGACAACCCCAAGTACCAAGATTTCACCGATCTCTAATTTCCACTGCTGCTTCCCCTACTCACGTGTTACAGTGCTCTCACAGCACAGTTAGGAGGGCATGAATTAACTTTTTATTTCCCATCGCTTTTCTCTTCTTCAAGCTTTCTGAGCGAGGCAGGATCAAGCAGCGCTAACAAAAGCTGACAGGGATTTGATCAGACATCAGCCTGATTTGATGCTTGCCCACCAGGAGCAATGAACTAAAGACTGAATGTATGTTCCTGCTCTGAAGAACTTCTCCCAATTTCCCAGAGGTGTCTACTTCATTTGCTGAAATACCCTAAAATAACAAAATATTCTCGGTCACATAAGCAGAAAATAACCAAGCTGTCTCCTCATGCTGACACCCTTCTTACCTGTGCCCAACAAGCTGTTACAACATGAGCTGAAGTAGTTATGAGTGTTAAAACAAGGAAACAGGAAAGCTAAGCTCTTCCATCACAGGAAGATGCACGCTCTTTTCATGTGGGGAAATCTCAAAGTTGCATCTGATGCGTCTGTTCACCATAATGCACAGTCATGTTTGCTTTTTTTTCCTGATCAGATCTGGAAAAATAATTACTTTAAACACATTTACAGAAGAACGTTTGCATTGACAAAGAAAAGGCCCTTCAAGGCAGGTGTCTCCAGCCCTGGTGCCACGATTGCCCTGCCCTTCCCACTGCCTGCCTGCCGCCCATCCCGAGCAGCCCTCCATGCATGGCGGGGAGCTGCAGGGCTGTGCCAGCAGCCAGCAAACACTGGAAGGCAAAGCAATGCCACACATGTATTCCTTCTGCTGGCCTCTCCATGCTGAGCCCTGCAGACAGGAGGGTTGCAGGTCAGCTCCTTCTCGGCCACGCTAGGGAGCTCTGTGCTCTGCAAACCAGAGCAAGGCTTATAAAGCAGGTTTGTGACTTTGGATGCACCTTTGGAACATTATCTTAAGCCATTTGCCCATGTTTTGATTATGACAGGGTTTGTGATCTCAGTCTTCCTGACCAGAGTTCATTTTAAACAGCCATCACAAATTTTGCACGGGTTGATACATGTGTCTCTAATCATCAGAGCCAAACTATGGTTGCACCTCATAAACATTGTCTTTCTTGGAAGAAAATGTTTTCTTTCAGGTCAAACTGAATTGCTGGGCGAGCGGGGAGGAGGAAAGGGGGAGTTTATTATGCATGTCTAGTCTGTCCAAGAAAAGACGGGATTAACAGCTAATTTCCTGCCATTATATTTCAGCCCCAAAGAAAGCTTTTTCAAAGAAATGACTTGCATCTCAAAATGACTTAACATCTGCAATGAACAAAGACGAGAAACTCACCAGGACACAGCCTGAATTCTAACTCTTCCTCTGTAACTCTTTCTGGTGTGACAGTACCACGCTGTTGTAACTTGTTGCAATGAACAAAACCAGCAAACACTGCCTGCTAAGGATCTGCCCTCTGCTACGAGCAAACTCCTTGCAGCCCAGAGGGTGCAGGGATGTGCTCCACTGCCAGGTGCTATGAAGTCTGGAGTCAGCTGCTCCAGTCCCAAGAATCCATCAGGTCTGACGATGTTTTGAAGGGCTATGGAAACCATCAACAATTTCAAAGGTGTGTTTATTGCTGAAAGCGTCAGACTGTCTACCTAACCCTACCAAAGCACTGTGTTGTTAGCTGTGCTGCTCTCAGATCTCACTTTCAGATGTGCCTGTCATCTATGTGTGTGCATCACCCAAACGTGCAATTGGACTCCTGGACAGGGGGATAAAGCTATCTGAAAATCCACCCTTCAGCAGCTTGTTTGGTGCTTTGTTTTCCTTCTGGACAAAACAATTCCTCGTCTTGAAGGAAGCAAAGCAGGAAAAGCACGCCTGTAAAATTCTCACCTTAGCAACTTCCATTTATCTTTCTATTCCCAGGTTTTGAAGCAGAAAAAGAGAGAAGAAAAAAGCTAGATGCAAGATAACCCGATGCTTCCTGGGGGCCGGGCAGAGGTTCTGCACCACTGTGCTATGGGGTGACCCCAGTGCTGGGGGGCTGCACTGGGTGAGCACCCCCTGCGTTGCATTCCACATGGGACAGCCCTGTGCAGGGAGAAGAGGGCACAGCTCCTTGTCCTGCACAGCGGTGTGCTCCAGGGCACGCATGGAGCACTGAGCTGCCCAGTTACCTTAATAGGCAGAGTCTCACCCCGAACTTATAAACCATTTTGGGATCTACAGATGAGCAGAAAACTGCACAGAATGGTGAACAAAGAGTTATCGCTCCCTATGGTGAGCAAGTGAGAAATTTAAACCACCATGCCCGTCGTTTAGATTCTATCAGTTAAGCGAGCAGACGTGTATAGAGATAAATTACTGAGAGCCAGTAATGCTGTAAAACTCACCGGAACAAATTCTCTGCTGGTGTAACTCTACTGAAGTCAAAGGAACAATGTCAGGAAATTTGGTCTGGTAAATTAAAACAATATGGATTAACACAGCGATCTGGATGCATTTCTGTCTCTGCATCAATATTACCATTACACGCTGTGGAAGTGTTGTGACTCCACTGGCAAGTTAAGTGAAAGGGAATATTAACTACTGAAAATGAAACAACCTATGACTTGGCAGATCAAATAATTGCACTTAAAAAGCACGCTGCATTTAGCTGCTCTTCAGCCACAGTAAGGCAACAGACACAGAAAATCAAGTATGATCTTTCTCTGCTTATCTCAGTGTCTGGCTTATAAAACCGTGTGTGTGATCAGTGCTGCACACGCGGCCATCACAGTCACTCCTCGTCCCCTCCTCAGAGCTGACACTTCTGAACAAGGACAGACTTTCCAATGGCACACTTCCTTCTTCGTGCCACTTCCCAATCCACACAGCTTGCACCTGAGCCTGCTCTCACTGCAAGTGCATCTGGACCCGAAGGTGACCTACTGCCATTCACAGCTGCAAACCAGGACGGTGCACCACCTCTACAGAGGGATTTCTCCTTATGGAACACCTCATCCTGCTCCTCGTGTGCACCCTGGGCAGCCCCTCTGTGCTCTGTGGGTCTCTGCCAGCTGCAGCAGCACGTGAGCCCCTCCATTTTGTCTCAGCCTTGAGTAAGACAAATGAGTTTAATTCATCCTTTGTGTAAGTGGGGACAACCCCAAGAAATCGGACTGGAGTTGTACGTCCCTGCCTAATCCCTAAATTCATCCTTCTGAACAAAAATCCATCTTAGCAATCACTGTTCTTTTACCTGTCGTGAGTAGAAGTCACCTGTGACACGTATTTTAAACAGTTCCCAGCTAATAGTCCTCACCACCAGAAACCACTCAGTGCCCCCAGTGCTACCAGATTCTCACTAGCACCAGTACGAAAAACAGTCTGTAAGGCATTTGTATCATAAATTGCATTTGTTCAAAGCTGCATACAAAAGAAGCCAGAATCCAGATTAATTATCATGATTATACCCCAACTCAGAAGTCAGTCAGTCAGTTTTCTACAACAGATTTCTTTTCAAAAGCACACACAATTGCTATGGGAGTTTGCAGCTTATGCACACAAGCCTCCAAATATACACAAAGGCCAATAAATAAAATTCAAAAAAAAAAAAAATAAAATCACAGTGCCACCATTAGCGGAAAAGCAACATAGTGAAAAATATGTATTTAACTCTTCCCCACATACACAAAGTTGCTAGGGAACGAGCAAGCCTTGCAAACTGCCAGTACAATTACATTTACAATGAAGTGACAGGGATTGACCTTTGCCTACTCCTTCCTGTCTGCCTTTTACCAGGCGCAGAAAAGCCTGGTGGTTTGACAAACAGCCTTGATGGGCACATTTCCAGACAGTGTGCTGTCTGGATGGGCGAGGTGGCCCTCTTCTGTGACTCTGCTAAGAACTAAAGAAGCTTTTAAGAGCACCACGACTGTCAGTGTTTAGCTCTTCTAGTAAAAGGTGGTCTTCTCTTCGCTAAGCTTGTGTGAGCTTTGCAAGTATGAAATTTGTTTAGCACTTTAAAGCACAGCCTTTCCAGCAGATGCCCAGTCAAATAGTTTCATCAACAGCAGTTAATGAAATTGCAGTATAATTCCCTCAGAAAAGATTCATGTTTCCAAGATTACACATGCACCATTTTCCAGTGCTCTTGCATGTTTGAACCATATTTGTGCAAAGCTGTGTACGAGCACCACTGTGCCGAGGTGACCCCAACTTCCAAACAGAACCTGGAAAACACGTCTAAAAAAGCTGCACATTATTTAGTGTAAGGAGCCAAGACATTCTGCGCCATTATCTGTATATTTTAATAATTGCAACTTGCAATGGTAGTGACACAAAAACAATTACTTTCTGAAATTCCTCTGTGTATATGCATTTGAAACTACACAGCCATTAAAAACAGTCTGTCGAATTAAAGGTTGTGCAATTAATTAAGTGCAAATCCTGTAAAACCGGACCAAGGAGAAAATTCATCAAATGTGTGAAATATGACCTATCTTGTCCAAAAGACAAATATGTTTAAACAAAATATGAAAATTGATGACAAAATTACTGGTAGCAAAATGCACACGGAGCACTATGAGACAGCTGTACTTTGATTCAGCACGGGAGGTTCACCCTTACAGAATTTGTGATTCATTATCTCCACTGTCTTGTAAAACTTTTCCTAGTTAATCTCCAAAATACAATCTTTGTATCTGCGATAGTAAAAATTTGCCATAAAATCACATATAGCTGCTTAGCAGTGATTTATTGTCCCTTTCCAGGATCAGATTAAACCTGTTACAAATTGCATCTGGCTATCCAGCAGCAAGCTTTCACTGACACCCGAAATCTCTGCCCTTGGTGGTGCCTCCCCACAGCCCCAGTGGGACCCCAGGAGCAGCAGCACATGGCTGAGGTGTGCAGGGTGATGGATGTGCTGGGTGCTGTGAGCACCAAACTGCTTCCATGGGACAGCCTTCTGAGCGCTGGGATGCGCGGCACTCCCTTAGGCTCAGTGGGATTTCTATTGTTGGTATACCTGGTAGCCGTGTTCGGGCTCACCTGTGAACACAGGAACTGCATTCTGAAGGGTTCTGCTGGCCAAAGAAAGGCCCAAATGGGACTATTTCAACGTCACCCAGCAATCGCTGACAAGGATGTCCATGGAGAGCTGTAACTTTGCTGCCTGACACAACGTGAAGGTACATTTTTGACTGTAGTGATAAGGCAACGGCTCTGGGCACATTCCTCCCCACAAATAACCACCTTTTTGCTGCTGGGCTCAGTCTGGAGGTCTCCCATCGCACACTGGGGAGCAGGATTTTCTCACTCAGTGGAGTGCTTAAGACTGATGAGATCAGACAAAAAGAAGACGCCCAGAATTAACAGTTTGGTAATGTATTAAATCTTGAAATTCAAAGAAGCTGTAAAATGTTCATATTGGAACTAGAAAATTGGAAAAAAAGCAACACGCCTGTTTGGGGGAGACTGCAGCCAGAATGGACCTCACCAAGGAGACAGGATTTGGGACTCAGTTACAAGCAGAACGAAGCGTCTTCCTTCAGCACTGAGCAGCACAGACTGAAGGACCTTTCTCTTTGCTCCATTTTCCACTTGTGGCACAGCCTCACAGCTGTTCCAATGCATTGCCACAGAGAAAGCCAGAGCATTCTGTTGGCAGCAGGGACTGGGGGCCTTTGAGAAAACCACTCAAGCACACTGAAATTAGCTTACTTATATTTACACATGTATACCACTTTCATCTCAAAGAACACATGCAAACTCAATGATTCTTGAAGAATGCACACTATCTGTCAGGAGCTATGACTTCAAGCAACTGCGTTTGCAAGGTGGGCATGTATAATGTTCACCAGACATACTGCATTACATGCGCTTGACATTATAAGCAGGTTTAAGACTTCACAAATCAAAATCAAATTGTAAAGTGGATGGTAGAGAGGAGGCGGTCGGCAGGGAATGCTTGGAATACAGCCTGCTATTTTCATATTAAAACGTAATGGTGCCATTAAAGTTAAAACCACTGTTAAACTTGATTAAGTAAATTAGTTAATTAACCATAGCATCTAATGCATTCCTCCAAGGCATACCTCAGCTCCTCAGGATAGGCTCGATAGAGTTCCAGTCCTACATTATCCTAGCTGTGAATTTCAGAATGATTACGCTCTTGGAGTGGTTTCCTACTTACCAGTGAAGAATGTGAGCTGTCTTTTGAATATGAGATTGATTAAAAACTTGCAGGGAAAAACTGCAATGTTACTTATTCTTTTTGTTTTGTTCTTAAAAACAATTCTCATAATTTTTAAAAATTATTCCAACTTTTTCTCTGCCCTTCCTCTGAAAATGTGATATTACAAAAGTTCAAGGAGGAACAGTTTACTCGTCGGTATTTACTGCTACGGAAAGAGGATCTGCTTCCATCCCATCACAGCAGAGCACACTGTGTCCCACTATTCCCAAACCCACTGCCCAGCATAACTCTGAGCTGACTCCCAGAGAGGCAGTGGGAAGCCATGGGACAGCTGGCTGATGGTGGTACTCACCTATATGTGATGAGAAAATTTATGCAGAAGGGACAAAATGCACACAATTTGGTTATATCAAATGTAAAACATATTCAGGCCTGCTTAGAACAGGGGCTATCACTTACAGCCCACTTGTAACACTTACAAGCTCAAACTGTACAGTGCTGAAGTTGCATGTTAAAGTGCAGGTCACACATTCAGCACGTAGCAACCTTTCCAGGAAGGCAGCTTCCTTCTCTGGTCCCTTGTACACACAGACTCATCTGCCACAAAATGACTGTAAAATCAAAATAACTTCCTTTCCCTAACAAACCTCTACGCTGTCAGACTGCTGGTGTCATCTGTAGTGTTGAAGGTCTCAGAAAAGTTAATTTTTACACAAAATAACTTTGCTGGCACAATGGTGCAGGCTTAAAATCCACAGATCTACGTTACAGTAAAACACAACAGGCAGGGCATGCCCCTGACGAGATGAAGCTAAGGGCCCTTTGGGATGCTATAACCGAGCAGAGGTTTTATTTCTTTCTTTGGCTTTTCTTCTCGGGGCAGGGGGAGAAAGCCAAATGATGCTAACCATCAAGAATGCTGTGACCTAGTTGCTATAAATGAAGCAACAGTCAGGTTTGTTACCAAAGACGAAGATATTCGTCTGTGCCAAATGTGTCTTTCCACCAAAGATTCTTTTTGGATGCATCACAGAAGTTGCTCACTACATCTGCAGTTGTCGTACTTAAGATTCACTGTTACAATAAAAAGCTTAAACGTGAAAATCATTTTCAAGTACTAAGAAAGAGAATAATAGTGTCTCAAGTAAAAAAACTGGAAGAAAAAAATTAAAACAATGTGCCAAAAATGATTTACTGCTAAGAATTCAAAAAAGGAAAGGCAACCAAGATAGATTTTTCAAATATGCGTTTTGAGTTAAATGATGTAATTTTTGCTCCAGCATCCTTTTGCAGGTAATGTGCCCACGGAGTTTGGATGGTGGATTCCGCACCCCACAACCAAACATGCAAATGAGGTGGAGTGAAACAGCAATTTTCTGGCACCGAAATGTCCTGTGAACAAGAAGTTGGCTTATCGTGAAGTGTGTTATATTAAGAAATAAAATATATCTCTGTCTATCAAGACAGCAGACTGTAAACTGACTGCATTTCCCTGTAAGTACCTTATTGCCACGGCAGCGGGCTGAGTTACAGTGTTGTCAGAACCGCCCTGCTCCCCTTTTATTCTTTCATTTCTTCTTCAATAGAAATTTTTAAGACTTCGCTTTTTCAGTCAGAGAACTGCTGGGAATGTTTTCATGGAAGCCCTTCTTGTAAAAAGGAACGAATGACACATTAACACTTCTGGTTACGTGGTTTCATGTTTTCCCATAGCTCTGTATGCCCAGCCAGGGGGTGAGGAGTGGTTCTGCGGCTGCACGCATGATCTGACCCACAGGGCAGCACAACATGACCAACCAACTTGTTTCATATCTTCTGAGTGCTCAGCTGGCCGTTTTCGAACTTATCAGAGGAGATATTTTCCCTGATCTTCATCGCCTTGGAGAATGCCTCACTTTAGGACACCATCATGGCAATTCCCTTATGAAAATATGGTCACTTCTTTCTTTCTCCTGCTCTGAAGAAGCCTAAAACTGATCTCTCAGCCAGACTGTGTTTCGCTGATCTCTGTGTAGGCCTTCTGCCTTTTTCTATTCTGCCACATGCCATAATCAAACTTCCCCAGATGAGATCTGCTTTCTTTTTCTTTACTTTTTAGCTAACAGATAGCACTTGGACAATTACCCCTCCGTGTGGATAAGACCTCAGTGCAAAGTGCAAACGTGACACACGTCATCCTCTATCTCACAAATGTCCAAGGGGTCATAAGCAATCTCAATGGCAATCACTCAGATTTCCATGTTCCCTGTACCAAAAGCTGTCTCCATTTACTGAGCACCATTTCCTGAGCAGTGCCTAACTTACCATATATTTCTTTGGTACCCTATGTATGATGAATGAGCTTTTTCTTTTTCTTTTTTGTTCATGCAATGTTTTTTCATTGCTTACTTGATACAAAGAATCTTCCTGAAGGTCAAAACATCGATCGAACTCAACCCAAGGGGCTCATTCCCATCCAGTGATAGATGTGAGGTACCTGTGGGATGATGGACTCAAGGGGAAAACCTATGAAAAAGACAGTGGGGTGGGTCTTAAAAGAACACTGCTCAAATTACAGCAATATTGAGCCCGTTCTCCTCTTGAGCGTAACAGAGAAAATATAAACGCAAAGAACTTGGATATATCGGGTCTTACAAGATGACACCTAGAGCACACCCATGAATTAGCAAAGCAGAAATACTTGTCCATTATCCATGACATTGACTCAACAGTTTTGTTGTTAAGAGCTTTGAACAGCTATCCAAATTCACCTAAAATTAGAAGCCATGTAATGACAGAATTTGGCTGAGCTGAGGGAGGAATTTGCTGAAGAGGAAATTCCCTTTTGAATAATTAAGTAACTCGCTCTTCTCTATGTTTTTTTCCTTTCCTCATCACATTTCTGGTATATGGAAGGAAGTAACAGTTTTTTCCACTGTTGATGAGATAATACTGATGATCTAAGCCGTTTCTTGCTACGCTTATGTATTTAATAAGGCATCAAAGATTAGTGGTGAAAGTCAACTAATTTTTACCAAATTATAGCATGCAATTCATTTAGTGATAGATAGGCATGAGTCAACTTTTACTCAGTTCTGTAACATAATCAGATAGTTGAGAATTTATTCTGACATTCAAACAATAACAGCATTTCATTTTTAATTACTCAGCAATAAAAAATGATGCAAGATACCTGCACTTCTACTTGCTTCCTTCCACAGAAAGTACATCAGATACAAAGAGCACAGTACGACTGTCTGATAGAGCAAATTCTCATCCACAGCACATTACTGTTCAACAGAGTCACCTCCTCTCAGCCTCAAATATTTGATATCTTTTCACACCCCTTCCTCGCTGTCTCCTCCATGTCAGCACCACTGGGGTGCTGAACCCCATCTCACCAAAGCTGCTGCTAACCACTGGAGCTCCATTTTTCTTCTCACTGCTGCAGTGCTGATGGTAGTTTAGTCTGCTAGATGCAAGGGTCATTGCAAAGTCAGTAGCCAGGAAAACTATGTTAATCCATTAAAGTCTTTAGAGTTTACTATCTGAGAAATTCCACGCTCTCTGGCACTTCAGAGAATTGCTCACCATGCATTACACCATCTAATAGCATCCTAAGTAGGAAATATATGTATCTGTCTCCATCTCTGAAACAGAGATATAGAAAAACACATCAACCCTCTTGTCTGCTGATTTTCTTGGGGTTTTGCCTTATGTTTAAAAGTACAGAACCCAACAGCTTGATGCCAGCTGTGTGCCAGCACTTGGGACTGGGTGAGGACTTTTAGCCCTCTCTGTATCAGAATCCAGCTTAGTTGCAGAAGTATGTCAAAATCAATGCTGCAAGAGTATGAACTCCACAATAAAGAGTTAATCCTAAATAAGTTCCTTAGTTTTAGATATTTGACAATAGTTTAAAGAATTACTGTTTTCTTATTTAAATGTCTACGGTAGCTCTAAGTACCAGTTGACTCAGGCTCAGCGAAATGCAAATTTTGTAAAATCCAATCCATCAAGAAGAAATTTTACTACAAAAGTGTTTCACAGAAATAATAGCTGTCAGCTAACAATTAATGCACCCAACATGCTGAAGTACTGCACTGAACTTTAATGAAAGGTTACCAAGTGTGTTAAATTGCTTCCATATCTTGTAAGACTAAAGTTAAGCAAAAATTAACATCAGTATTCTGGGAAAAGAGCATGCAAACAAAATTCACCTTAATGATGGGGGAGTGCAATGTTTTCACGGAATATTTTGAACTATGAATCTATGAGAACACTGTCAAGAAACTAATAACATCTCTTCATTTAATGTTCAGAACAAACACATTCTGGGATTCCATTTAAAAGAATTCTACAGCAGATGTGAGCATGTATAGACGTATTTTAAAATCACCTGTAGTTCTCCTTAAATATAAGCATATAAATTTCTTGGAAATGCAATCTTCAGTGTCTGTGTCGTGTTCTGATGAAGGCTTATTTCACCCACTGGAAAAGGCAGTTTGAAAGCAAGGTATTGCAGCAAGCACCATGCACAGCGCTTTGCTGGGCGTTTGGTAACGTTCCTTGTGCTGTTAGCACTCTGAATACTAGGCACTCTCCTTTGCTGAGTTCTTATAAACATTCCCACACTTTAAGTAATACTTGGCAGCTTTACTACTGTTGTCAGGAACTAAAAGGTGCAATAACCCCATACACAATACAAAAGATCAAACCATCAGATCATAACTCATTCCCAAAGGGCAGTCCAGTAAAAGTGATAAAGGAAACCACACTCCAAGGACTTCCTCAGGCCACTGCCCTGGATCATTAGGGCTACTGATACTGCTCATCTCCTGCCAGGAGCACACAGCCAGCGCCTTCCCTGATTATCTTGTTGTCCTGCCTCTCTAGCTGCTGTCTTACTGGTGGCCTCTCTAAGCTGCCCCCCCTCTTATCTGCAGGGGCAGAAGTTTCCAGTAGGAGTGAATAGATATTTAAGCTCTTTGAATGACACAATGCACCCTAATTTTCAAACTTTTCAATAGGAATATTTCAAAAAGCAGTGCTGAATGTGACAGGTTACTACATCCTCAAGGGAAGAACAGAACCAGCCCTTTTTCCTCCTGCTCACTCAGGGTTTACAGAAGCTCAATAATTTATCTAATTTATGTTAGAGGGGGATTGTCTGAACATCAAAAGTCCAGACCTGAGTGAGCATATCCACAATGTTTTCCTGCTTGTTTGATGAATGCACATTGCTCACCTTTGCTACATCACTAATTTAGCACAGAGGCAGTTAATCTTTGTTTGAAATGTGTTTGCAGTCTTTTTTCACACATAAGAAGAAAACAAGTGCAGAATTAACCAAAAGAACAGAGGCCATTTCCCAAAATATGGGCCAGAGGAAGGCTCAGTCACAAAGATGAACATCAGAAATAGAGGCATTTTGAAGGCACACAGGCATGAGTGCTGAGCGCTATGGGATGGAGCTGTGTGTGGGTAATGTGTGCGTATAGGAGAGACAAAGCACGTCAAGCAAATATGAGATCTGTCGCTGTCTGAAATTAAGTAGCCCTGATTTCACACTTTGAAGCTATTTCATATCCGTATTTCATGGCTTTGTGCAATGCCTACACTGTCATCAATTGAATCCAGAGGATTTCCAGTTGTCCTACACGAACAGAATTGAGCCCGCCTGGGGCATTATGCACACTTATTTGTGACTAGGAAGCCCACAGACCTTTTCTCATTTTATGGAGACATTTATCAAAGCATGAGTTCAACAGGAAAATATAGTTTGTCCCTGACATTATCCATGCTGAGGAGAGTGCTGCCTGTTGGCCTTAGATGGGACTCTGACACTACATGACAGCAGTCATCAGAGCAAGAAGACAAAAACATTTAGGAGAATGCCAGTGCTCAGAAATAGCTTAATGGAAATTTTCATCCCTTTCCCTCTTTACCTATCTATCTAGAACAATCATTACTATCTAAAACCAAACAAAAGAAGACAGAAAAAATCAAAGACAAACCACATCAAGAACGCACAGGAACCCATGCTGCAATTTGGTAGCAATGTTTAGGATCCCCTCAGTGCGACTCCTCTGTGCAGACAGAAGGCTTCATTCTCCAGAATGGTAAGGTTAGCATCTCACACACACACACTGCATTCACATAATTAACAGTCTCTCTTTCACTGGTACCATTCGCATGGCACGTGTCCTCTCCCAGGTCTAACCACATGAGAGCCCCATGGAAGGTTCTCTTTAATGCAGATGTGCAATATAAAAAATGCAACTGATACAACAACCTTTCCCCACTCACACATATTTGTTTGAGATTCTCTAAACTATATTCATGAAAAATGATTTACAAAATGCAAATAGATTCTGGCATGAAGTAAGCTTAAATTGACTGCTTTCTATCAGGAATTAATATTAACCAGAGCTTGTCAGTTACTAAATATTTATTTTAGGAATACATACAGCCTCTGCTTTCATGTAGGTTAAGCTGTAATCTTTGGCTTGTCAGTTCCAGGATATAGCAGTGGATAAATCATGCACTCTTGAACTGATAGATGTCAGAGCCGTTGTATACAAATGGAGGGATATGTCAATGAACACCCTAGTTTAGGTTACATTTACTATAAACATTGACATTCCTTTGCAATGAGACCATTTGCTGGCTAAGCAGTCACAGCTTCGCAGGATTTGATGCTTTTGTGCTCGATCAGGTTCTAATGATTTCAGATGTTTGCAATTAATGAACCATTAGATTAATTGGTGGAGTACGGAAAGGCTGGTTTAAGAACTGGGTCAGAACCACAGACAAGCTATTACCTGAAGTGACAGCAATCACCAGAGGCAAAACAGTGAGAAATTGAATTAATGATTTTTCACTCTCTCTTTCACTTTTGGCTAAATTAGCACTGGACCAGTGTTTAAACAGTGAATGCCACAAGCGTTCGGGGCACGGGGTGAAAAAGAAACATTCTCATCGTTCCTCATCTTTGCAAATGGAAGCCCTCCATCTATACCACGCAGGCTCTCTGTTGAATATAAAGAAGCCACCATATTTCTTCTGGATCATCCAAATCCCCCCCCACAGCTTTCCTCCAAAGTCAATGTATAATATTAATTATGTACCACACAGGGCATCTTAGTAAGATGATTAAGTGTACTTCAGAACTACTGAAATAAATAAGCCTAGCATCAATATATGATCATGTAGGCTTGGTAGAAACCCCAGGGTAGCCATCCTTTAGGTAGCGTGCAGAAGGACGTTTACTCCCAGTAGATTGCTGGTGCTTAAATTCCAACAGTGTGACAAGTTATCACAAGGAGATGATGGCAGTTCAGCTGAATCTGTAATTTCGAAGAGTAAAATCAACACTAGAGGTACAATATATTTTTGACCGCTTTCTTCCCAGGAAGAGGTGTGTTTGAATCAGGTTTTCTTTCACTTCATGATGCAGTGCTAAAGAAATCAGGAATGTATGTGTTGGCTGCCACTGCTTTGTGTGCATTCCATTCGAGAGCATTAGGACACTTGCAGAGAAAACATAACCGAAATGCAGCAATTGTGTGAACTGGATCACATGAACTGTGGCTCAAAGGAAGCCAGAATATTTTAGAAATAATGGGGTGTGCTGTTTGCTTGTGAGTTCTGCATTACAGATCATGGCTGGAATGTAAGCTAAGCAGCAGCAGTGACTGCCTTCCTGTATTTCCACGGACTGTCCACCGACTGCAGGCATTCAAGCTGCAGAAATTCTTAAAGTCATTGTGTTCTGAATATAGCTTTAAAGTACCCTGAATAAGTTACATATCCCCTGGTGGTGAGGTTTTGTTCTTGGCATTGTGAAGAAGTTGATAGACACAGAGATAAAATAAATATTTTTTTTTTAGCTTCGTTCGTATTCCACAAGGGAATGCAATTGTTCCAGGTCTTCCTGTCCTTTTATTTCCCTAAATCCTAATTTTTGTAAGGGAACTGAGATGTGCAGTGTGGATTTTGATTTTTACAGGAAGCGACTTGTTTGCTGCTGAAGGAAAAAATAAATTTTGTATTTAAGGCAGTCTTAAAGTTGACTGTGGATTTATGTAAGTTCTAAGTGTTCAACACAGATCTGCTTTTGAATATGAAAAAGAAAAGAAGCTCAGAATTTGCCATTTTTACAAAAGAAATGTCCCACTGATTTCTGAATAATAGCTAGGATTAGTGCCCTAACTTTAATGTCACATATTAACATCCATTTCCACCTTATTGCCCGTGCACCATTTAGATGATTAAAATGTGGCTTAGCAAGTTTTTACATTTTTCTCCCTAAATTTAAATTCCAAGGAGCTATAAATAAATCTGGCAAAACAAACAAAAAGGTTTCTAAGGTTTTGAAGCATACAATAGGAGAACCCACTCTCTTACAAAAAAAACAGAACCCACTGAGTCAACAGGGGACCTTTCACTACCGCCTGACTTTGAATGAGGCATCAGAGAAAAAAAAGTACTGCATTTTCACATGGATAGCACACGGGATCTCTAAATAAAGGATGCCCGTGATTCAGAATAAGTACACTGAAAGCCAGAGGAACTTTCTTCCATTCTGTTCTGTAAGAGCTTTCCTGTACCTGACTTCAATAACTTCACCGCTTCTCTTAGGATTTTTTCACCATATCAGGAATCCTCCACCAGGAGCTTTCAAAATTGCTGGAATCATCGCTGGAAGCTGCTTTGGAGGAAAAGTGGGTAACGGTCAAGGATGTGGATAACAAATATGACAATATGGTAACCAACCTTAACAGCCTCCAAACAGTTATGAGGTGTTTAAGACCTGCAATGCAGCTCTTCCTCTCTACTGTATTTGTATGAATACATCATATTTACGAGACAGACAAGGCCAACAAGAATCAATGAGACTCTCACTGCTTGCTTGAGCATAGACTGGAAGAGTCATGTAGGACAACTGCACAAATAATCCTATTTACCTGAGTATTCCCAATTAACATCAGTGAGATTACTCAAGGGTGTAAGAGTTTGCGTGGTGAGGATCAGAGAACTGAATAAAAGCTGCTTACTTCTATCTGAAGTACAACATACATTCATTTCATTGAGAGGGTTGGAGAGGGGAAATGCAAAACATCCAGAGATAGCATCTTATCCCTTACATGAAGAACAAAGGATATAAATGTGAATCATTAAAAGGCAAAAACAACAACAAAACCTCTAAAGGCACTGTAAATAAACCCCTGTAATTATGCCTCACAAAAAAGTCAACTGCAAATGGTTCAGTAATCTCATTACCAAGCTTACTAATAATCATTGCAATATTCTCCATCTCCCCTAAGATAATGAGCAGCACAGTGGATGTTGTAAAAATAAATAAATAAACACACAAAGCAACAATTTCTCATATAAATATTTAACAAAATGAATGGGCTTGCCTAAAGGTTTGAGATTGAACCCAAGTGTAGCAAATTTTTAATTTGCACTATTTTCAAGTTTTGAAGGGGGAGAAAGCTCATCTCATCTGAGAATGGAGTTCTAACTAAACGATGCCTTCATGACAACCTAAAAATAAAGAAATAAAGCATTTTTAAATATTTAAATACTACAGAATTAGCCTAAGTTAAAGGCAACAATTAGTAAACAACTTTGTCACATTCAGAACAGTATCTTTCCCATTAACGTGTCTAATAGTTCCCCAATTACATTATAAATCAGAAGTAATACAAACAGACAATGTAATAATGAGAACACATAGACTGCATCAAAAATTAAGATACCAGCTTTTTCTTGACTTTGCACCACTCCATTAACTTCTCGGCAGCATGGATGCAGCCAGAGGAAGTGAATTTACACTGCGGTGAGGGACTTGTAAAACTTGGTCCAAAAATATTCTGAAAGGCCAGTATTTCCTTCTAGAGACACAACACTGCATTTTGTTCCCAAAATGATACCCTCAACTACGCGGATGGATGGAAGAGGGAAATCAAGTCATGAGAAGATGAAATGCTGCATCCAGGCACCAAACCACTGCCTCTCCTTAACCACTAAGCCATTTTCTCCACTTTCCTGTCACTGTCATTTCTGACCTGCCAATACCTCCTCCCTTCTTGTCAGCATGTGACTCCTGGGTGATTGTACTGGCTGTGAAAAGACTTTCTGTAAGTGGGTTGGAGCAATATTCCAAATATTTCCAATTTTCTCCTTCAGGGGGACGAGAAAGGAAGCAAACACAGGGCAGGACCCGCACAGTGCATCACTTTGCTGCATCTCTCAATTTGACGGCTTGGCATCCGGACTCAGCTCACTGCAAACACACTTGCTTCACCTCAGCTCAAGTCTACTGCTTGTTTTTCTTTTTTCTTTTGCTTATCTGCTACATTTCTATCATATCCATTTATTACATTAGAGTCCTTTTACAAGGAAGAAAAATAAACAAATGACTAAAGATGGTTTTGGCAGTTGTGAATGCAAGTGATACTACAGAGGAAAGGAGTGACTTAGGAAAGACAGAAGCAGAACTACAGGGGAAGAATTAGAGGCATTACATAAAGGATAGGTATAAAAATACATCTTTGCAGTTTTTAAAGCACATCAGCTCTGCTAGAAGCAGGCTTGGACACAAAACAAAAGCAAGAGGGTGTGGACAGAGAGGCAAAAGGACGTTAAAATAAATGCAATTAACTATCGGCGTTTGTTTTAATGCACATACTTCTTAAAACATCACTGCTAATGCGGTGATGAATTGTACAGGTTAGGGAAGGAGATTAAATTATCTATTGTTCCTTTAACACTTTCTTTGGTTAAATAACACAACAATATTTTCAAGGTTACTGTTAAAATAACAGGGTTGTCCAGTGGAATTTATCCCCACCGGTGTTTGTGTACTGTATATATTTATACCACATGAGCAGCCCATAAATTCTCCTCATAAACGCTGTTATCTCCACTGCTCGCAGTTTCTCATTTTTATGGTAGTATAACTTTAAGGTGTGGTATATGTACCGTTATACCTCATTGCATGCAGCTTCTGCTGCCCCATTAGGCTCTGCTTCTGGGGCATGCAGACCTCCCCATCCTCCCTGACGTCACTCGGTTCTCCTCTTATCCCCATCAGCACTGCAGTCAAACAGCCCAGTGCCACTGAGCACCACGCAGTGAGCTGCTGCTTCTGAATCCACCCATCCACAGCACCTCCAGGCCCTACCTGCTCCCCATCTGACTGCTGCTCTGCACCAACCCCCCTCGTTAGGAACTTCTCTTCTAAGCTAACGAAAGAGGCTTCCAAGAAAAGCTCATCACCATCTAATTCTTTTAGTGCTGGCTAACCTGATGAATAGGAACGCGTTTGATATAAAACATAAAATAAGAATTAAAAAAGACATACGTTACAGGAAAGTTGCCCAAAGGGGGAATTGCTGTGGCTTTAGAGCAAAGACAAGAGAGCTTCACAGGGACAAGGAAAAGGTGCTGAAGCACACAGTGCAGAAAGCTGTGCGCATCACAACGGGTTGGTAGGCGATGGAAGGCCATCTCCATATCAGTCTGTCAGAGCTCCACACCCCCAGTGATTAGTATCAGTGGAACACTGCATTTGCTTGCTGTTCACATCCATCTGTCCTGAAGTTTAGTGCTGCTAACTCCAGACTTCTGAATCTGAACTCAAATGTTTTCTCCAATTTTCTTTCCTTTTATGACCTTTTTCTGTTGCTACCTTGATTTATGGTCATTTGTGTGATTGCATTGCTTTGCTTTATGGCAGTTTATGTCATTCTGGTCTTGTCATAAATGACTACCATAAAGTGAGGTAAAATATCATAAAACATTAGTGAGTCACTGATATTCAAGGTTCTTGAGTACAGGCGCTGACAGGTAGCAAGCACAGAAGAACTGTGCCATTCAAGGGATGCATCATTATGAATACATGTGTGTACTGGGATCTGGATGAACAAATGCCACTATGACTTCGGTTGTCAGTGGAAACAATTTAAAAGGGCAACACTGAGTTATTTTTGTAGGTTTCAGAATATTCCTAGAGTGGTTTCTTTCACAATAGAATGTTTGCCAGATGGAAGCCAAGCAGTTCCACTGTAAAATTTGTCCTTGTAGTTCATGTATATCTAAAATAGGTACTTAGCAGTCGGCTGACGCTGCTAATAATGTGTGTGTCAAAATCAGGTTACTCTCCTAGGATGACTGTTCCTGTTTCTTTGTCCATCCTTGGTCATTTCTGCTTATTAGCACTGAGTTTTGTGTGCTGTTTGGGTTTTGCTGCAGTTCCAGGGAGGTATATGAGCTTGATACTGGAGATACAACTAGAAATCCCAAGCTGAATATTTTGATATGTTCCAGTTAAAGGAAAGCACATTTTATCCAATAACTTCAGCAGTTATTATTCTTTCACCTTCTTAGTTAAGAATATTCCAAAACATTTAGTACTTTCTCGGTTTAGAAAAGTCAACCCTTGCAATGCATGCTTTCCAAATAAATATGAGAATAAAACATAAGAATCTTTTCCCACTGATGCTTGCATTATGAATCCTTTCTGTATTAAGAATCAATAATCACTGTTTCCACTATAAATTCCCACAATCAGATGCTGCTATTTTACAGGATAACTTAATTCTAGAATGAAAATGAGTATTGCTGGTTTTAGAACTGGAGATGCATTACTATTTAGAAATACGGAGATAACAGTTTGGAAAATTGTATTTGTTATACGAATGTAAAAACATTGTTAGGATTTTTAAATGGATTTGGTACTCCACACTATTACTGCAAAAATAAAAGACTTAGCATCCTAAAAATCTATTCAGTCTATAGTGACACGCCGTTATTTATTTCTGCATACTTTGGGGGAGAAAATTGTTTTTTAATGCAGGGAAAATATTTTTACTCTTTGAAAGACTGCACTTGTACAGCATTTTCATTCTGCATTGTTGCATCTAGCCTCGAACACTCAATTACAGCTTTACTGAGCTGTCCCACAAAGGAAAATACTAAAAATAAAACCTAGATTCCTCCTAAATATGCTAGACTTGATTGTGTTCAATGCAAGACCTCTCCCATTTGGGACTCTGTAGCAGTTTCTTTGCTGCTCTTAAGTGCAATGACTTAGGATAGAGCCACTCAGTATTCCCTATGCCAAGGGATCCGATTCCACCCATCTATTTTAAGCCAGCCTTAATGGCCTTGGCCTTTAACAAGCACATTCAGCTTAGATCCACCACATCACTGCAATCCCTTTGTGCTGCTCAGGTGAGCAGGTCACTGTGAGCACACAGGATTCCCTTTGGGAACGGTGGACCAGGTTCAGTGCTCACTGTGATGGAGCACACGCAGCCACCAACACTCCGTGCTGCCTCTGCCAGATGACGTGCAGTCACTGCCAAATTCCCCCACCTGCCACAGTGACTCTGTTTGGAGATGCTCTTCACTTGTGTAAGTGGGAGGGGAACCAACACCTCCTGGTGCCGTGCATCAGAAAAGCACGAAGACGCATTCGCGTGGGAGTGGGGGAAAGTGGAGAACAGCACACCTTCAGCAGATATACGGCAGAATAAGAGATCGATCCACACGATCCTAAGTAGGTAAGGAAAGGTAAATCCCATCACAAGTGCCCCACTGCAGTCCCAAAGTCGGTATCTGAGAACAGTTAGGAACCCATATCCAGCCCCCAGCCAAACAACACACACCTACGGATCACTGAGGATTTCACATCGCTTCTGGAAGCACCTCTTGTTTCCCTGCTCTGTGACTTCCATGCTCGGACTGAATGCAGAACGCTGTCCCCTGGGCGGCTGAGAGGTTGGTTACCTGCAGCTCCCATAGGAAACCCTTCAAAGAAAGGTGCTGCATCCCTTTCACCTCTGTGAGGTGGAGAGATCCTGCACAGATACCTCGGTACGTGGGACAATCAATTTCAGTGACACTAGTGCTTATGGAACAGGGTTTGCGTCCTGCTCCCTCTGAGCGCAAGGACAACGTTCCCGCTACCTTCAAGGCTGACAGGACCTGCCCTGAGCACCCAGAACTGCTGCTCTCAGCACCGGAGCTCTGCTGCCTCCTCGGTGCTGAGCAGCACGACGGAGGTTATTGTTGTGTGCAGAACAGAAAGCTGAAGCAAAATATCACGCCAGCAAAACTGCAGGGGAAATTTATTTGCGTAGGTACATTTTTGGCACCGGCTCCACAAATGAATACCTGGCAACTTCTGTGAAATAATCAATGTAGTTTGGGCCGCCATAAATTCAGGAATTACTGTTTCAGCATTGCATGTAATCAACGTGTATCAGATGATCTCCAAATTATACAGAGCGGCAGATGATCAGAATTTACAATTTGCTGCAGAGGAGAAGTCAGTCCTTGCTTCAGAGCAGGCAGAACACAAATGCAGGCATGGCTTTGGCTTGCCCCCTAGCTTTCTATACACACATTTATTTATTTTTTTCCTGAGAAATGATGAAAATATCACCCATTCTTTAAGAAGCAAATGCATTCACTGCTGTTGATTCCCAGGGGAATGCATGAATCTAATGTACCTGAGTTGCTTCAGAGGAAATGCAGTTTGGGTTTTGGATTAATATAAAAAAGGACTTCACCAAAGCAGCACTCAGCAAAACAGAAGCACTTTACCCGTAGTTGTGTTTCTGTAAGGCAGATACCCAGCTTGTGTCCCTTCATTCAACAGTTAGAAAAACTCTTTTTCTGTTTCTTTAATAACAGATATATTCTGCCAAAAATGATGGACTGGCAATTTCTTAGAGCAAGAACTCACTCATGTAAAATACATTTTGAGCATCAACATTCAGCTTTCTCACCTTCCTACACCTCTCTCATCCCCCAAAATGTTGATGCATCATTTGACATAGGGTGTAACATCAGCTATTTGTGATTATCACCTTCCACTAAGTACCACAGAGCTGTACTGATGTGTAGATGGGAACATCCAACATTTTTACCAGCACAATTCATAATGAAAGGTGGTAGATATGCTATTAAATGCATGAATAAAGCCCTGGATAAATAAAGGTCCTGTAGCTATATATAATATGCATATTATGTACATGCACACACATTTAAAATACCAAGATTTGTTTTTATCGTCTGTTAGAATGAGTAGAAATACAAATTCTGTTGAACGCACTAAATATTTTGGAAGAAAAAACAGTGAGCTATTTCATTTCAGCTGAGTGTCAGTCCTTCACTTCTGCTTTCTTCTGTAGAGTTAAAGGTCTCTGGATTGCTGTTTTGGGAAGGGCTGTTATTTGGAACTTTAATTTCATGGAAAGCATTCATTTTATGCTCAAATTTGGAAAGAAAATATGAGATGTTAGGATTTTCATTAAAGCAGAAATGGTAAGAATCAAAAAAATGATATTTGGGACTTCTGGTTTGGGATTCTGAAAGATGATCGCCAGTCCTTTTAGCAAATCAGGACAGAGTAATAAAGCAGCTCCGATGAGACGCCAAAATCACTTGGTATAAACCAAGCATGGAGTGAAAAAAGGGCCTCACATGACAAATAAAGAGCCCCATTTTACCTGTGCAGTGATCTAGATCTAGCATGAAAAGAATAAATTAGAAAAGTCTTCTGTTTCTTTGCCTTGTTGTAATAGGAAAGAGAACGCATGCTCAGCCAAGCACAAAGAAGTCATTGGCTTCGCGTTATGAGGACACTCGGTGTGATTTATTCCAAGCTTCGTTACAATTATTGTGACTAAAGCCTGAGAAATTTAGCACAACTGAAACTAAGTAATAAATAAAGCTTAAGCATATCTGCTTCTTGCGCTAAGGAGACGGAGTAAAGAGTTAATAATGCCTCTGATCATCTTTTAATAGCCTCTGGATGCTTTCACACAATAAATAAACCTGTTGTGAAAATACTTTAGAACACAGAGAAATACCACATGCATTGTGCCCTTTGAAATGGTTTAAGTAGCACAATTATAGATTTAAAGATTGTAATTGATTTAAATTGGTGGTAGAATGTAAAATTTTATATGATGCATGAAACCTCTTAAGGCTTTAAAGCTGTAATTATCTTTGTCAGTCTCATATTGCACCCCAAAGCTTTTCTTTTAATGATTTCGACATTACAGGAAATAAAGGAAAGGCTCGTACAGATTGCCAAGCAGAACACGAGGAGCAAAGCCACGCAGTGCTGCACCTCTGGGAGGGGGCAGAGGCAGCGCTCAGCCCAGAGCTGCCAGCCCAGCACAGCCCCAAGCAGCCCATGGGCTGCTCTGCTCCACGTACAGGCGCTCGCTGCTTTAACTGCATCACTTCCTATACACCAGTCTGCAAACCTGGCACACCTGCTGCACACAGCTAAATTTTGCTGCTTTTTTACATTGGAACAGTGCACGCTGTGGGCACCCAAAGCAGAGATGTGACTTTATAAAAGAATTTAGAGAAACTTCTGCATGTCAGAAAAACTAACCAATCACTCCTATATTGGCCAAGCAGATTTCATCTATCACATGGATACATAAAACAGCCCTCAGATCCGTAAGACCTACGAACACATCTCATCTCTGCTTCCTTATGCAGCTCTGTCATGAACTGCCACAATGCCACACACATCTGTCTCTTTGCTTTAATAGGATTCCACCACCTTTCCATTGGCTCAAATACATCCAGAACTCAAAACAAAAACCTGTCAAAGAAGAAAAACAGCCCTGGCCTGAGGAAAACGCACCACTGGCTCCAAAACCCAACACCTAATGATGCTCCAGTGCAAACCAAACCCGGCTGGTAGGGCTAACTGCACGTCCTCAAAATCATCATCATTTGATGCTGCTGGAAGCCTCAAGACGTTACTTAATTCCGAAACAAAAACAGTATGTAAACAGTTACAAAGGAAACGTTAACTCAAGAAAGATTATTTCAGTTTATCTGACCCATATTTGGAAACTTAAATAAATTCAAGCACAGTTCCACTTGGTAAATGAACAAGGCAGAAATCTTCTCAAATCTGTTTATATTCCTGCAGATGTCAGTGCTGATATCACTGTGCACACAATGAAGTAAACAATCAGGAATTTCTTTTAATTTCTGCTGCTTTAGAAATCCACTGAAAAAAATCTCAGTGAATTAAAAATGGATAGAGTCACTTGAAAAAGAGATTGTATTTTCAAGCTAAGAGGATATTACCAACAATAGGTAGTTAAAAATGGAATTAACAACTAATAAAAGTGGTGAAGCGTATCTTTCCAAACAGCAGTTTGAAAGGCTTTCCATTAAAACAACAACTTTACTCACAAAGCTCTGGGTAATGCCATGAATAGAATTATTTGTGGGTATGTGGGGGCCAATTACTTTCAACTCTGTATTTATGAGCCCCCATTCCCAGTGGGACAGGTACCAGAGTTTATTTTGGTGACGTGGGTCTCACAGAAAGTTATGCATCAAAGTAAACCCTTGATATATAATCTGACATTTTTCCCCCAAATTGACGGAGGAAATGTGGCACATTTAACAGCCATTATGACCTCAGCGAAAAGACAGACAGGTTCAGGCTGTTGGGAAACGGCATCATTACAGCGAGCACAAAGATCAGCAATTAATATGAGGTGAGAATGATTTGCTACAGAAATACTGCTTATGTCTCAGAATTTTTAAGGTATTAGAGGAAAACACTGATATTCATAATACTCACATGGCTGGCACAAACAGGCAATGCGTAATGTGCAGAGGGAGTACAGGGCTATTTATCTTACGAGGTGTATGGAAAATAACACAAAGTTGAGTTTTCATAGCCTCACGTGGAGCAGTGTTACGTTTTAATGGGAAGCAACCAGTAGCTGAGAAAGTGAAATGATTCAGAGCATTTGAGAGAACAAGAAAATTAACGCCAGTGACACTGACTTGATTGCAAAGTACTGATTATTTTAATTTTCTCTCTCTGATGCACACTTGAACTCCTGGTCACTGAGGCTCTAAGGTAAGCAAAGGGTGCTTTCTTTTTGTCTCTCACTTTTATATTTAAACAGCACAACTGCAGAGTAAAAGGGGATCCTTCAAGGTGCTCCTGCTGCAGAATGAAGATACTGAGGAAGGTAAGTGTGTAGGATGGGATGAAACAATAAACAGAACACAAGCATGAGCATACACATGAGCAGGAGAAGCAGAAGAAGAAATTGTGTTTTGGGAAGAAGACTGGCAAGCAAGGGATTTAAATTAAAAAAGAGACAAACATGCCATTCTCACTGATTAGATGCTCTAACCTTGAGAAAAGCTCGTGTTAAATTAAAAAAAGTCATGAGAATATATGTTAGCAGGAAATTAAGTAAAAGCTTACGGGAAAACTATGAGATGGAAAAGGTGTACTTCTCTGCGGATCCTGTTCACTGAATTACCATTGCCTTTGTGTGACAGGAACCCTTGCTCTGTTTATGCACACAGTGGAGTGACTCTTCTTCCTCTAGATAATGATTATGAGCAGCAAAACTCCTGCTCTGAACCGATTATTTGGCACTTAAGCTACTGTAGCCCAAGCTGTAATGGAGACAACGACATAATGTACTGCAGAGAATGATGATATGTGAGTGAAGAAATTCTACTTCATGTTGAATTCCGCCACATGTTAAAGAGTGTGAATCTGAGTTAGTTTAGGCTGGGGAAGTTGAGTTAACTCACATTCTTACTAAAAATATAGGGACCTTAGGCATTATTCCTGCTTTGTCCCATGAGCCACCAAGGTACCCTACATCCTAGATCACTGCAGCTCAATGGCTGCATTGCCACTGGAAGGGGAGGTTATACAGCCATCTGAACACAAACCATCACTGTTTCATTTTACAGACTGGGAAATAAAGGGATGGAAAGTTAAGTAGTACATTTAAACAATGCCTTACAGACTTGACCAGTTGGGTGTTCCAACCTCACAACTTGCACCGCTGAACTTGCACTAGGTATTGCTGAGGGCACGCAAACCACGGGCTGAGGCTGGAAATCCTGACCCGTGGAGAATCAGGTGCTGTATACAAGTATACAAAGTGGGTGAAAGCAAAGCTTTCACTTATAAGACAGTTCAACCTGAGTATGAAACGAGGAAGGCAGGTGCAGCAATGGAGCCTTTTACCAGAATGCTCAGCAAACTGCTTGCTATGGAAAAAGGAAAAAAAAAAAAAAAAAAAAAAAAAAAAAATTTTCAGGGTATTTTGGATTTAAATATTTGGTAAAGGTTTTCAGAAGAACCTCCTGCAGCAGTTGCCTGCTATTTTCTTCTACCCCTGCTATACCGTCATCCGGGTCTGAGTGCCGCACATGATTTACCAGATCCTACCTGTCTAAATGATGAAAATGAGAAAGCTTTTACCAAGTATGTATATCATAGAAATGTAACTTCTACAGACATCGTACCCAATGTTTTTATCTGGCTAAATACAGTAAGATCATTAATATGAGTACTAAGTACAGGGGTCTGCTTGAAAATCCACAAGATGAATAACAAATCATAATATGGGCAAAGCAAAAACAGCCATGTAAACCATTCTTTTTGAGAGGCCTTTGAAGATTCTGGTGGGTGTCTGATGGCTGATTTAGAGCCCGGCATGAACAAGATCTATGGGGCTGTGCCATAAAGTATTGCGGACAGTAAAGGAAACCCCACTGTTGAAAAGTAACCTGGAAAATAAGGGCTAGAAAATATATGGTAGGAAACAGCCCTGAATGAGCTTTGTGAGTACGTGGGTAAAACCTGCAATATCTTTTCCATTTCCTAGATAATATAAGTGAAATCTTGGCCTTATTAAAGTGAATGGGAGTTTTACAATTTACATATGACTGGTATTTAATTCTATAATTCAGGGTTTTCATAATGAAATGACTTGATAACTGAGTTGACTTCACAGAAAAATTACATTTTAACAAATTATAACTGATTTTAACTAATTAAATGTTTTAAAAGAACATTCTGAAAATATTTTCAATGTTTATCCGCTATCATAGATATCTGCAAAGAAGGAAGCATCTTGTAATTTGCCTTCCAGCTTTTCTTTTTCATCAATTCACACATGAACTGGAAGAAAATGGTGCTCACTCCTTCTAATGACTGAAATGACTGAAGTTTTGTACCATGTAGGCTCTGGAGGTGCAGAAAAAGGAGGACTGGAGTAAGCACAACAAAATGTCTTCTGAAAAGGCAGAAATGAGGCAACTGAGTAAAAGATATTTTTTAAAGAACCCTGTAAAGTGTAACACAGATGCACCTCAGCATTTGTTATCATAAAATTCACATTATCAAAAGAAAATAATATTATTGCCACCCTTCAGTATGGTAAAGGTTCACACTTTCCAAGTAGGAAGAAGTGGCTTTGTTTATGTACTTGAGTCTAAAAACACCTTCCAAGCAAGATTACCAGGCATTGTCTCGCTTCGTTTCCTAGCAGAATAATGGGCTACATTCTCACTGCAGATGAAAGGGATATACATGCAGGTATAATTTGAAAGAAGCAAACAGAGATGATTGCAAATAACTTACCATAAGCATGAAAAATATATATTGTGTATCAAAAACTTCCAAAAATAAACCAACCCCAAACCCCTTGTAAATGCTAGTTTCAGGTGCATTATAGATATATTTTCACTGCCATAATGAAAAGAGATCAAAAATAGCCCCATACAGGGGTATGAATTTGAAATATTTAGATTAGAATGCAGATTATGATTGTATCTCTTGGAACTTTTCACTGCGCTGGCAACATAGTTGGCATAGGTGATGTCAATTAAGCATAAGGAAAGATGAGGTGATCACACAACACAAAATGGCCCAAGCTCCGATGGACCGGTACAGAATGACAGCAGCCAAGGATGACAAAATCCCTGCCTGCTGTCTCTAAGAATCAAAAGTTCTGCATGTTTTGTTTTTGAGACTCCTTGAATGGCGTAGTGCACGTGTTCGGATGCACGTTATTTATGCAGGTGCAGCACTGGTTTAGTCCACCTCTCTTTGGTGGCTCATTTGGCAGAGCACTTTGACCAAAGCATTCCCTAAAGAGCGCTCCCAGTTCGTGAAATAAAACCGAGATTTATACAACCTGCTGTTCCACCACCAGTGCAAAGACCAAATTTCCTCTTTGAAAGGGCTGCCTGTCCCTTTTAGGAATCTGAGTGCTGGATAAAGAGACCAACTCCAAATCTAGCTCTTTATTTTGTACATAATGCACATCTCTTTTCTCTTTCTTTGCATGCCTTTTTTTCACTCAGGAACTTCCCTTGGTTGCCGATCCATTCACTTCACAGGAATACTCTCTACAAAAGAGTTTTCACTTTATTTATCTCTTCCTACATTAAATTTCTCAAAGGAAGAAACAACTGGCCTAAAGTTTGTGCCTTGCTCACTGTACACCACCACTGACCCCAGCTCATCTATTACGCCACGAAAAAAGAATCATACTCCAAACCCATTTGTCTGCTTTAATACCAGGTCTTTCAGGTTGCAAATGGAACAGATTTTTATTTAAACCCCCATCTAAGAGTGTCATTATCCACAAATCTGCTCATAAATATTTTGGCAACTGACAAAAAAAATTAACTTCAGAAGAGGGAGCCATTAGGATGAAAACATTTCAAATCATGTCATTCATCAGATCTCTGCTCATCCAACAAAACTTGCTTTTGTTACAGTCAATTGTGGCGCTTAATCTCCGTACTTTTCAGCAACACATTTTTCTGATTAAAAAAACATAATCATACTGGAAGTAGTTAGAGATGGAAAAGACCTATTAGTTCACTAAGCCTAGCTCCCTTCCACAGCAAGATATAATCCCTGGCAGGGTGCATGTCAGACATTACATTGATCCAAGCTTAGCTTTGGCCAAGGGACCGGATATGGAAATCCTTACGTAGGTGCCGCAAGACTTAGAACTGAAAGAGACAGCAGAACCAGAGATAGGGGTGGAGAACAGCGACTGGCTTGGGCTGGGAGGGACCCCGAGGATGTTCCAAGGCCCTGGCAGCCCTCGATCAAGCACTAGCTCAGGCTGCCCCAGGGATGGGGCATCCACAACCTCCCTGGCGACCTGTTCCAGCGCCTCGCTGCCTCCCCAGTGAAGAGCTTCCCATGACATCTAATCTGAACTTACTCTTCTTAAATTTAAAACCATTCCCCCTTGTCCTACTTAATGCGATTAACAGCTGACAAATAAAAACGAGGGACAAATAAAGAATGTCCCATTTGTTTGGAGTCACGATAGTCAAATAAATTTATAA
The DNA here is from genome assembly GCF_019238085.1 of Lagopus leucura. Taxonomy (NCBI): domain Eukaryota; kingdom Metazoa; phylum Chordata; class Aves; order Galliformes; family Phasianidae; genus Lagopus; species Lagopus leucura. Next base: position 2,298,890 of record NW_024962293.1, on the reverse strand, counting down.
GGAGGATGTTCTTCTAGTCATCCCAATTTCAGTAAATCCATCAGCAGTGAAAGTCTGTTCATGACCTTCATTCGCTTTTTTGAATTTAGACATCTCCATGTGAAGACGCTCCTCTAAACACACAAGATCTTCCTCTTCACCTCAACATTCCTATACAATGGTTTCTGTACAATTAAGGAATTACAAAGGCCCACAGACGTGTTACATTTATTGTCCATATGTACCAGAAACACTCAAAAGATTTTGCTCTAAGTTTTTTTTCTAACTATATGAATATTTCTGTATAGCTAGCATAAACTTTTAAATACTGCTTGCAGATAATGATTTCTAAATATATATACACATGTATTAACATATCTACCTACCCATATATGATTTTAATTAGAAAAATTACAATCAGAAATGGAAGGATGGAAATTTAACAGCTATATTGAAGACTTCTTTCCACAAAGGTTAACAACAGATAATTACTTTCTTAGCAAATCCCTGAAACAATGCGGATTTTCTGCTTTGTTTTCACTGAAGTTTTATGATGCTCCCTTCTTGCCACTTAACAATGAAACAAATGAGGTTAGATGGCAAAGATTATGAAAGAAATTAGCAATAATGAGTCCAGTAACTAAAAACATTAGTAGAGAAAATTGAGTTGACCTTACTTTTATAATTATTCACTTTCTTTTTTTTTTTTTTTCCTGGAATAATTGGAATCAAATTAAATAATACAAAGTGCAGTGCTCACATGTGATCGTGTATTTGGCACAGATGAATAACATTCCTGTTTTAGAGGTCACCTGGAAATAACTGTTCAGAGCTGTGACAGCCACAGATACACAGCAGCAGATACACCCCTCTTTGAAACCTGCACTATGACATTAGTGCATGCTCCCTTCCCAGCAGTTGTGAGAGGCTTCTAACTTCACTGTGCTAAACATACAGTTGCCAATCAGGAGGCAGTGAAGCGGATTTAAATATTAATCATTAACGTGCTTTGCCAGGTCTGCAGCCAGACCTGAAGAATACCTTTCTGGGTCGATTATTTTCAGCTACATCCGTGGAGCAAAGTGAAGTCCACCAACTTACCACAGCTGCTTCCAAGTGCAAATGTAGGGAGCATTGCCTCTCCTTTGGGCAAATAGCTGAAGACTGTGGAAACAGCAAAGGAGAGCAAGTGCTACACCATACAAGCCCATGATTGTGGAATCTATTCCTGCGTTATCAAGTGAAACAGCATGATTAGTTCCGTCAGTTAATAAAAGATAAAACCAGAATATTTCTCCAGTTGAGGGTTACAGCCTTTATAATTATGCAGCAGACAACTTTGATGCTGTAAAGCTCTGCCTGATAGGCACTGCCTCCCACCTCCTGCACGTTTCTTTTCATGACTGCATTCCTTCAGAGCAATTTCAGACCACCCACAATTCCATGGAGCAAAACTGCATCACGAAGGAACACCGCTGGTGTGAATCAGCTGAAATCTTGTGGATCATCAAAACGCTGATAACAAAACTTAAAGTAACTTTCTTTTCAGGACTGTAGAAATCTCTTCCCTCTCCCTTTGTTCTCTGGCTTCATCCATCTGTGAAATACACTACTTTACAGATGACAAATATTAAGAAATTAAGGTCTCCCACTACTCTTACAAAGGAGAGAAGCATTATTATTATTATTACTGCCTTGTAAATGGGAACCCAGAGTATAGAAGCTGAATGACTTTGCCTCAGGTTACACACAAATCTATAACTGAGTGAGAAATCAAATCTAGAGCTCCCAGATCTATCCTTTAGCCACAGGATAACCCAAAACCAAGGGAGAGAGGCTGAAAGAGTGAATGGATGAAAATTTGAGGCAGCCATTTCAAACCTCAGGATGGTACCCAGGTCTGTGGGAGCTGCCTTGGGCATCTCTTCTGAGTTCCATGGAACTTCGTGCTGATGTGGACACAGCAGCACTGCAGTAGAGCCTGATGTGCTCTTGTGAATCAAAAGCCAAAGAGTTTCACACAGTTCTTGTTCGATGTTTAAATTCAATTTAAGAAGTAGCACTAACAGGTAAAATAATTGCTATGGAACTGAGATGCACTGCGTGTTTATCCAGATTGATACATCACCTCATGCTCAGGTTCAAGAGCGCAGGTAGGAATATGCAGACTCCCTCTCCAATTATTAATTCTGCAGAAACACACAGAGCTCAGCAGAGGGACACAGTCTCTGGCAAACAAACTTAACAGCCGAGACAGTATGAAGAAAAAAGCGGCCTGCAGCTCATTCACCTTCTACTGCACTCAGGTTCCTTACTTCCCAAAGAAGTAAAACAAGCTAACCACACAAGAGGAAGAGCAAGGCTTAGCTTAAATTGGCAGACCTTAGAAACCATACGACTTCAGAACGTGCCCTGTGCAGCACAGAGGACCTGAGATGACGCAGCCCCTGCACACACCACAGCCAGGCCCCTTGTGCTTGGGGTGCACAAGCAGACACATCCACATCTCTGCATCAGTACCACTCTCCTGAATCCTGAAAGCATCCTGATGTGTCCTAGGCCTGTTACAGTAACGTAGGAGATGCAGCTTATTAGAGGGGAAAAGATCCCTTCTCCTCACTGTCTGTTCCAAACCAAGCATTGAGATTTCTCTGTGTGCATTTACTCACTGTGGGGACAGCAACCTCTGCTCTGCATTCACAACACACGTACATAAAACAGGGAAAAGAACCAGCCTCTCCTCGTGAGTTGAAAATAGTTCAGAAAATCCTCATTTAAAAAAAAAAAAAGAACAGTTTTCATTTCTCAGATAAGGAGATCAGTAAAATTTTATATACCTGTGTCTGTGTATTTATTTCCAAGGACTGTCCTTGAACTTTCTGTGATTATTCCCTATTACAAATTTACGATTACGCTGAAATTTTACAAATATAAACCAGTTTATGTAAGCAAGGCATTACATACTGCAGATGAGAGACCAATAGAATCTCTTTCAGAAATGGGTCATTATTTCTCCATTCCTATTTGTTATGATAAAAAAAAAAGAAAAAAAGACTTTTGAGTCATGTTTCCTGTGAGTTCATCATACCCTGGCACATTACATTTGTGCATTTTATTCCATTCATTTAAAATGATTTCTAACACACAGGAAGCAAAAGTTAAGGACTGCATGGAATTCAAATGATCACTAGGCATGCAAGATTTCTCAGGAGACAGCTTTCAAACTACAGGCGAGGTATATTTTCCTTTAGGAATTGGACATAAAAAAATATTAGACCTAATGACTACATATTTCTCCAAAGAAGACAGGCTTATTCGTGTTGTGAAATCAATTGACTCACATATCCTTAAAAGGGCAGATGGAGCTCTCTGCAGAAATTCAATTTGGGATCGCCCAAACCACGGCAGTACAACAAGTTCCAGCAGCTGCCAGAACAGCAGAGCCAGAGGCTGTTGGTACCAGCATGGCCCAGCCCACTCTGACACACCTGGCCTGCCCTCCCTCGCCTCCCTCCTACCAGCATCCCAACCTGTCCCTTGTCCTGCATGGGGGTGCAGCCCTGCAGAGCTGCTGCCCATCACGCTGCACAGAGCAGAGGACAGGCAGCAGCTCCTGCCCACCAGCTGCAGCAGCACAGAGACTTCCAGAGAAATTAAAGGGAACAGACACCACCGTTTTGCTTTTGCTAAGACTGCAAGCTCTATTATCTGGGATCACAATTAACTTTTTACTCATCAGCCTCTGTAAAGAATATATTCTTGTTTTTCAATTGAAGGGAGAGGCCTCACTCAGCCCCCAGCTCTGATTTACAGCCAGTAACTCTGTGGACTCGACAAACAGAGATTGCTGACTCTGAGAACAATGAACTTGTTAGTTAACAGAATTAACAGTGCGTTGTTTAAGTATAATGACAGCAATAAAACAAGAGATGTGAAGTTGATACAGTCACAACTGAATCGTAATGGATGAGATATTTACGGCAAAGCTGTTAAAACATTGAATAAAATATGGGAAGAGCGAAAGCAGATGTGATTTTATTCTTCAGAGTTGAAGCTTGTGAAGTATGAGATAGCATGAGTAATAATCACAGGTTCTAGTTCACAATGCATTAATAAATATTGATACGATGCCAGTGCTGAAACTTTCCAGATACAGAAATAAAGTGAGAAAGCATGCTCTTGCATTATGTATTGCTAAGTTTAGATTTTATGGCACACATGGCTGTATATTCATTATGATATTACACACACCCCTACACTATCTCACACACACACCTCTCTTTATTTAGGACCCTCTTGCCAATTGCCAGCATTTCAACCCCCACTGCTGCAGGTACAGCCCCCAGAGCAGAACTGGCAATACTAACCATAGAAGAAGCCTTTATCTATTTTAAAGCAGAATTATCTGCCCAGGCTTCACCGGTCTGGGAGGAGAGTTTGGGCAGAGGCATTGACTTTGCCCTGCAGCACATCAGGTGTTGTGCTGGTGCTCCCGGCCAGGGGCACTGCAGGGCAGGCAGTGAGGAGCTGCCCCAGCAGCAGCAGCATCTTCAGCTCCTCCAGCCAGATCCTGAAAAGCATCTCCTTCCATCATCCCACATAGCTATTGATTGCATGGGTTTAATGCAGGACTGTTTTGATCCCATGAGGATGGTGTTTCTAGCTAGAAAAAGATTGAAATGATGGACATACAGACATAAAACATCAAATTCAGTACTTAGAGAATCAGAGAAGCTAAAAGTGCTTTTAGTATCTATCCTCACAATGCTGTTTAAAAAATGTTAATATTACAGTCCCCAAATAAGATACGGGAGCTTTAGGACAGAGCTCTTATGGCACACAAGAAGCTGGGACCTGAAGTCCAGCTTCATGAGTCCTGAATTACTACCTCACCCATTGCACAGCCCACATTTCAGGCCAGCTTAGGGAAATCAACATTCCCAACCACCTTTAGGATGCTTCAGACACCTGTGGTACTGACCTAACAGGAAACGTTGTGCTTTTGAGCATCCACTTCAGATAAGCATTTGATTCCTTGGGCTATTATAGCCAAGATTTAACTGGCAGAAATCAGCAGAAGCCCCCTAACATGTCTTCTTAAGCCCCTGCTTTATTTTCTGTATCACCTCTGTAGCTTTGCATTACATTTTCCATCCTCCTTGCCATTCTTGAGATTATTTCCATACATTTTCCTTAGAGCGCATCCACTTTCTGCTTTTGTCCCCCAAGCTTATGCTGAGTATTTGCTTTCTTTCTAGACTAGTCGGGCAGCAGCTTTTCAGTCTGTAGTTTGATACACAATTTTAAATAGCACAAACTAATCTAAAGTTAAACAAGGAAAAAAAAATGTTCTTTGGACCTGGACCAGTTTCCTTCACAGATGCACTGGGGCTGGAGTGGCCACACTGCCCACTAATGCCCACTTCACACTCAGAGCATCACACAAGTCTGTACATGGCCTTTTTGCTTTACTTCAAATGCATCAGCCTACGAGCCTCATTAAGGGGCTACTTCTGCATGACTGACAACAGACACAAAATAGTTTTCTGACCCTGCTGATTCCAGCAAAGCTGCATGTCCCCCTCCCCCCTGTGTCTGCAGAGAACACGAGGATGCTGCAGGCAGTCTGTGCCACGCTTCAACTTGGAGTGAGGGGAAGCTGAACAAATTGCTCGGTGCTGAATGTCACATTAGCACTAGTGTGGATCCCCAACATTCATTCCCACGTTCATGAGCACTCTGGAAGTTGGTGGCGAGCATTTACTACTGCGCATGTCATCATATGCATCAGTCTATGTAATTACACATCACTGCATTATTTTTCCAGAAATTTCCACTCCAAACTCTTATTGGGAAAGAATGGATTTCCCTGTGACTTACTGTAATATTCTGTTCTTCATTAATCATCAATCTAATCACAAAAGGAAGAAGCTGTAACACCAAACCTCCCTTCCTTGAATTGGGATCTCTCAAAAGAGACGTTTCTCTGATTTCAAACCATGTAGCAGATTTACACTGGAACAACTTTACTTTGGCTGGTCACACACTAGAACTGTATGCTGTGCATGGAGCTAACTGTTCACATCTGGTCTGGGACTCTCCTGCAGCCCAATTCAAAAGCAGCAGAGGAGGAATGCAGTGAGTCTCCAAACAGTGCTCTTCCTGTTTCTGTACTATTTAATACAATTTGTAATACACTTATAGGCTGTTCTTACAACATTGGGCCATCAGATACAGGTTCTGAAAACAGACCTGCTACAGAATCCCACAGGTTTTGATTTTCTGCTGTTCTATTTCAACATATTTCCTATCTTCAGGATACGGCTCCTTACTACAGCATTTTTGTGTGGTTCGTATTATCTTTGTACTATTCTTGGCCAAGGCTGATTTCTATGGAAGATATTCAGTATGCGCAGTAGCAGCGGTTTGGGTAGCCCAGAATAGCTGTACTGTACTTGGCAGGCCTACTGCCCTTTTTTCACAATTGTCATTCTCACTTGCTTTCTGGGACATGCACCTTGGCTGAACTACCCAAATTTAGATCCATACCTCAGACACAGCAAGTCCTTACAGCTTCTTTTTCACTCCTTGAGTCTTATTTGGAATCTGGCCAGGTGACTAGCCCAGTGTTCGTGCACCTCCTCTCCATAATTACGAGGAAAATATTTACTTAGGAAAAATATGATGAGATCGGACAGCAATGGACAGCCTTCCTAACAGAACTGCACAGGGCAGGAGGGAGATCAGAGCTGGGACCTGCCCTGTGCCACGCTCACGAGGACAGAGAATGGCCACAATGCCTACGGCTACTGCTGACTTCACAGGTTGTGAAATGAAACGGCAAACATGTCATCTGTATGTGAAGCAGCCATATATTAACAGTCTGATAAAAGATAGTCATATCAAGACACAGAGGTGTTCCTAATTTCAGCTTCTTCTATAAGAGATATGGCAGAGGTTCTAGAAGGATTGTTCTTCGCTCTTCATAAAACATAGGATGACAGCATCTATACTGATGAAAGTCCATAGGTTTGTCAGAGCACAAACAGCATTAATTATTTCACAGATATCTTCGCTCAGACATCATAAAGTTTCTGGCATACTTTCATGAATATAGACATAAAAACATTCCACTGTGGGTACACTGAGATTCACCCCAAAGCAATGAAACAGTCATCAAACTGCACCCTTTGGTATCTGATGAACACTGGCATCACTCCACTGCAACCCACGTATCTGCAGGGCCTTGCAACATCTCACCATACAGCCCAACAGCTTGGAGCCCAGCCTGCACTGCAGGTCTCACTCCAGGGCTTGTGCAGCACAAATGGAGGTTGCAAGTGGGAGGCATGACCTGGTGATCACAGCTGCTGCAATTGTGTATGCAATTCACAAAAGTGCCTCCAAATGTCATTATACTGTCACCTGACAGCAAAGAAACCACGTCCAGAGAATGCATGGCACCAGCCAGAACTCCTCTCACTTATACGAGGGCAGATTTTGAACAGAAAACACTAGGGTGTACTTTCAAAACTTCCCACCCATTTCCCCAGGTCTTCCTTGAGGCTCTTTGCATCCTTAGCATTATTAGTCTGACCCACACCTCGTCAGAATCAATGCTGCTCCTGATGCTAAGCTGTGCCAGCTGATTCAGATTTCCATGACATATGGACTCCTGTCCACCAGGTACTCAGCTGCAACCACTACACTCCTTTCACTTAGATCTCAGCTCAGGATAGAGCATTAGGGATAAACGGTCAGTGCTTTAATGGTCATTTCACACTTCATCATCAAGTCATCCATTCTCCAAATGTGCCACTTAAGTCTTCCATTCTGTTCCCTCAAATATATCATAGCAGAAATGAACAGACAAAACAAATGCTGAAAAAAAGCAACCTTTGCTTGTTGTTGGCATTTTTTTCCCTCTAACTAAATGGCGAATTGTCCCATTATACCCATTTCCTGCAAAATATGCATCTCCAGGACCTTCAGTGCAGCAAAGCAAAGCACTGCTACAGTCATCTTCTGTATGGAGTGCTTCTGTTTTACATACTGACATGCATTTTAACATGAAAAAGGTCAGAGATGGAAACAGCACAGCTTGTTGCTGTGACAGCAGACATTTAACAGAAAGACTTCTGGACACACTACGGTTTAAAATAATTTAGTAAAATAATTGCCATGATTGATTTTTTAGGTCCCCGAGTTCATACCACACACTTTTGTGTGACAACTCCCTTCAGTGGTGTTTTTTTTTCTTTCTTTCTTTTTTTTTTTTTTTTCCTTTGCTCTCCAGCAATGACAAGAACTGCATTTCAAATAAGTTCTGCGTTGTTGTCAAAGTTTGATCAGATTCACAAACTCCACCATCATCTGTTGGCTAAGGACCAACCCACAGAGCCGTTGCCAAACCCTTGTCCAAACAGCTGGTAGCATCAGGAGAGCAGAAAATCATCTTGTTCAAATGAACTTTTGATAGCCTGCCCTTATGACAAGCCGAGCCTTATTTGTAAGGAATGCAGCACTTGATTTTGTTGCAAACAGACGTTGCTACAGCAATGGCAACATCAGGACTGCACAACACATCTGCCCTGAAAATAATTAGCATAGTTATTACAAATAAAAGCCAGGAAGGATTATATTTGAGGGAGAAAAGAAACTGAGATACCAGAGAAATAAGCAAAGCTGTTGAACTTGGGAGAAGCAAACAGTCTGTGGGATACAACCTGGCACAGACTTTGATTCGCTCATTTTGGCTACCAAATTGAGGCACAGCAATACCTACAAAACGAAACCTGAGTTTATGCACTGCACTTCCTCAATAGTCAATGGAGAAAGGCATCTGAGGACAGAGCCGGGATGCTCACAACCATCAGTAACTGACCTTGGTGGAGGGTTTGCCACCGCCTCCAAGGACTCCATCCGTGTGTATGGAAGGAAACACTGTTACAGCGGCTGTACAAGTAATGGATACAAAGCTGCAAAGCAGACTTCACAACACCAATTCCAAAGCAGAAGTCCTCTCCAAAGGGAGAAGAATTAACATTAGGGATTAGCATATTTAGTGTTAAAGTGTAACAGAGCCTTCTTCCTAAAGCAGAGAAATGGCTTCCAGGTCAGCGAGGCTCTCTTGTACCCACAGCCTGCGATGCCAGACTTCAGAAGAACACAGGAGGAGCAGTTTGCACCAGCCGTGAGATCATCGAATAACAATGCATCATTTTGCTTTACAAGCACCAGGCTCAGCTGTGGGAAACGTTTGTGTATAAAGGAAAGTGCGAGCTGAAGTGCTTCCTGAGCAGAAAGGACTCCTTGAAGAGGAGCTACATGAGTGTGGGATCCAAGGGTAACATTTTGCTTCACCTCCTGCCCTGAATTCATCTCCAATGCAGAGCTGGAGTAACATTCTCCTCTGGCCACAGCCCAGATGTTTGCACTGGGAGCGCACAGCGACCCCCTGCCACACCTCTGCTGAACAACCGACTGCACAGCCTTCAGTTCACAACTCGTTATAATCTGATCCGTTCAAAGACACAGAGCAGTCAATCTGTGATAGGATACTGCTGATACAAAGTGCAAAACTTAAATACACTTCCAGCATTTTACTTCTCTCCTATTCTTAGTGTACTCGATTTTGACAGTTCTAAACAAGTGTCAAAGGTGCCTTCAGTTTCCTCCCTCCTCTTCCCCCGCTTCGTGCTGGTGCATTGCTAACCAAATTAAGACCTTCAGATAGCCTTAGGCTTTCTAACCACTTTTGAACAGTATGAGAGGCTTTTTTCTAGTTCAGAATATAAACTCAAAGACACAAACGTTGCCATATTTTAAAATAATAAATTAACAAGTGTTCATAGCTGAAATAATAATAGGCCGTAAAACACAAAGAATAAAAAAAAAGAAAAAACGGTGCCATATTGCAAAGGAAAAAGAGTTAGATTGTCATGAATCTGAAAGGAAATCAATAGGACAACTTTGGAGACCCACTTCAATCTGTTGTTGACATTGTTTTCTCGTAGTAATTTTCTCAAAATGTTAACAGTATTGAGTTTGCTTATTGATTCTATTATTTTTGACCTTGCATTAGTGTGGGCTAATCTTACATGCCATAAAATTTCCTTTCACAGCTAAAATTATTGTATGGCTCCAGGGGAAAGTTACAATCAGGTCACAGCCCCCTTAGGATTTTGATGAGCGTATAAGCAGCAATAATGAGTTATTTTGGCTTTCTATATACCTTCCTGTTGTTTACATTTTATTGAAGAGTTTAGGCAGGGTCGTCATACAAGCGATCAGTATCGACTTCAATATGAAAATTAAAATAAATGGAAAAGTCAACTTGGAGCAGCTAGATAAGCCTCGCTCCATAAGAGCCTGTAAGATAAACACACAGACAGGGATGGAGCCAAAGCCGAGCTGTTACTGCTTGCCTGGGGATGTGGCTGCAGCTCCGGCACTGCCAGCTGTTGCAACATTTATGATTCAGCAGCAAAAAGAGCTCCGCTCATCTGCTGCACAGCAGTAAGAGGCACAGCGTAACAAAGAGGATGAGGAGACTGTCCTCACGTGCAAATGCACGCCGTGTATTTCAACACATGCACCTATGAGACCGCTTCTATTTCCTTGTACAGCTGCGTTCATTACACAGCAATGTTTATCCAACATTCCTGCATTAAGTGTTCAGAATGGACAGTGCTAGATTAATCAGCAGCCACTGCGTGGTTCAACAGCTTCGCACCATTACCGGTACTTAAACATTTCTCTGAAGACAAACTCATTTGTTTCAGCGAGGATCTTCTGTTACTCCTTTACTCTGAGCATGGGAATCCATCCCAAAGAAAAAAGACATTTCCAATTTCAGACCACGCTGCACCAACCCCTAAACCACCACTGCTACAGAAGTCTCTGCTAAAAAACACAGAACTGTGTGCAAACTGCACACACATGTGGGGCTAAACAGTTATTTTCCTGACACCAAAACAGCCTGACATTTTGAGTTCCTAACAGATACAGTGGCTGTTCAGAGAGCATCCAAACAGCCAGCAGTTGGGCTTATATCAAACGGAGATATTTGGGATTCTGAGAACTCATAAAGGTCTAGAGATAACCAGATGTGCCTTATAAAAGAACCTTAATGCTGGAGGAAAGACACCCAAAGATAGGCTAAGTGCCCTGCTTGAAGGCTGCATAGTATATATGTCCCCAGAGAAGAGTGCTGGAGGGAGATTTATTGTTTGAGGCTTTTAGCCTCCAGCTTAATTTTTAAAGGTATGTATTTCCCTAGAAACAGAACAGTTCCATTTAAAAGTCACAGGTGCCCTGAAGCTCAGCTTAGAAGATTACCTCAAGTTTCATTTAATAATGGGCTTGAAACTTGACTCAAATTATTTATTACAACGGACAATATTTTGGTCTGTTTTTCCCTTATGGTCATCTGAGGTGTTAAAAGGGCTCAATAAAAATTAAAAACGATAGCAGCTTGTGCTGTTCTGCCAATGAATGTTTTTTCCTTGAAACTTCTTCAGGTCTTAAATAGAGCTCAAACCAAGTCTTCCATGTAATCCTAATATAAAGCACGGAGCAGCTGACCCCAGTTTATCCCAGGATAATTCATCCCAGTCTTGAGTTTTGTTTTTACAGTTTTGAAGTCCAAATCCTGACAAAGTAATCACGATGGGAAAACAAGTTCATTTGCACAAAAATGGAAGAATCAGAACGAGGCAGACTCTTACACAATGGTTAGCAACATGAGTCTTTGTACAGCAAAATAGGTTAGGGAGATCAATGAAAACAAGATATCAAAAAGAGCTAAATAGAGAGAGACTTCTGGCTTTCTGGGTGGTTTGGACAATTCTGAATGTCCGCCCTCTCCCTCTACACCTTGGTTAGTGTAAGATCTGGAAATCTTTGCTCTGAACAGCTTGCAGATAAGCAGAAAGGAGGCTCTTTGCACAAAGTCACGGCTTAATCCAAATGTGAAAGAGCAAACAATGTGTGCATACTGATAATTTCAGAACGAGAACTACCTGATTAAAAAACACCAATCTGAGGGTGTGAGGTTTTTTCTTTTAGAAACAGTTCTCATTCTCTTCTCCATCAATAGGATCAGCACCCCCACGCTCGTCAAACATTTGTGCTTTGCTGAATCGGTATTTTCCCACCTAAAGTATCACTGATTTCACAGGGACAGTGTCAGGTAACATCTCCTTACTACGCCAGAAGTGAACTGTCTGAGTTTTACTTAAGAAACACTTGGCCTATTTCTGCAACAACAACCACACAGCAGCCATTAGGGCCGTTACTGTAACCAACCGAACAAGGCACTGTGCTAACTGCAAGAAGAGAGCAAGAAGTTGTGCACTGAAAATCCTGCTCTGCTTTAAGGTCTCTACGGTCTTTGCAAGTTAAGAAAACAGATTTCATCCAAAAAGCTGAAAATGCCACATATACTACAGCATAAGTACTTCAGTCCACTAAGAAAATACTTCAGCACATGCTTAAATATTGTCCAGGTTGTCTAATCTGTATTGTCTACTTTTGCTGTTATTACATTTTTGTGGTATTGGACAAAGAACAAAGGAAAAAGAAGTTGGAGAAGATTTAAAGAACCATGAAACCAAAATAACTTACCATACTGGAATTTTTTTTGACCTCAAGGGGAAGAGCATTTTCCAAGACCCGATTTGATAAACAATCAGGTTTGTTTCTCTGCAGTCCAGTTAAAAAGAATTTAAGAATTCAAAACAAAACAGAGAGATTTACTCTATTACTGTTACACAGGCAGGAGTACCTTTTGACTCTTTGTTTCAGGAGCTTTCAGACGCAGGGACTCAAAGATCAGACAAGAAGCCCAAGCCAGTTCGTTCAAGACCTCTCTACGGAAACTTACAGAAACTCTTCCATACAAGAATAATCATCACATACAGGCTCCTAACACAGTGTTTGAGACGGGACTTGATACGGTCAGCAGTTTTACAAGCACCATTAAGTCTAAGTAAAAGTTGACAGAATTTAGGAGATGAGTCTCATTTGAGCTATGACCATCTTATGCCTCTTTGGCAGCAGTGTGAATGGGCCTTAAAGTGGCATAAATTACACTCAGTAATAGCTAACATGTTTCCCCCAAAATATCAGTGAAAGACAATGAAACCTAAGCTTCAAAGTCATTTTGCTGCATTTTGATAGAAAATTCTTTCAAAGCCCTTTAAATTCAGAAGAGATGTGACATGAGCCTGGGGAGCACACCCAGCATCTCTGAGTTTGCGTCCAGTCGATATCTGATAGAACATCCAAGTGCTGATGGGAGAGCTATAATTACTCTTACAGTTCTGTACTGATGCATCTGTCACATTTCTCCAGGTAGTAACTGTCTGTGCATTACACTGTAATGGGCACCTAGACACCTGGATACCTCATATGTCTAAGAAGAAGCAAGACCATTCAGTGCACTTCCATCCTCACAGATATTTTTGAGCCTTCTTTTGTCCATTTTTTTGTTCTGCTTTTGTCTCTCTTCCAACTAGTTTTAAGGATCAGCCCTCAGTGGTACCAGCAAGGAAATGCCCCTCCTGCACAAAGCCTGCTGTGGGAGCTCTCAGAACGCTGAGCCAGTTTGATGCTGTATTCAGTTGATGCTGAGTTTCAGCCAGTAATCCCTATGGTAAGGCAGGCTCTGACCTACTGCAGGCAAGGCTAGGTAACTTAACGTTGGGTCACTCTACATAACTGAAAATCCCTTTTCAGGTACTGTGGGAAACTTCATTGTCTCAGATATAAAGGAACCACCTATCAGACACTTGATCTGGATTCAACTCCAAAATGTGGAAATTCTTTATACAATACCTAAGTTTCCACACGTGCAATGTGCCACCAGATGCTTACATGAATAAGAACTCCAGCCCTCCCTTTCTCTCTCTGTTCTACATCTCCTAAATGGAAATATCAGGACTTTCCCTACTTTGGAAATCAAATGAAAAATGCACGTGCTAAACACAGTGAGGGTCTTAGGTGCTGCAGTAATGAGTCACAGAAGCAGCAGTTTGGGATGCTGAACAGACTGCAGAGCTTTTATTGCCCATTTCTTTGCTGTCCTACAAACGCTTTTCTGCTGCACCTTTCCCCAAAGCAGTTCTGAATTGTTCTTTTCTACCTGTTACTTCAGATTCTGCATGAATTAAATTCACTTCATCTAATTTATCTGAGAAAGAAAGATCGGAAAATGACGTGTTGCAGAGAACTGGTGTGATGAGTGGTGGCCTTGGGAGTATCCTGGGATTTATACCTCCAAAATCCCTTCCCCAGTCCTTTCAGATCAACAAATGAATTTCAGTTGGAATAGAATTGGGTGCTCCTCAAGCTCTGCCACAATCACCTATCTGTGCTTTCTGTGATGCATATCTAGGTTTATAGAACACATTAAAAAATAATCTATCCCAGGTGTCCAATGTGTCGGTCAGTACACAACTGCACAACACATGCATGAGTTCCGTAATCCATAAGAAGGTATCACTTGTGGATGCCTTGTCTCTGTTCTACCTTCTTCAAGTGGCTTTCTGTTTGCAGCCCAAGCTGAAAGGGCTATGGCTAATGGGGGCACCAAACTGAGGTAACGACTGGTGACTTAACTATGCAGGTATCAAAGGCCGCTGAGGTCAAAACAAAACTGATGCTTTATTTGGAAGCCAGGGTTCAATCAGAGCTATCAATAAGCACTGATGTGTTGAAGCTTCTGAGAAACACCACAAAAAAATCCACTGTAGGAAACAGAAAAAAGTCTACAAACACAGCTGTGGGCTCACAAACTAACAGGGAACAACTGGAACAGCTGCATCTCCTTGTGAAGGAACCAATTTATTAGACAGCCCTGACAGTTAATAACTTCCAGCATTGCTTTAATTAGCAAGGATGGACGCTTCTCCATCCCTTCCTTGGCCCAGACTCACAACCTGGCTTTAGTAGAACATGTCTTGGTAAGTCTGGGGACAAGAAGAGTTGTGACAGAATGAGCCCGTTCATATGTGCAGTGTTCCACTGCAGCACCAAGGCTTGATTCATCAGCTGAGCTGCTCAAGCATCTGTTAGCATAAGAAATTACCCAGCCTGACAATTACTTACATGCACAAACGGAGCAACTACAGACAGAGATCGAATAACCCTGAATATTTCCATGTGTGTATTTACATCACCGAGTTTTCAAAAAATCTGGGCATGGAAAACTGTTGCAACCATCACAGCTTCCCAGTCCTCCTTTGTCTGCAAACTCAGTCTCTTCTCTTTCTGGAAATAGCTACTAATTCATTATTATCACTACTATTTCTCGCAATTTCATTTGTTTCCCTAGCAGTGCCTGTTTCCTCAGTTTCATTATTATCAAACAGTTCTGCTGTGATAGACTGCTGATCCTCATCTTCATATTGATTAATTTCATTTTCACATGCATCATCCTGATTTTCAACATCTTCAGCACAGTCTTCTTACAATGAGTCATTTGCAAGACAGATTTTCATTATTGGAGTCATCTTCAGCATAAGGATGTGCTGGACCAGCTTCAGCAACACAGCCATATTCTACTCAGCTAGATTATTATACACCAGAGATGCACGTACTAAAGGGAATTATTCAAAACCTCTACAGTGGTGTAAGGAGGAAAGTGAATCTGGCCTTGTTTGCTTCTCTGCCTTTTGGCTGTCTCAGGGAAGGGATATGCCAATCATACTTGGGCTTGATCATTATCAATGTAATTAAAATGCAATTTATTTTTTTGGATTAATTTGTAGATTAAACAGTCATTTTATTATGTTTATCTCGGACATCTAAAATATTTAAGCATTTAACATTACTAAGTTTGCCAAATAAATCTTTAATTTAGTATAATTAGATTTGTTTAAATTAAAAAATATATTGATATTCCAAAATAGCTTCATACTCATTTGGAACACTAAATTAGAACTTAAAATAACTTGGAGCTGTCCCTGCTTTTTCAGCATACAGGTCATGAAACACTGTTCCCTAATGCCACGCATGCTCTTCTGCACACATTAATCCAGACTCTCATAATTTACACCATATCATCAGTGCTTCAAACTCCTAATAATGAGAGAAAGGCAGCTGTGTCCTGTTCAGAGGATACACCCAGGAAGTGACCTGGAAAGCAGGCATATTTATAAGAGGAAAACCACCAGGCACGTTTATAGGAGGAAAACCACCAGGCCAGGTGTGGCTGGGGCAGCCCGAGGAGCAGCCAAGGGGGTCGGGCTGCTCCCTGCACTCGGCCAGGGCTGCTGCTGCCCAGACCCTGAGCATCAATCTGAATACGAGAACATAAAGGCTCTTACAAAGATTATTGCTCTCCAATGCCCTTCTAAAACCCAGAAGCATGAGCTGAAGTTGCCTTCCTCTTAATGCGTGTAATTACAAATGTTATTGTAGGTCATTAAATTATCAGCTATTATATTAAAATCCAGTTTCAGAGCCAAACTTCATCTTGTAAGAGGACTTGGAAAGCAGTGTAGCCAATGGAAACAAAGTGGATGATCCACACCAGCCAAAAGCAATGGTTTATGTTACCTTTTAAGCAGTACACTCAGGAGCAACAAGGAACACTATTTCCCCTCCTTTTGGTTACTTCCCAGAGAATGGCATGGGTGACTCATGCTCACCTTATGCTCAATTCTTTCACTTGCAGAACCAGCTATTAATCTGATGCCCCCCATCTTGTTTTTGCTCTCTTGGTTATTCTTGCTGAGGTGTCGGACCTTGAACCTGCCTTTCCTGAACCGCATCCTTTTCTTCAGCTTATTTCCCCTACTCGTATCACTTTGAATTCTAATTCTGCCTTCCAGTGTAACCACAACCCTTCCAGTTTGTCCCCTCCGGAACAGCAGTAAGCAAGCACTCTCTCCCATCCATCACACAGATCTTTAATGAAACACAACTAGATCCACAGGAACCCACTTCACATACCTTTCCAGTTCCTCAGCAGGCCACGGCTGAGTGCTTCTGAAGCGAGTTTTTCAGCTAGCTGCTACTCCCAGCTGGGTCACGCTGCTCCCAGGACGTCCTGCAGAGCTGTTTCCAAACATTCTGCTGAAAAAATGAGCACATGAGCAGGACGCCATTCCCAGAGAACAGCTACAGTCTCATTATGAAAGGCAACTGCTTAAAGTTCAGAGATGCTGGCAGTGAGCGTTAATATTCTCACCTGCTATTTTTATGTCTCCCAGATGCAACAAAATGATATAGAAAACAAAATCTATCAGTTGTCACATTTTCTCCAAGCCTCAAGAAATTAAAATACTTTGAAATTTTATACCTGGATTCTTTCCTACTCAGTCTTAACACAGGAACACACGTGCACCTGCACACTTGTCTGTTTTCTGCTAAATTCTGCCACTACACTAAGTTGTGTGTATAATTATAAAACTTTACAGTCAGTTTTATGATCTATTTATTAATTCCTGTAGCTAAACACGTGCCCATCAAGGTATGAGCAAGATAAATCTGAAGATCTTCCAAAGAGTTTTTATCTTTCTGTTCAGAGGAAAACACGAGACAGTTCTCTACAGACCGTACAAGTGCATTACAATCAAAAGAAGTTCTTTGTTTTAGCTACTCATGTTTCCTCGTGTTATTCTGCACTCCTCCTGCAGGGAAGGTCTAACAGGAGGTTAAGATGATGTAAGACACTTGAAGATGATTATTTTTCTGTCCTCTAACTATGGCCAAGGCTCTCTCCTCTACCCACAGGTTCCTGCCTGCACTACAGCTGCATTTCCAGGTGTGGCTGCATACAATATTTTTTTTAAAATACATTTCCTCTGGAATTCTTTTTGCTGCATCTTATAATGGTCTGCCCCTAATTTTAGGAGACTCTTTTCATCTGATGAACCAGATCTTAAAAACCTGACTTTAAAAACCCACTCCACAAGTGCTTGCATTTTTCATGAACTTCGGGTGCGTGTGGTCTCAAGGACAGCATATTCTCTGTTTCAACATTAAAAATAGCCGATCATCAAAAATCCTATGCTATTAATAGATCGCTTTGTTCGATCATTTTAAAGAGCAGGACTCATACACAGCACATCAACTTTGATCCCACAGCCTCTCCAAGCCGTGGGACAGTGCAGCTATTGTGACCTGCAGGAGACAACTGTGGAAAGGACAGCTTTATGGAAAACTGAGATCCACAGAGAAGGGTGTCAGACTTTGTGCAGAGGAAAAGCTGGCAACGCTGCTCAGATCTCTTTCTGCACATCGTAAAGGGGTGAAAGTCACAGTAGTGTTTGTTAAAGTGGAAATTTTTCATGCTCCTGTGGCATCTGGTAACTGTTACACGTACAACAAATGGCTCGTGAATGGCTCTCGGAGGTAAGCCCCATCCTCAGACGGACAGGTCTAAGAGGGACACTTACCCCAGAATCGAGCACCTGTACATTTCATACTTCCCATAGAAGGATGGCCACGAATACCAGCACTTTGTAACAAAGTCAGGCTTTGTCCCCTCCCCATCAAGTCTATCCATGTGTCTGAAATAGCAAATGAGCTTCTCTTCCTCCTTGATTCCCTGTAAGTAGTATAAAATTCAGTACTCAAGGTGCACTCTTGAAGTGTGTTACCTCCTAATGAAGATGTTCATTTTTGTGCAGACAGCAGTGGATGATGTTAGTACTACGCTGCCTGTACTAAGAAGACAAACCACACACAAAAGAACCAACACCAAACAGTGAGCACAGAACAACAGGAACAGAAGATGCCTTCGCTTCCCCACTAAAATTCCATCAGTTTGAGTCAAGGCCACCTTCCACCACATTCAGCCAGCAAACAAATCCATAGACCCCAACCAAACTGTGAATTGCAGAGCAAAGCCCTGTGTGCACAACAGGGCACAAAGAGACTGACTCTTGTAGCTGGAAAGAATTTTAGAGGATGCTCCTTTCTTTCTCTCCAAAATAAAAGATGCTTTTTTGTTTAATACACAGGAAATATCCATCCTATGCATGCCCCCCCACTCCTCGGAGCTGTAATTCCTTCAGTACTCCCTTAAGATCTCTAATCTTTACAGTCAAGCACAAAAGCTGCTAATATAAATATTTGCAGTACTATCATATGCTGGAGAGCCTTGAGTGATGAACTGCTCTGCAATTTGCAGCCCACTAGCTGTGGGTGCTGTTTCCATTATACAGAAGGAATGTGGTAGTCTGACAGAAAGTATTAAACAAAGGGAAGGTTTTACACAGTGCTAAGTACAAGGTTTTGCCACTTCAGTGCAAAATACTACAGTGTATTCGTGCTACTTCTAATGAGACAAGGATAAGTAAATCAGGGTCACCAAGCAGACCGTTCCAGTGAGTTATGAAAGTGAGAGTAACAAACTTGAATTTACAATGCATGCCCTTTAGCTAAATCTGAGATTTGTTGCAGTTATTTTGGCCTTATTAAAGTATAATATTAACGTCCATAAGAGAAAATTTGTTATTCCAGCGACACTTCTATACCAAACAATGCTATATTTAGAGACAATAACTACGCTGCATTGCATAATCTGGCATTTGTACCACAAGGGAGTCATATGGCATTATTCACTAATGACAGAAAGGCTTCTGGCTCCTTTTCCTGGTGTCATAAATATTCTTTTAGAGCAAGCAAAATAGAGGGGGTGGTACAACAGAACCGCAAGTTTATTCCTTAATTGCAAATTACTGAGAAGAGTTTTCAGTCCTTATCACAAGACTCACAGCACTGGAAGGAGTTAAATTCTGTCAAACTTTTAAAACCAGATCACTTCTAAAAATTCACTTTGAGGCACCTGTTACTGTTTGATGCTCTCAGCACATGGCAAACGAAGGCTTAGAGCACGAGGTATCCTTAAGGTAGCAACCATCACCACAGGCTGCCAGCACTGGGGATGCCGGCTGCTGCTTCGGCTCAGAAGATACTTCCCAACTGCTCCAGGACTGCACTGGTGCTGGGCTGACACACGCAATGCACAGACAGCTCTCTGCACAGTTCGCTTAAGGATCTTCTCTTCAAGAGCCTCTGGCAAGGGGAGCGTGATTAGCAGGCGACATTCATAACATCGCTGGTTAAAGAGCAGAGACTAAACTTCCAAGAAAAAAATAGATTTCTGTAGTACCTGAACGCTCTGATGAGGAAACGAGAAATCTGCCTGCTTTCTTCAAACTTCCCAGAAGTGCCTCCTGCTGCGTTCTCCCTCTTCTGAGAAACTTTGCCTTTTTAAGATTTGTCAGAGCAGTCCTGATTGCCTGCGCTCCTCTTCCCAACCCAGTTAAGTGTAGCTTTGTCAGATTGATGACTTTTCCTCATTCTCACTTAGATTAATTGGCATTGGCCCTTAGAACTAAATCGTTTGTGATGAGATGGTCTGTAACAGACTTCTCCTGCAGGAGGTCTCTTACTTCTTTCCCCCAGTCAGTACCCTGTTACATTAAATAGATTTGATAGCAAAAACACAAAAGAAAACAAAAAAAAATCCACCCTTCCCCCAAACTAAGCAGGTAGTATTCCTATGCAACTGCAGAACAATCTCAAGTCCATCAGCATCACCAGGAACTTGTTTTTTCCAGTGGGCTTTGCAAATTAGGAGCCATGGGTGCCTCTCAGAGGTTCCTGGCCCAGATCCATTCCACCAGCTACAGGTGCACAGCCCAGGGGTGGACACAGAAAACAACAACACAAGAATCACAGATCATCTCCAAATTCCACCAAAAAATCCCCACATAACATTCTTCTCTGTAAACCTCATGGGAACAACATCTAAGAAAGTGCAGGTATCCGTGAAGTTGAGAGTTTGCTACTCTAAACCACAACTCTGGAGTCTTTAAGGCTTGATAGTACTTCTAACTCCTCCCGTTCTGGCATTTACTTCCTTCCACCTCTTGGCTCTCCAGAAATCTTGGCAAACTTCCTTCAAAACACAGGAGATGCTTTTGAGGGATCTGGATGGGTGGTGATGTCGTATCCAGGCTATCAGCATCTTTGGTTCAGGAATTCATTTTACCTCCCAGAACACTATAAAGGCATCCCACATTTTATGTGCCTCTTAGCTTTGTCATTTTTTCTTCAAAGATGTCAAAAAGAGCCTGACAAACACTGAGTTTATGTTTCTTGTCATGCATAAAAGAAGAGCATCCTACCTGGCCACTGTCCTGAAAAGACACACACAAATGGCAAGATTTGGACCCAGCTTAGAGAAGTCTGCTCTAAGAACTTAGGGGGCTGGGAAGATAATTTCTGGAGCTGCTTCTCATTAAGATGCAAGTATGCAATAAAATGGAATGCAGAAAATTAAATTTCCATGGTTTGTGGCATTTTGCCATTTACCTTCAAGTTTTGGAAAAAAACAAAACCCAACAACAAACAGCAGAAAATGATAATGAAAAGAAACACAACCACAAGACTTCATGAAACAGTGTGGCACTGAACAACAGAGGCCAAACATTTTTGAGCTCTGATCAATGCTCACAGCACTTTTCCCATCAGCTCCTGAGCAGATATCCTCACACCACAAACCTGAGAGGGATCAATCATTCATCGCTGAGTTTTGTGGAGTTCAGGTTTGAAAATGGCATTCAGCCTCCCCTTCCTTGCAAAAAGTCACTTCTCTTCAAAGAAAAGATTTCTGTAACACTGTAAGAAGTATATTTTATAGAGCAGAACTGCTCTGCCACAGATAAATACATATTTTTTACACTTTCCATGCTCTGGGTAACACATCAAGGCATTTTACAGACACCAGGTCAGTGCTGACACGTAACCATCGAAACCATGGCACAGAAAGGAACAACCCAGCTCAACTCTGTCCAAACGTAGGAAGCGAAGACAGATTGCAACACACTGAAAGTTCCACAGCCCTTTCAATAGAGAAAACACATTTACATCAATTTTGGCAATAATATGAAGTTGAAAGAACTATAAATTGCACATGAACTTAAGTACCAAGGAACCAATAGCCACCTGAAATTATTTTGTCCATTCTGCGTGGAAGCTGCAGAAAAGAAAGCTGAGCAAGAGCACAAACAGAGAAGAATCTGCATCTTAGACCTCCTTCTGTCCCAGCTGTGAGAAGCTGGGCTGCCTTCAGCCAAATGCTGAACCAGAAGATGAAGGCTGCCCCAGCACTGTGCAGGATGCTACAGGCACCCTTCACTTCTCTCATCATTAACAACATGTATTCGGATGAAACACCACCACTGTGATCTGCTCTACTGGGCACAAAATAGGATTCAAAAAATTCTTATGCATATTGGCAGACATGTATTTCACACAAACGTGGTTTCCAGTCAGGTCACAACGCCATCTTAAACTCAGAGGAAGATCTTGCAGTTAAGTTATAAACCCCTGAAAGCAGCATTTTATAATGGAAGTGCTGATCCAAGCTTAACCAGAGCAGCAAGAAGAATGCCACACACTACAGAAATAAAAGTGAACCACAAAGCAGTTAAGATTTGATTACTACAAAATACCTGGGCTTAAAATTTTGATTCATACCTTTTTTTTTTTTAATTACTTCTCATGACCTCGAGATACTTTTCGGACAGACGTCTGGGGAATTACATCAAAGATCCTTTTTGCAACTTTGGAATACTGCACTAATGTGTTCGGTGGTTTCCTTCCAGCATAGAAGATGAGACTTTGAAAGTTCCTTGGTCTACTTGTAAATAACAGTGTGAAGCAGAGCTTGCAATTAAAGAGAAACCCCTTCTCTAAACTCCAGCCAACCCAAACTGAGATGCACAGGGGTAATACAAAAAAAGGAAAAGAAAAACCTCCCAAGATTTCAAAGATGCCTGGTAGGAATATTCCTTAATTGAGCCACGCTTTTGAGCTGCATAGAATTGTTCTTATTAAAAATTAAATAAGAACAGAGAAGAACACAGGAGCTTTTGAGAGATTAGAGCTTTGCAAGATTTACTTAAAAGGTTTCTATTAGACTTCAGGGGTTCTCTCACATATGAGAAAGCTCACCTACACAAACCAGCTGGAAAAGCTGTGATCCTACCTATGAGAACCATAATTGATTGGAAATAATTTTATTTCTTTTTTACCAGTACAGTAGCACTGTTTGTGTGGAATCCATATCTATTCTTTTTCTCCAAACAACCATCACAGATTTTAAACTCACATTCATTTAAACGCACATTCATCCTTAACCCACGTTTCTTCTTGATAGCCCCTATCTAACTAGATGAGAAGCAGGTCTCTTTGTTTCCCACCTGACATGAGTTGCATTTTGGGCTGATCACATCACAGGCTGCTCAGATGTTGTGAAGTGCTCAAAGTGATGCTGACCACACTGAGAACCACCACACCCACAGGACTCAGAGCTGCTGCCTCTGCTGAAAACCTGTGTGTGAATGGGATATCAAGAGTGGCTGAAGGATCTTGCTGCAAATGCAGGTTCTTATGGGATTTTATCACTTTTCTTCAGTCAAACTGCAGGTTTGCTTTGAAATCCTTAAATACACCACCTGCTACCTTATTTTGGAATCCACCTGCAAAAATGGAGCCTCGAGATTCATCAGATGGGGACAAAAAAGTGTTCTCAGTTCTTTGGCTTCCATCTGTGCTAACCCTGCTTTAGCAGGCACACCTTCTGCACCATGCCAAGCTTTCATGTCTTGGCAGACTTTGGGGATTTCACAAATGAAACACTTAATACTTCTGGGCAACCTGAGGAGCTTTGCTGATCTTTGTTCATATTATGTTTCGAGCTCATTCAAGTTGGCTCACAGACCAATTTCCCATTAGGTTTTTATCAAAATCTCAAATGACACATTACTAACCTATTCTCCTCTTTGCGAAGCTATTACATAATTTAAAAGAACTAATCTTGACTCCCACATAACTACCAATGGGCATAAGAAGCTACGAAAGATGATACTGAGCATGGCTTGGATTGATGATATAGATGTTAAAAAAGGAGAAAAAAATACTGCTAATAGGCTCAATATCTACTGATGTAACAGAGATATAAAAGCTTTATTCCATGCTTTGTTTAAAAGCACACACTTCAATCATCAATCAGCAAATTGCAGAAGATTGCTAAAAAAGAAAAACAGAAAAAGCAAATATGAAGGATCTCACACCAGTTTCTGGAGAACAACAGCCTTCCAGGCCACTCTGCTTCCCAGCAAAGCCAGCAGCCCACCTGGCTGCAGTTCTCCAGCAGCTCACAGAGCTTTCAGAGGCTGCAGCAGCTCTGCCTGTCCCACATGCATTTTCTAACACTGCAAGCTGACCAGCAGCAAACACAAACTCCTTGCTGCCTCTGCCGTGGTAGTCTGAAATCTCCATTACAAGGGAGACTGAGGTATAAGGGAGGAAAATTGGTCAACCCAGGTTCTTCCCACATCTGGGGAAGGTGCTGTTCAGCCAGCACAGAGGATGCAGAGACTGCAAGTCCGGCTATTTTCAGCTCAGCAAGGATTTACTGACTGATATCTGTGACCTCTACCCCTAAAATACAAACGCGATTACAAGCAAGTTAGAGGGAAGACAAGGCTGCCACTCCCGTGCTCAGACCTTCTGGGAGCCACGTTACATCACAGCCCATCCTTCTGGGAACAGCACTGCAGAACTGTTGGCATCTCTGCTTTCTAGGGACTAGATCTGAGCAAAAAAACAAAAAGAGTAATTTCATCTGCCCAGGTTTAAGCTTTCTGTACTTATGCTACTTTTATTAGCACATCATGGTTTGATTTTATTGCCTTAATTCATTACAATATATTCTGTGATCTTTAAATGGGAAAAATAAGAATAATTTACAAAATAATTGAAAGATATGACACAGTTGGAAATGGAAGGGAACTGAAGGTAAGGGAGCTCAGCAAGTTAGGTGAAGGTTCACAATGCATTTCAGTAAGGACAGCAGAAGACTCCAAGAGGGCTCTGGATGCAGAGCAGCCCAGTCACTGACAACTCAGCCCTGCAGAGGATTGATGCTGACAATCACACCATAAACAATAAGGAGGCATTACTTTTGGAGCAGCCCTGACAGATCTTTTTACCTGAGAGCTTATTTTTATGATAACTTCAGTTTATGAACATTTTCATAATCAAATGCTAAATGGATCAGTACATACTGACACATCAGGAAGGGGCAAGTGTATTGGTTACTCTGCGTATGGTAGCAGCACTTTTAATTCCCTCTTCCCAGCAAAGTCAGCAGCTACAATAGTTTTGTTAGGTAAAAGCATCAATTATATTTTAAGCGTTGACTAACCACAAAATCCTGCCAAAGTAAATGAAGGCTAGCAGAACTTTGTAGGGCTCCTCAAGTACTCTGCTCCTGTGAAGCTGACTGTGGCTTAGCACTTATTTATAGAAGGGCTACATGCTAATGCAAACCTCCTTCTCCCTCTAACACTTGGTGCTCTCTGTTTAGGGTCACCAGTTGCTCAGTCAACAGTGTTTAATTGTTTACTGACACGGCATTAGCCTCAAATGTACACGTACACTGGGATAGCACACATGAAGGGAATATATCAACACTGTGCATAACAGATACAAATCTAACGGGCAAAGACTCCAACTGCTGCTGCCACTCATTCTGATAAAATACTAGCCATGAATAATTAGTATTCATTTGCTCTAATTAAGGAATATAGATAATGGAAGCTGGATTTAGAAAATCCAGTGAAGCAGTTTTCTGAGTGCCACCACGCTCAGGCTGGATCCCACAGTTCCCCTGCATTCCCCTTAAATGTTGCCTCTTCACTAATTCCCCTATATTCTCATGAATGACTGCAATGCTCATTAGAAAGTTTGAATTTACAGTGCAACAGAACAATCTTTTTCATCTGAACTGTGAAGTGGTAAAAACTAATCTCAAAAAAACAAAACTTCCAAAATAAGAAAATAAGAAAAGCTTATCTCATATTCCACATTTTTGCTCCCCTCCATAAGATACCTGCTGGGAGGAGGTCAAATCACACACTAAGCACTTCTAAAGGGCTTAATAACACAATCAGGTTTGATGTGAAAATGGTCATAGATTCTGCTCCACAGTAGTGTTAGTTGGCTCAGCTATAAAATATCTATATCTCTGTATCAATGATAGATGACCCAGTATAATAAAAGATCTTGACTTGCGTGTATGTTAACAATTAATGGGATGTATAATGTATCACATACTGTGTGTGGAAGGTAATAAAGAGGTGTAAATGAGAATTACACTGGTTAATTGGTGTCATTAATGGTTCCTTTGTTCTGCTAGCAAAGCAGTATCTTACTCCAAAGACGACATTGTAGGGCTGACTGCAGGCTCCAAGTCAAGAGTTGAGAAGAGTTAAAAATGTCAGCTCAGCCACAACATCGCTTTTCCAAGGATGCCTCCTGACACAAAACCCGCTCAAACCCGGTCAGTCCTGCCTGTCAAACACGCCGGTTTCCTTCCCCCATCACTGCCCTTCAGACCGTGCCCACTCTCCCAAGGATTCCTGCAGCACAGCACGAGCAGACCGGACCGATGCTGTGCTCTCCAGGCAGGCATTGCACTCACTATTTCCTCCCCTCCTTCATAAAGCTTAGTCATCTTCTGATTGCCCCTGCCTAGACTCTCTCCCCCCACGTAGCACAAGCAGTATATCACTCACGTGTTATCTGTGATAATCAACTCTTCCTCCTTTTTAGTATCTTATAGATTTGATCTGTTCTGTGATGCCACTCACGGCTGTGCCACTCGTGGCAGCCATGGCAGGGAGGAGAGGGCAAGCACTCAAGGGCAGCAGTGCCACAGGAGAGATGTTCCTCTGAGAGCAAAGCAGCACCATGCAGCACAAGCCAGAGCAAGGGATGACAGCGACAATGAAAACCAGAAGCTGCTGATTTTGGTATTCAGAACACACAGGCCTACACGCAGGTGCTGCTGCACCTTGCTGAGCAGGACATCACTTACATCTGGGCAGACCATTGAGAAAAATATACTGAACTTCAAAGAGCTTCAATAAGTCACTGCACATAGAATTATCTTGTGGCTTCTTGTAAGTTCACATTATCTTCCATGAATCTAGCTGTGAGCAGAACACAGCACAGAAGAATCACTGCTTCTAAGAATAAAGATGGAGGAAGCATAAAGGTTCCCAGACCAGGACAGAACATAGGCACAGAGACAGAAACTCTGTATGTCATTACAGCGATGTTGGTTTTTTTTGTTATTTGTAAGACCAGATTCACTGCACTTGGTAAATTAAATCCCATGAACATCAGCTGGCTAGAAACTTGTATAATGCTTTTATGAAGGACACTCGGAACATATTATGAAAGATTGGTATAATTCCAGCTATTGTGAGATAGAAGGCATTGAACAGCTTCACCCGCTTCAGAGAGGAAACTGGTACCTGGGAGAGAAAGCCGGGTTTCCAAGCTCTAACTATCCTCAGGGATGTGCTGCTATCCCTCTGTGAGGAAAGAAAGCACAAGAAAACACAAAGCCCTGCAAAACCTCTGTCATTTCAGTACAAATCCACCAGGCAGTGGTTCTTACCCAAGAGCTTGGGAAAAGAGCCAGCATACATAGATCACTTTAAGGTGAAACCCACTAACCACACAAGAAAATATTTAGCAATTATAATAAAAGATACCTTTTTAACGAGTGACTTTAATTAGCTCTACAGGGCTGTAAATCAAGCTGTGCAGGATGTTTTCCAAAAAACGAAGTGCTAAGCCACTGAATTTAAATGGTCTGACAAATGATGGGCCATATACTGCCCACTGACATCATCAGGAGCTCTGCAGTGGATTTAAGGCAACACAGAACTCTATAAAATCACTATCACATTCAGGTTTTTGATTTTTACATTCTTCTTCAGTATTTCTGTGTTAATTTAGTGCTTGTGGGAAATGCCATGTCCTTTGCGAGCCGAAGCATAAGCTCAGCAATTAACATAAGCCTCCAGATATGCTTCTAAGTTTGCCTTTCAATGCTGGTGATGTATGGAGGTATGCTACACCAGCAGGCTCAGCCTGACGCTAAATCCATGGTCCTGTGGATGTGTGCCACTTCAGAGAGCGGGCAGAGAAGCCTCCCCAAGCCTGCCCCTACCTGATCTCCAGACATGGAGGGAGATGCACTCAGCTTGGTTCAGTGAATCCACTGTAGTGACAGCTGGGAAAGACAAGTGTGAAGGGTATTTAATGCACACAATTCTGACTGAAAGCTTCATGCTTAATCTTAAAGTCACCAAGCCTAACAAGTTTTTTTCTTAGATATACGTCTAAAGCAGTGACAGACCATACAACAATCATTTCTTTTTCAAGTATACCATCACCCTAGGGTGGCAGCTGCTTGCTGCATGTCCCAGCAATGAAGGATGCCATTTACCCACAGAAGGAGCATCTCCATTTTTTCAAAGCAGTTCAGTCACTGCTCCGACCACCACTGCTAGATCCAAGTTACTTAGACTGTTAGTTTACCCTCTCAGAAGTGGCCCAGACACACTAGAAATTTAACTGTCATCATTACTTGTAGGAAACTAATTGAATAATAATGAACCATTGCACAGATGAGAGCAGACTTCGGTAAGTGTAGTTAAGTCACTTCTGTAACAAGTTGCTGCTGGAATTGATTCCTGAAGAGCACAGTGCTGTCATTCTCACCAACTCTTCCCTGCTTCACTTCACTTAGAGCCAGCCTTGTACCCCAAACCAGTATAACCCACATCTGACTGCAGAGCAGTAACTGTGGCACATCTCACACCACAGACAACTGCAGGTTTTTAAATTTTTAGAGCATTTTGAGTGCATCATTTCCCTTGAACAAATTTGCATAACTAAAAGCAAACAGGCAGTATAAAAATGCGTTTGTGTGATCATCATTTTAAGGGGTTGACTAAAACCTTTTGAGGGAGACAAATGCAGAGGGAACGTGGCTGATTTATGTGGATGACAGATTCTCTAACTACTCCGTCTTGGCATATTCTGAGCTCACTGTTCCCATCACCACTGGTAAACACCCCGTTAAGTATTTCTCTTTTGATCTGTATACTTATATTTCATTAGAATACAGCACACACGAACCAATATCAGAGCAATTTATCCAAACCCAAGTTTTGTTGAGAGGCAAAAGTTGCATAAAAAACTGAAAACTAGATATAAAATACAGCTGCGCTCCACATAGCTTTAGCTTAAACAAAAAGCTTAAGCTTCTTTAAAATCAAGATGATATCAGCTTTTATAACATACTCCCTGCTTACCGTCTCCCCTCCTTTCTTCCTTTCCCTCTCAAACACCCCCTGCCAACAGGCAGCCCTCTCAGACCTCCACACCTACAGGCTCCCACAAACCATAGCAGCCTCCCCCAGGTAGGAGTGCAGCTCACACACATCCTGAGCGGTTCTCTCCCCTCTTCCCAGGCTCTGAGAACACTCATCTCCGACTCTGCCAAAGGTAAACCACATTCAGAGGACAGAAATAACAATCGTAACATTCAGGATGTCACGGAGTGCTTTATTATTACTCCTAGTCAGCCTATCAGGAAACCATCTCTACATACAGTAGCAGAAAAGCACAGCATCAAGCGAGTAACCAGAGGCTAATCCTGAGCAATCTCTGCTGTCTCACCTTCATTCCGAAAGGATGAGTTTCTAACAGAAAGACCAGAAGGATGTTTGGATATCCTTCCATCCTTCCTTGTGGTTAGGCTTTCACTGCTACAGTCCTCAAGGAAAATATTTCTACTGATCTCATCCTGCCCCTCAGAGTATCCCAAAATTCCAGCTCCATTTAGTTGCCATTGACTCCTTCCCAGAGCTCAGCTCTAAGAGCACATCACGCTGCCTCAGAAATCAGGGAAAGATTTAAAAGTAAAGCAGCAAGCCGTACAGGAAGGCTCACAGGTGACGGGTGCATCACAATATATTTTATCCTCTATGCAAAGGAATATCCCCACTAATACTGATAAGAAACCAGAGGCAGAAACACACATTTGTTTGCCTATAAATCCTTTTCAAATTCAGGAAATAAGTGTGCCGGCATTGTTTCCACAGACATCTTAGATTTAGATGACATAATGAAGAGCAGAGCGCTCTGACTGGGAAATCACTTCTGTTTCAGGGAGGCCATTTCTTTGAAGCAAAGAACCTGAAAGTTTATGACGTCCGCCAGAAATGAGTAGCAATTTATTCCTTGTAGAGTTGTCTGTACTCTGAAGTGCGTGGGCCATAGGATGATAGCCTGGACCCACCCCACTTAATAACAGAGCTGTTTAAAAGTGTCTTAGCCTCTGTAATTTAGAGTCTACGAGCAGATATTGGACCCAAAAAATGTAATTCAAACTTCAGAGAGGAATCAGGTTGGAATCTTGTCACTGATCTGAGGAATCTCTTAAACTGCATGGAAGTGACTGCAGTGCTGCACTTCTCCAGAGACACCCGCAAATAACGCCCATTAATTAATAAGATGTTCAGAAAGCTGCAATAGAAACACTCAGAAGCACCACCAAGCTCACAGACAAGGGACAAACATCAAAATATAAGAAAAAGCGCAAAGTAAAGCATTTATTTCTATGGGGAAACAAAGAGGGTCTCAGTCAGAGGAGCTCAGGATGACAGCAGTGCCCCATAGGAGGACAAACCTCCTGCACCAAGAATACAGCCTGCTTGGAATTGGCATCAATCTCACAGTGTATTAAAGCACCAGAAGATGAGGGTAGCTATGGTAATTCTAGCACTTTATTAAACACCAGACAAATTGAAGAGTACATTTCCTGCTTTCTGAAAGAAATGAATGATATCTTCTGATTGGGGAACGCTGAGGGCAAAGGAAGCTGACTGGAACGGCTTAAAAAGCACCGCAGTGCATTTATCAGGACACTTAGTGTGGCTTTCCACGGGAAGAGGGTGGAAGGAGAAGGGGGAGTGATTTTTATTACTGAAATTAATTTCATTGCAGTGCTAACTAACCCTCTTCCCCCCAGAATCACACACAAATAAAGAAAAATGACCAGGAGAGCTTTCTCTCTTTGCAGCTCCTCGGCACTCGGTTGTGTTTTCAGAAGCTAGATCCGAGCTCTGCGCCATTCTTCTGCCCAACAAACCACGGCACGGAAAACAGATAAAGAACCAAGAATCTGATTAAGAAAAACACATTTATATTTTGACTGTGTTTTATTTTTAACATAAAACATCTTGAAAAAAAGTTTCATGATTTAGCATTTATGAATGACTAGATTTTAAGGGAATTGTAATATTTTTTTTAGGGTATTTCAGTTCTATGAGTTATTTCTTGTAGATTCAGATAATGACATTATAAATCTTTCTGTGGAGGCAATTACTAAGGCAGAAATGGCCTATTCCCCATTGGCTTTTAGGCTCAGCTTACTGACATATTACAAGCAGGCTTACCATGGTCATTAAAAACTGATCTGGGATTTATTGTACCTCTTTAAACTCTCAGTACTTTGAAAAGTATTGAACAGAAAGGAATACAAGGTGAAGTTACAAAGAGATTCAATGAAGCAATCAGGGGAAAAATGGGCTTAATTTATCCCAGCAAGGCCCACCAGAAGTGCCACAAAAATATTTGAAATTGAGCTTTGAGTCCTTAATAGAGATCACTCACAATAGCTATTAATCATATTGAAATGGAAACACTTTGAGCAGAGGGTTTGGAAACAGAGAGGACATCAACACAAGATTACAGGGCAGAAAACAAAGCCAAGATTTTGACTGCCAATACAACAAAACAGCTGCCCCATGCAGTACATGAGAATGGAAATATACAGCTACAGCAACTTCTCCTGCCTGGATCCCAGTCACCTGCAGAGCAAGCAGGAATTTTATCCATCCCCTCTTTTAACATCAGACCTCAGATCAGTGCACTGTACTCTCATTTCAGGGCAATCTCTAGCAGCCAGCAGTAGGGCAGACACTTGAAAATATGCCTGAGAGCACAAAAGGATCTACATGCAAGCCAGAATGAGAGAAAAAAAATCTAACTACCACCGGATCTGAGCAGGACTGGAGCACTCGTTAGCAGGCAAAGGTCAGTGACAACATTTCTGTTCCATCCCCCGTCAGTTAACCTTCAGTTCCAGGTTGCCAATGACAGAAGCTGCATCCCCAGAGCCCCATCGGTCCCAAACCACTTACAGCTCCTGCTCTGCTGGGACAAAACATGGGTAGAGGGTTTGGAGCACTTGGGAGATTACATATCTTCCCCTTCTACGGCTTCTGTCCTTAGTTTAAAGCTGCCTTCACAGGAAAGAATTGCTGCTTGAGGAAGCTACCTTGTGGCTGCGTTTTACACTCTCCTAGGGTCATCAGCAAGGGTTCCATTCATTTTCATGGAAAAAATACCAAGGGTGACTGGTGCCTCAATGTGTTCTACGGCTTTACAAAAAACACCATTATTTGTACATTACTGTAAGTAAGTGACCAAACTGTCAGTTCTATCAATCATTCTGTTACTAACCACAACTGTCTGAAAAAGTATGTATTTCTGAGATCCACCTTTGAGCCTGATTCTCAAGAATGTGTTATTTTGGATATCTTTTCTAGAAAGCTCTAAGCTTCAGATTTTCAATAAAAATGGCAGTTTGGCACCTGAAAACCATACTACAGATGCATGAAGGCTGCTTGCCTAAGAACTAAGTTTCACTTCTGGCTTGTAAGTCATCTGCTTTATCAAGGTGATTGTGACAGGTGTATGCATATTTTAATGGTGTACAGTATGTTCAGATGATCAACATTCATTTTAAATGCATGCTTATATATAAACATTTATTTCGTACTTGAAACCAAGTTATTACAGGTAGTCTAAAGCCACAGCCTTCTCAGTAAGCTGCATTTTCAAGAGAGATTTGTCACTCTAGAATTCTCTTTACTTTTCACCAGGAACAAACTGAACTGTATTTGAAAATAATGGCTTTAATTATAATTGGCATATCTGAGCCTACAGCCATTGCCAGTCACTTCAGTAAGTGACATTACTTACGACACTGGCAAGATCAGAGTCTTTTATCACTTTTTTTTTTTTAATTTTTAATAGAAGACCAATTTCCAACCTTCTCTAATATCTGATTATCTCTGGATAACTAAAGATGGGTAAAGATGCAGGCTGACATCCAGAACTGACCTCCACTGGTAATCCCTAAGAATCCACGTTATTCAGAATGCAGAGCCTTCCCAAGATGAATAGAAATTACAAGATTTACATTCACTTTCACTAACGCAGCTGTCATATGATTTCTGTACATAAATCAGGGATGAGGAAACCTACGCCCCAGAAGTAGGCACAGCCCATGACCCCAAGTCGTATTTTTGGTGCATGTTAACATAACACCCACCAAAAGTGCCTGACAGACCTATTCATCACTGTTAAAACTGTGAAGTATTTGATAGTGCAAGTAGCGTAGAACTACACCACAGCCCAGAGGATGGGAGAGAAGGGAGGGAGCCAGCAGAGGCTGGGCATCTCTATGCTGGGTGCAGCACCAACAGGTTGGATTAGATGAGGGGTGTAGCACTGTATTATCCTGCCCTTCTTCTTCCTCCTTGTGTATTTGTCCTGTTAGGCAGCTCAGCACAGGATTACATTCATTATAGACTTCTGCAAAGCTAACACAGTTAATGATTAAGAAAGAACGGAACAGCGCAGGTTTGCTCTTAGCTAAGTAAATTCACACCTTCCACTATATTTCTACAGTGGGATAAAGTACACTCTCAGCAAGTTTGAAGATGACACCAAGCTGTGTTGTGCAGGCAACATGCCCAAGGGATAGGATGCCATCCATGGAGCCCTCAACAGGCTGAGCAGTGTGCCCAGCCTCATGAGGTTCAACAAATCCAAGTGCAAGGTCCTGTACCTGGGTCATGGTAACTCCCACTATCAATATGAGCTAGGAAACAGAAGGATTGCAAGCTATTGTAGGGGTTCTGCTTTTAGCAGGGAGGCTGGACTCAATCTCCAGCTGTTCCTTCCAACCCATACAATTCTGTGCAGGGGAGTCAGACCAGATGACCCTTAAAGGTCTCTTCCAACTCAAATAATTCTACGATATGCAGAATTTGTCTAAAGTACTCTGTTAAGACAAAGCTCATTCAGATTTGCTCTTCCTCCTTGGAACCTACACGCATTGATTTACACTTTAGTAGTAATAACTTCAGCTATTAGAATGCTCTTAGTATCCGTTTAAAATTGGCTTCAAGCATTTGGGGAGTCATTGTCAGCCCATCCAGAAAGCAGATGAAGAGATCCTATGGCACAGTAATATTCTGTAGAAACACCAGTCAAGAGGTGATGTATTTCCCATAACTCTTGCATTGTGGGCATTCCGATAACATGTGGACAAAGCCTTCCAGAACATATATTACATCACCAGCCCCTTTATTATTATTCAAAACACCAGCAGAGTGAACCCCATTCAGAGTCCAGATGATCTGCAACGTGGTTTTGCTTTTAGAGAATACTTTGATTGCCCGGCAAGTATTTTGACTGCTTTACCAGCATTATCCCAACACAAATGGGAAAAGCAACAAATAATCTGGGGCTTGGGAAGTTTATTTCAGGACGTTCATTCAAACACATCATGATGTTCTCAGGAGCGCTTGGAACTGAGCAAACTGAAGGTTCTTTAGGGTTCTTACTGTGAACTTCATAGATTTGCTCATCTTGATACCATATGGAAAGTGTTCTAGCACTTCAGGAGACTCAAAGATTCCTGCTAATCTAATCTCTAGGGCATGTTACAACTTCCAAGTGTCAACTGATACCTTCTGTAAGGAAACCAGATGACCTCTAGAAGTCCATTTCAACTTAAGTTGTTCCATGATTCTACAAGCATTCAAGCATTTTGCATCATTGCCTTCTGACAGAATTTTACCTCATTAAATCCAAAATATGGCTTACTGTAGGAAGAGAGTTGCATGAGTCTGATAATCCAGGGAGCCAATAAAAAGCATAAGGAGTCACCAGATGTTCTATAAGTTGGTTGTAAGTAATAGAATTCAAAGTAAAGAAAATGGTTAATAGGCCACCTACCAGAAAAAAGGCCCATCTCAGTGAAATTATTGGGGAAATAGACTAAAGAGATCTTATTTCTACAAAAACGTGATCACAGCACTGCAGTCAAGACCAAAAGGACTCATGGTGATCCGCTGAGCAGCTCTTATTTGTGAGAGACTTACCTACATAAGAGATGCTTTGAGTTTATACAATAACCCCATTAATCTGGAATCAGCTTCCACATCCATCTCTGAAAACAGCTTGAGTGTTGCTATCTTTGCACATCTCAGGCATCTTTAACTTATCTTGTTCTGTTTAGATACTGGTACAATAGTTTAATAGAAATATATGAGGGAGTTCAGCATTACACCATATTGTCACTAGGGAAAGATAGCCACAGGTAATGAAGGGGAGTGGTTTCCATCTTCACATTGTCTTTGTGTTGTTCTTTCAACCTTATCTTGATGCTTGTCCCATGCCAGATTCAAACTACATAACAGGCTCCAAACTGCAAGAAAATGAGTGATAAATAGCAGCAGTAAAGCTCATTTCACACGGATTGCAGTAACACAGTTTTATAAGATGGCCTTAAAAATTAAGTTACATAAAAACACCATTGCAACCCAAACCATGGAGCAGTATGTAGGGCATAAGTAACAGCCAGATGAGGCAGTTACAAACAGTACTTTCTCTCTGACCTCAGTTCATCAGAGAGAAACCACTGATTCAAACTACCTAACCTCCTCCAGAGCAACAGTTCATAACAGCATGCCAGAGCTGTGACTACCTGGAGGCATCAGGGAATTTGCTGCTACAGTGTTATGGAGCAGGGAGAGGAAGAAGGGTCCTATTATTGGATCATGCAGTAGACATTGGTGCTTGAAATTTCCACTTACAGTACATTAGCTTGAGGCAGTTCATTTGCTAAAATAAAAGAAACAAAGTGTAAAATATTCACTGACTTGCTCAACAAAGCAATCAGCGAAAGAGAAAAGGAGAGAGAGGGAGGGAGCGCGATTTTTTCCTGCTATCACACTGTTGATAAATACCATTAGTATTTTAAAATTATGTCACCCATTCAGTTTAAATTTAAAAGTATTAGCAGTATTATCAGTCTGTCTATCCATCTCCCTCTATTTTGTCTGTCTCCTGCTTCTATTTTGTGTGAAATTTCAAGAGATGAATCCCATTTTCTATTAATTCAACGGCTGTCATCTTGCATTGCATCACGTAGCCCAGATCACAACAATGAAATCTGCGGGTTTAAATTAATAATATTGCAGCACATCACTTTGTAAAGCATGGCATGCATCCGTATCCAGCCAGCCCAGGTGCCTTACTTCCAGCCCAATGCCTTTCATTAGCAGAATAGGTGGAGCTTCACCTGCACAGTTGCAAACTATAATTGCTAACAGAATACTCAGCCTTCATGGTGGGCAGCATTACTTTAACAGGGAGTTGAGATTTACCAAGATCTTTTTGCTTAAAAATAAAGTAGTTGGAGAAAGCTTCAGGGAATACGAGATCTCTGTTCTGAGTGGCATTTCCACACCTACAAATATATGCTGACAGGTAACTGTATTGCATTACAATTGCCTTACATACAATGTCAGCTAAAGCTACATGGGAAGTCAGCATCTTGGAGCACCAATGCATCACAAAACAGCTGATAGATTTGGTTAACTATTAGAAGCACAGATATAATTTCATTATAGCCACTAACTCATAAAATGAAAGGGAAAAAAAAACAACATTATGTGCAAATAAATCATCAGACCCACTACAAATTCAGGAAGAAAAAACATTATGCCTAAAGGAAAATAACACACAAGATCAGAAATACATCCTATCCAACACTTACTGCTTCTATTCAGGCATGTCTCCTATTATGTTTGTCACATAGGAGAAATCTACTAGGAGGAATCTGTATTTTTATTTTGTGAATATTACTGAGAAAAAAAAAAAAAAAAAAAATGTTCTTCAGAGGGCAACCTGAACTCCAAGGAACAGACGCACAGATTTCAATACCCACCTTTTCTCCCCTTTCCTCAGAGCACACTTGAGGCTGCAAGAATATTCATAAGACTTTCGATATTGGCAAACATACGAAGCATTTGGTAAGCAGACAGACACAGAACTATATGGGCTTCATTAGATAGTTGCTAATTGTCAAATAAGTACCTGCCCAACCTGCTGAGTGTAAATGCAAATGTGCCACCTTTGGAGCTGCCTTGGCATACAGCTATTGATTTATGTTTGAATGGGAGTTCAAAAACAAGTTGTCTTTTGAAGCCCTGCTATCCGAGCACGGCTCCTTTGTCCAGGTGTCTTGGGGATCTCTTGCTGCAATTTTGATCTTTGTATTCCAAAAAGCCTCAGAGAGTCAATTCAGGTAACTTAAAAGTGAGATATAATCAGAAAGGATTTGGAAATAAAGTCTTTGCCTTGTCACATTAATGCGGCCCTATCAAGTGGCAGTTTATCAAGAGGCAGCTCACAAGGTTTTAATGAGCACGCTGCCTGCTCTTGTACAATACTAATTAATCCCATTTTTTCACACTGGTGTGATTGCTTCATGAAACCCGCATTGTTTTATGCTCAGCAGCAAAGCGGGATCTCACTGATTAAATCTCCTTCCCAGAGCTGGAGTCTGACAACTGAATTATACCTTGCTCAAAATAATAATGGGTATCAGCTAATAAATACGGTTTAACACACACAAAACTATGCAGCCAAAAATCACACCACAAAATAGGAGTTTGACTTATAGGCACAGCAGTGTTTCATTAAACATCTGTATTATAATTCACTGGTTTTCCAACTGATGTAATAACTTAATTGATGAGAACAAAGACAAGCTTATTTATTCACCCAATTGCTTGCTTCTTGACTAACGTTTTTCCTTGGTGTTATTGTGGAAATAAATATGCAATATTCTTTTTATAGAAGTCTAATTTAGGCCCTTTTTTTTCCCCTATTGAGAAGTCAACATCACAATCTGTTTCTGACAAGTTCTTGCTGCAGTGAAGCAGACCGCATTATGATAAGACAGCAGCATGTTGTTTACCCTAATGTTCAGACATTGCAGCAAAGGTGAGAGAGGTGTGATGCTTCAGGCAGTTAATAATGAATAATTGTCTGCAAATTTACATTACAGGGTTCAAAAAGCTTGTTTTCTCTTTTCCTTTCCCCATTCTCCCACATGATTTAAAGCTCCTTCCGCTCAGGGAAGGGATAACTGCAAAGTACTAATAAGTAGCACAGCACCGTCCTCTGCAAAGCTGAGCCAAATGAAGGAAGTTAT
The DNA here is from genome assembly GCF_019238085.1 of Lagopus leucura. Lineage (NCBI taxonomy): Eukaryota > Metazoa > Chordata > Aves > Galliformes > Phasianidae > Lagopus > Lagopus leucura. Next base: position 2,260,651 of record NW_024962293.1, on the reverse strand, counting down.
AGATACACCATTATTTGGGGGAAATAAATTCTTCCTCCCCAGTGAGGAATATGAAGAGATGTTTTACTCCTTTACGCGGCACACAGCATTTTGTGGACTAACATGGGCACAACTGATGCTTCATTTTGCTCAACAATCTCCAAAGAAAGCTATGTTACCACTTAGGATTTCCTTCAGAAAGTGCTCCCTGCAGCCAGTAAAACAGGAAAGCAATCATTAACTTTGGGTTTAATATGGATTTATATATGTAGGTTTGGATGCCCTGGGAGAAGCTGTTTATTATTTATCTCTCATTTACAACAGTGCCAGAGAAGTATGAGGAGAGGTGCGATTTTCAAGGGAGAAAGACTTACAGCCATTGCCTCCAGCACCATTAACTGAGTTCTGCAGCTAAATTCAGCAAGAGAAAAGGATGAGCAGAAATGTTAAAAAAAAAAAAATAATAAAATAAAGACCACCACATTGAAGTTACCCTTCACCTTTCTCAAGTATTTCTGATCCGGAGTGTGTGTCAAAATTTAGGCCAACAGGAAAAGCACTGATAGACAAAAAATATTTTCTCACTAATTGCTGTCCTATCATAAGTGTTTGCACTGAGCCTTGTTGCTACAGATGTTTATGTAATGAACACTTGCATAGGTTTAAAGATTACTCAGAATTCTTACCAAAAAAGAGGCTCAATAACTTGGAAGAAATATATTCAAGTAGAAAAAAATGGATGAGAAGGTGCAATGAGATAAGGCACGGAATAAGAGAAATAGAACCTTAAATTGTGGTGCTTTTCAGTAGTTATCAAAACCAGGGACATAACTTAGGAATTTTTTTTATTTTTATTTTTTTTAATTACTCCAGTTTCATTCCTGTTACTGCAGTGCAGCTTAAGGCTCTCAAGTCCTCACCGAAAGCTGCAGCTGACACAGCAGCAATACCCTGAGCTCTCAGCCATGCTTTCTTCCAGGTATCCCCCCCAGACAAGATCATTCACAACCGCGCAGCACGAGCACATTGTCTGTGCATGGTTGTACCAATCACCATTTTTCACCTGTCGCTTCTGGCAGTGGCACTGCCTTATTATTTCACTGGGCATGATTTTTCACTCCTGAACACGCAGGCACTTAGACTTCTACTAGAAGACTGGAAAAGGATATAAAGGCTAACAAAGCAGAACGCTTCTCTCCTGGTTCATAGCTGGCTTGCAGAGGTAGGAATTCCTGGGGAATCAGGCACTATTTCTATCCTCATGATTGTCATAACTGTATGACAGATCAAGCTATAGTTAGATCGTGACCTATGTCTGATATTAGAATTCAATTCATAGAACTGATGTTCCATATGAAATAAAAATAATTAAAAAGAATTCATTTATATTAGACAAAGAATATTAACCACGTGCAACAATGATGCCTCCACATATGTATGACATACACATTGGAATAAAAACACCCAGAGAACTTATGCTTTCATATACAAAAGTGCATGAAGGATCTGGGTACTTCCGGGTAACAGATGCAAACAGTTGAAAATAGATGTTTCTAAGAGTGGAAGGATATGCACTTATCACCAAATACAAAAGCTACTGCATTATTTTCTAATAATTTTGTTGAGAAAAAAAATCCCTCTCTTCTTCTAGAGAATCTAATTATTCAGTGACAGCAGTTGGCTGACTTGGGCACAACACAACATGTCAATTTTCAGTTGCTTACACAGTATCACAGAAACTGTTAGAAATTGTTTTGAAATCTGGCATACTTTTCAGTCATCCTAATTCCTCCAAGTGAGCCAAACCTGATTACATTTGGCTCACCCACAAAAGATCTGCAAGATGGGGAGAAGAATGAGTAGGAAAAGGAATCAGAACTCAACGAGATTTCCACCCTCTGCCTTCAGCAAGGGCTCACTAACAGCGATCTCCTATGCTACCTGAAACCATATGGACTTTCATTTTTCCTAAATCAGTAGAAAATGCTTAAAAGACTTATTTTTAAGGAGTGCTTTGGAATACATTATGTCCATAAAATGAGATTATAATCTACCTATGAAGCAGTAACTCCCCCCACCCCAGTTTTAGGGAGTAGCATGCAAAGATGTTCTCATTATCTCTCAAAAATCTGTGCAAAACCACGCTCCCCTGTGATAACATGTGGTGCATCACAGCTACAGCATGACAGCAGTTACAATGGAAACATCCTTCCCACATTCAGCATATACAGGTTATTTCTGGAATAGCCAGCTCTGGAACACAGTAAGCACAGGATGCGAGCAGGTACAGAGTTCCTAGCCTCAATGTCTCAATGAAGTCACGCTGCAATACAGCAGATGAACACCTTGCCCTTCATATAGGAAGCATTCCACCTCTCACAAGGAGAAGTAACTCACTCTAGCTCTTTCAAATGTAGCTACAGGATTTAGACACATACAATTTACACATAATATGTATTTGTAGGCTTTTTTTGACAGACCAATGGAAAGAACACAAAGGCCATTATTCAAATGTTTATGGGACCCTTTTTAGCTAATGGGACTCACATCTAGAATCTGTGAACATCAACAAGGTAATTTTCAGTTATATTAAAACTACATCATTCAGTTCAAATCTTCCAGGATTCTTCTGCAAAGCAAATAAGATTTCCCCAGAGAACACAGCACGCGTTACCAGAGAAGTTCTCAGGTTCCCCAAGTGTTTCTTTGAAATTTTTTTAGAACAAGGATTCGTAGCTGTGACCCCAGTGACCAAATTCCCACCATACAGAAGGGAATAGAATAGAACTCACCATAGAAGTATTCAGAATGGCCTGATTTTAATGCAGTTACCTATTTTCTCCAAGATAATGCTGACTTTTATTCATTTTATGCACTGGATTTTGTGAAGAGCACTAGTTGCAATAAAGTACAGACTTACCAAGCAGATAATTTGAAAGTTTGTGTTTTTATTTAGATTTGTGTAAATATGTAGAGTCCTCTGGACAAGAGAGATGTGCCCCTGCTAACACACATCCAGAGAAGGGCCATAAAAACACTCCAAGGGACGGCACACCTCCCTACCAGGGCAGGCTGGGGCAGTTAGGCTGGCAGAAGAGGCTCTGGGGGAGCTGAGAGCAGCCTGCCAGCATCTGAAGGGGCTGTAGAAAAAGAAGGGGACAGAACCTTTGTTGCAAGACAGGGGAAAAAGGGGAAACTGTTTCAAACAAAACCAGGGGAGATTTAGACTGTAGCCAATGAAGAGCTTACAGCAGGGATAGCAAAGCACGGGCCACAGGTTGCCCAGGAAGGTGGCAGTGCCCCATCCCTGCAGATACCCAAGGTCAGGCTGGATGCGGCTCTGAGCACTGATGGAGCTGTGGATGCCCCATTCACTGCAGAAGCCAAACTAAATGGCACCTGAAAGCCTCTTCCGACTCAAGTGATTCCACGGCTCACACTTCAGAGAAGCTCACCCCTCCTTCCTGCATCACACAATTAAAATAGAAGCTGAACAGACTTACATAAATAATACCACACTGAAAAGTGAACTTCTGAAAGAAGTTTCATAACTGCGCTTTCAATTTTCATTTGAAAGATAATGTCAGCCTGTGCTAACCTGAGGAATTTATTAGCTGCAGTTTTAGAGAACTAAAGCATATCAAGTCTCACAAAGCCCACAACCTAAGGAATCCTCAAACATAGCATTAGATTAGGCACTTCTCACTTGAATTATGATTTAATTTACAACATGCATATCAAGAATAATAGTATCTTTTAAAGGAATTTAATCTTCAAGAGTCTGAACAGCACAACTTCAAGATTCAAGAAGTACATCACTGTCTTCTACTGGCACTTGACCACTACAGCACCCAAGCATTTGCCCTTTTATTGAATCATTTTCAATAATAGGACTTTTAAAAAAGCATTATTCACTATAGTTTAAAATTCATTTCATTTTAAAGATACCAGTTGAAAACAGCTCTAAACTTTCTGCATTACTTTGTATTATACTACTTCAATAGCCCTCAGTACTAGACCTGTTTGGAGGTCAAACTACTGACTAAATGAGATTTATTCTAACCAGAAATACATAATCACTCTTAGAAAATGCAATAAACAAAAAGTGGCGAGGATTTTTTTCTCCCGACATAAAATACATTCTTATTTTCTGCCCTACTCCAAAGGCACAAAACAACCTTTGAGAGGATCTTGGCAACACCAGGCAAAGCATTAGCAGGTAGACCAGTAACCACACACAGAAAGAAGAGCTGAACTTACCCAAATAGTGAAGACACTCTCCAGCTCCTCCCCAAGCAACAGCCCAAGTCCAAGTGATGCTGCCCTTTCAGTGGCTGGCCCTTATCTGGGCCCAGGGTGGCTCCATCCCTCCTGCTCAGCTGGGCAGCACAGGTGCAAACAATTTGCCCCTCTCCCTGGGCCAGCCTCAGCCCTTCACCAGGTGCTCAATCACCACTTCAAGCCCTGGCCAAACAGTTCCCCTACACTCCTCTATCTACACGGCATTCTTAAAGCACTTATTAAAATAAAATCCCATGGAATTAAATGGCATATGATGTAGAGATAGATTAAGCATAATACTGGTGTACTGCAGTGCAACCCAGTTGTGTAACACAGGCGAGTTAATGCTCAGTTTTTGTTTGTTTGCTTTGTCTGCAGTCTTTTAACCAGTTGCAAAAAGCAGACCCTGAACTGCTGGGTTAAGCAGAGCTCCCCAGTAGGCGGTTGGACACAGTGCTGGTTCCAGTGCCACATGGTGCTTTTCCACACAGGTCAAAAAATGTATTAAATATTTCGCTGTACCAGCTGTCCTCATAAGCAGATGGGTTCTGGATCTCAACCCAAGCTGGTTTATGAAGAAAACCCCACAAGTTTGAAAAATATTTATTTGTCAGCGCATTTCATCTAACATCGCTGCTAGCTGCAAATGGCCTATCAGACAAGCTGCTGCTGACCTGAATAGCAGGCAGAGAACCAGGCAAGATGCTCAGTGTTGTATGATGAAAATGCTTTGGCTTCACCAGAGCAGAATGCAGGCAGTGGGCTACCAGGGCTGGGATGGCATGACCCCAGTCACTGGCTGCAGCTCACCATGGCCAGGAAGCTAGCTGGAGCCTAACAACCGTAAAAACCCTTCAGACTTCCAAGACTCCTCCAGCTTTGCAGGATGATTTTCCCAGCTTTATTTAACTGAACAGAAATACTTCCCTTGCTTCTAGAGATTGAAGGAGAAATAAGAAAGGCAACTAAGTCTCTTTTACTCCATAACTGACCTTTGTCGGTAGGCATTTAATGAGGATTCCTGGGGTGGTTCTTAGTCTCTCTGTTCTCCATGGAGGACTTGAGACACCCTCCTACTATTCTGAGACTAAAATATGTTCTATTTGATGACCCTTTCTTCATTTTCTGCCAGATATTTCAGAATCAGAGGTGATGGCAACACCAATTTTACCTGAAAAATATTAGCATAAGTAGGAGGAGAGGAAAGACAAAAACTCTCCTTAATACAGGTTGATATGTGACTTTGCATAGCACTTTGAATGTTATTAAGTGTTTGAATTTCTTCCTGTGTCTTTTTAGCCTAGATGACTGTCTTTCTCTTTCCCTGACAGCCTCTGCAGGACCAAATTGACAGCTCTTTAAAGCAGTCTGACAAAAAGCAGCATTAATTAAGTCATTGCCGGACTGTAATTGTGTTAAGAAGTAAAAATCTAATATGAGAAAAGGTTAGTGAGTCCTCTCTTGTGTCAGATTTTCTACTCTCTATGAATATTAATGTCCTTAATGAAGACAATCTTTGCCTCATCAAGCCGTTGTTCTGCATTCAGGTGCCAAATCCCTGCACCATTGATTTGTTTTTAAAGAACAAATATGTCAGGGGAGAGTGACTGTCCTGTTTCTTATCAACATCATAGAGAATGCTTTTGTATTCCTGGAAAGAGTTTATAGATTTTGTGTGCCATGTACAAGCAGTGTCTGTGATGGCAGAGGAGCAGCAGGGAGGGGAACAACGTTGAGGCGAGGTAAACTAGTTTAAGTAATTTAATAGAAGCTTTACATTTCATCGTGTTAGCTTTTTTGTGCGTGTTAGCAATATCCATAGATTAACGAGGTTATGATCAGCAGTTTTAGTGATAAAATATGAATTATCTCTCCAGAAAGAATCCTGCAGTTTAAGTACCGAAATGAAGGAGCTTGGTGATAAGGCGCTGATCATCTCTTGCTGATTATCCCTCCCCTCCTCCTCCCGATTGAGCAGATAATGATGATGGTGCTGATGAATGATGATCCTTTTTAAATAGGTTGAAGGCCCTTAGGAGTCTAACTCTGCTGAGGAGCGTTTCGTGCACTGCTCCCTCTTTCCTGCTCGGCCCCAACGCTGCCAACCGCTTCCCTGGCCGCCAGCTGTGTGACACTCCTGCACTGTCACTGCAGCACTGCTCGTCCTTCTGGGGGAAAACTGTTGCATCTGCTCCAATGAATGCATGACAGCCCTGTGACGCCCAGCGGAGCTCAAAGCTGCTCTCCTGGAGGTGCTGGGACCCGCGTCAAGTGAGGATCCTACCGAGGGTGTTCAGTAGTACGTGGCTTTCTGTTGAGGGCGTTTAAAAGACTCACAGCCCTTCTGAGAGCTGGGAGGGAATTAATGTTGCATTTTGCAAGCAAAAAATCCTTGTAGCGGCTCAATGTTAGGAGAAATTTGGATATTTGTGTTTTCCTACAGAAAGTAACAAAAATCTAAGTAGTGTAGTTCTTTCTGAAGAAAATCCCAGCATATGCTACAACACTACGTGACCATTTTTCTAGACAAACTGAAATATTTACGTTTTTTGAGACGGATTACGTCTGCTGATTAAGACGGATACAACAAGCGTTTGGTAATGATAACATCAACAACTCCAGAGTGATTTATACAGCAGAAGGAGTGGAGGAAGTTTCTTGAAAGCACCGGCTCAGGGCTGAGAAGCCTCTATTGTAGCATAAAAGTCAAACGACGCCAGAAAGAATCAGTGCTGCTCAATAAGGCACATCCATTCTGAAGGCCCCACGGCACTGAATATGGCAGCACTGCAGCCAGCACTGCTCATACTCACCCAGTACAGCTTGTTTCTGACTCTAGAGCACTATCATGATGCCTTTTCTTTCCCTTCAACAGCCCAAGTTAGAGACGTGCACAGAAAGCGCCTGAGAAAGGTACTAAATTCAGTAATGATTTGGCTGCAGTCGAGTCTGAAGTGGAGCAAAGGTGTTGGCTCCTGAATGACTGATTTTTGCCTAGAAAAGTCCAACATTTTTAAAAGCTGACTACAACATCAGACCTGGACTGCTGCATAACGGTGGCATTCTCCATGGAGATGAGAGGCACACTATTGTTTGGCAACAGCCATCCTTTGCATTCTCACTGCCTCAGCCTGTGCCTGGCCAGGCTCCCAGCACACGAGCCGCTCTTTAGACACTGGAAGCAGATATGGCTTTTGTGAGTGGCCACTGCACGTAACCCACAAAATAACACTTCAGTATGCAGGACGTCACACTTAGTAATGAATTCTCTGTTCCCCATAATGGTTCCAAAAAGACACCAATTCCAAACATTCACTTGAAAATGAAGGCTAGGGATTCATTTTAGAGAAGCAACAAATCAGGACTGATTGACTGATTAATAAAAAGGGGTTGTAAGTGCTGACCCTTCAAATTAAGATTTAATCTAGCAGTGCCTCTATTTATTATTTTATTTTTTAAATTCATATTTCTATCAACAGGAACAATTATTTTTTTTTAATACTTGTGATATATCACATAACAGAGAAATACAGAGAGTGCATTGAACAAGTCAATCTCCCAGCATCCCATTCTGGGAGAAAAAAAGCCTTCATATCTTCAGGGAAGTTTATTTTTTTAATAAAAAAAAATAAAACCTTATTGCAAAAGTTTTTCTTGATGAGAAGAAATTCTTAATTATGGCAATGTTTGGCAGTACAGCATTCATGGAGATGACAACAATTTTTTTTTAAAGCAGTTATCCTTACCCTTCTTAACAAGGAAAAAGAAATTAAATGCCATATTATAACCTCATTTGGGAAATCAACTTCACTGTCCTTCCAGTGGATTAATGCTGTACCACCACCTGGCTCCACCACTACTTTATGCCAGCACATGGGACTGCAGACAAGTCTGCAGCACACACTTGTTCACAAACAGACTTGCATCAAATCTGCTATAAAAGCACGCGTAGATGGACACAGACTGAGATGATTTCTGCAACACCCTGGCTCTGAGTAGAGCTTGAATCTGCCAGGGAAGTCCCCCCATCGTGTAAGTGAGCACTTGGGTTTTGTATGCAGCTATTTCCAAAGGTCAGAAATACCTGCAGCAAGTCCCACCTGAAGGAGGTGAAGATGCAGCAGGGGTGCAATGGAGGAGTCCAGGAAGGATAAAGATAGCTTCAGATGCAAGGAATACCATTTTCCGTGAGCTGGAAGGATATTGCCTGGAGCCTGTTTCAGCACCTGAAGCTGCTGAATGCTGCTTTGTGAGAATTGGACTGAGCCTGAACTGTTTTGGCTTTCATTCAGCTTGTCTCGCCTTCCAAGCAGGATTGTCACCTCCAAGCAGGACTTCCCTTGCTTAGGGAATGACCTTCTGATGGCCTTCTGGAGGTGGCCGCACCACCCCAGAATACAAGAGCCTGTGCAAACTACGTGCAGCCAGCTCCCCTCACCTAAATTCAGATTGGCTCCTACATAGTAAGAGGAATTATACTAGATTTATGCTGTGATTTATACTGTAACTCAGAATCCAGGTGAGGGAGTTATAAATACAGTACCGTAACATAAGAATTTGACATACCATGTGGGAATTGTGTTTTCCATACTCATTTTCTCCACGGATTCCTTTCTCCTCATTTTTATTGGTCCATCTTTGTCTCTTAACCTGTAAGATAGCCCATAGGGCAGCTGGCTTCAATTTTTCTCACTCTCCAGCTGACCCACCTGAGAAGCAGATGGACAATACAGAGGACACTCAGAGGAAGCCATATAGTGCCTTGTATGACTCACAGGTCAGTTTTCAACTCCTTACTCAAAAAACTCACCAGGTTTGGAGTTGCTACGAACTCTCTGCTTTTTCTGGATTTACCCTTTCTCTCTCCAAGTGTAACTCAACTTTGAAACATAAAGACAGTCTCACTGCATTGGAAAAAGTGAGATGCACGTGATCTGACTTAGATAAGAAATCAGCAGTGTTTCTGTTCAGAATCGTGAAGACTGACATCCAATCACAGAGACTTTGAGATTAAGGGATTACATATGAAATCTCTCACCTCTACAGAGCGCATGGGTTACAACTTCATGGGAACAAAATATTGTCCCATAACCAAGCTTACAGATGCACCACGGTGCTCTACAACATGTGGCATCCTCATCTGACAGAGATCCCTGTGGTGTCTTTGACCCACACTTCATCTCCTTACCCATGTGTATTTGATCAATATTCGTCCGACATCCCACCTCCACCCCTACCAGCCGAGTCAGAAGGCAGTGTTGCTGAAACACTTGCAATTATATATAAACACATTATTTTAAATGGTGTGAACATTAAATATAATTACTTTCTGTCAATCAAAGCTTACACAGGAGTAAAATAGCTGTATTCTAAGCTGTTCTCTATTCATCTTAAAATTTTTGTAGGACTCAAAGTAGTAAAAAATAATCAGAGCAGCACTAATATTCCTTACCTAGGATATTTATATGTTAGCATTTCTTAACCAAAACACAAACAGCATTGTTACCTCTCGTGCACATAAAACCATAGATGACAAGGAGAATACTGGGCAAACTGCAAAGATCTTTCTTCTCCCTGTGCAGTCAATTTTGTCGGCTACTTTACTGTACTCAGAAACTTCCAAGAACATTTGCCCAACTGTGGTTTCAGGATGGCTGCCCTACTTTCTTTGTTCTCCGAATGCTAACTCCCCTTTGCATACAGTGTGAGCCACGCACATCTCATGTTTGGTGTCGCATTCTACCAAGTTCCAGCTATAGGCGGTCTGGCAGATTAAGTTCAAGCTTTATGAACAGAGGAGAGATAATTCAGAGGCGTCTTATTACTTCTGATCTCTGAGCTGTGCAGGGATCACAGCTCTCGGATTGCATCTGTTCCCGAAATTTTCAAAACAAAGCCAGCTTCTGTGCATAATCTGTTTTCTTACCAATATATGACAAGACATTCAAAAATCTTCACTTTAAGGAAAAAAATCTCTGAATACCATAACAACCTTCGGGTGATTAAAGGAACCACTAACGAGATGAAATCACAGTGGGTCTCTGTTATTGTTTCTTTTTCCTTTTGTTTAAATATATTTTTTCCCTGCAAAAATAGGCTCATGCAAATGGTGACCATCAGGATGGAATTTCAGAAGAAACCATCCAGGCCAGGGAAAAGTCTACAATGCAGCCCCCCTGCAGATGCAAGCACTTCATGCTGCAGTTGGACTGAGACAGGAGATGGACTGACACCAACCTAACCATGGCTGTGACAAAACACAGACTTCCACAGTCTCCTTTCCTACAAATGAAGTCCAGGCATTCACTCATCAATATCTGAGTTTTATAATTTATCTTCTGAATCTGTGATCTCTTACCAGAAGTGTTTTCCTTGTATTTCTAGTATTTTTAAGGGTGATGGATTTATATGAGTTTGGGGCCACAAAGACAGCAGTCTGGGTGCCGTCAGTACAAATCCTGTACCTGCACAGAAAACAACAGTGTAAGCTTCACTCCTTCCTAGCACATACGTGTGTTTCATATTTGTCCCAGAGTCATTACTTCGACAGGTAAAAGGATATAGTAGCAATTCCAACTATAAATAGGGTTCGAGACATGAGACGAAAGAAATTAAGAGGTGTATAAATGAACCTTGCTGTAACACTGACCTAGCTCCCTCTCTCCAATTAATTTAATTGAGAGTTTTGGTTTACTTAGCACTTTTCATCCATAGATCTAAAAGCACTTTATAAAGAAATGTAAATGTCAATATCCTCATTTTACAGATGAGGATAAAAGGGCACAGGGAAGTTATATGAATCACCTCAGGTCAGCAAGTAGGTGGTAAAACCAGGAATAGAAGCCAGTCTGCTTGTTCTTTCTGCTGTGCCCCCATCCATCCTTGAACTACGAATTCCAGGTCATTTAACAAGGCTATAGAAAGCCATCTTTAAAACCAAGAATTACCCTTTTTACATACCGAGGTGCAAGTATTCCATCTATAGAGCACTTCAATCTCACACCTCAGAAAAGAGCTGCATTTCAAAACGGAGAAAAATCATTTCACCCAGCTAATATTGTGAAAAATTATATTTCAACATTTTTTGGAATGGAAAAATCATATGCATTACCACATGCATACAGAACTATTTTTCAGGGAGCTCAACTAGCTTCATTCAGTGCTTAGCCCTACAGAGAGAAACCTGACTTTATCTCCCTGAAGGCAAATAGTCTCACTTTTTAATTTATTTTCTCCCATGGCATGAATATTAGGAGGTGGCCAAGTAGGAAGAAAGGCTGGGAAGTTTTCTGAAACGTGGAGCCATAACTGATGGAGTTTTTAAATCTCTGAGCAGCCTTGTCTGGTTGGTGCTCAGAACCGCCTTGTTTCCAGAGACAGCAGCTGTTGTTTTCCACAAATACAGGACAGCATTTTTGGACTATTCCATGTTCAGTCAAAATGCCTCACCAACTTTCTCCACGCTCTGCTTTACAGTGCCATGCAACCAGTGATTTTTGAAGACCTAGATAGGCTGTTTTAGCTACAAAGATAAATAAAAGATAATATGATACGAAACAGAGCTCAATCTATCATACTGAGAGCCTCAGCCGGAGGATAAAGTGAATCTAAATTGATTCATCTGCAAACTCACAGTTGAGAGGCCAGTTTACAGAGAACTCATGTTATTCCTGCAATAGCAAGCTGTATCTGATCATATTCCAATTCACTTTCTTGGGCCAAGCCTTCAACAACAGCTACATCACGGAGTCAAAGTCTGCGTATCCCATTGCTGCCTTCCACACTGAGATTTCATCTGAAAGACTACAGACATGAAGGATATTTGAGACATTGAGTCACTCTTTTATGTCACCTAGGGCTGGAAGAAAGAAACAAGGGGAAAACTGAGATCTGGAGAAACCATCACTGTTTAAATACAAATACAGTCCCAGAACTGGAAAGCTGGTTGCACTCTGTGATGCTAACGATGTTCACACACCACTTCCTTGGGAAGGACACTCTCTGCAGCCATGGGCAAGATAAAGGTCATTTTTGCTAATCAGAGGCTTACAGCAATTTCCTTACGCATTTTTTGTGAAAAATAAAGCTTGATGACCAGTTACCCTGAAGCATTTGGCTTTTGAATCTGAAGTTCTGAAGGGCAGAATTCTTTTGCTGAGCTCTCTGTGAATAATACCTCTGTGATATTTCAAGACTTCAGAATAGTGGATGACTCATGAATTCTGTAGTAAATAGGCCAGACTTGCAGCTCCAGGTATTTTTAACCTCCTAAGCAGAAAAGGGGAATATTTAGGATAAGAAATGAACATGAATTTAACAATGAAAATAGAAGGATCACTTGGTATACAGCACTTGGGTAACCCCCTGGGACAGAACTGCACAGATTACCATATGTTCCTTTCCAAGCAATATGAAAAAGGAAGACAAAATATGCTTCATGAAATTCTTTACAGTGTGGATAGCACTGATGCAAAAGTGTAGCTCGAATAAATATGACACCTTCCTCATACTACTCTAAGGCACTGGTGACCTATCAATTTCTCAGTCTGAACAAAAGAGAGCTAAAAGATGACAGGCCTTTCCCAGCAGAACGGCTGATATACAGCAACCAGCTCTAGCTCTGACCCTGTTAGCAGGGACCAGCACAAAGCAAGCGGATGCTGAGAATGTTGGGGGCTATCTCTGAACACAGGAGGTCTCACCTTCCCCCCGTGCTGGATGGGACAACTGCCTGCACTGGGTCACCTGGTAGCTAGGGACGGTCCTCTAAAGAAAGCCGGTCTGTCGCCATCAAGTTCTCATTCCTGCCCACCCCTCCCTGCTCTGGGATCTGGTGAGCCCGCAGTCTGGGTGAAACATGCAAACCCCCTCAAGTAGAGAACAAAAGCATTTCCCCCACATCCAGGAGTGGAGAGCTGCAAGGCAGGCCAGAACGGGAGGGGAGCAGTGGTGGCAGAGCTCAGGACAGCTTTCGGCTTTCGCTTTGGATGCTTCCACTTGCACTCTTAAGCGAAATGTTTCGGATGCCTATCGGATTCAAGTGCTTCACTCCCATCGAATCTGCCGGGTTTTGGTCAACTGACTCCCTCAGGCTCTTTCCAGAATCCTGTCTGTAGTCATTTTCCTGTCCTTGTTCTCACTAATTAGCGCAATGCTCCTGCGTGTGACTTTACAACACTGCAGAGGATTCTCTTGAATACACGTGGAGGGTGGGGGCAGTTATCTTATTGAAATTCGATTCAACAGAATGAAAAAGGAAAATATTTCATTTCACATTAGGTTTTGAGAAACCTTTTAGCTTTATGAAAAGCCGAATGTTTAAGCCTAAACTAAGTAGACAGTGATCCTTTAAGTCCCTGTCTTCCACTACATTTCACTGTTCTTTTCTTTCAGAGAAACTTAGGTTTGTTATTCTTTCACCTTCCAAAGTCCTTGATGAGCTATTTCCAGAGAATATTTAAATCTGCTAAATATTTTTGTTGGCACAGAGGTCTGCAGAAGTTTCCTCAGATTCCAGCATGTATTCACCCACTTCCCAGAAATCCTTCTTCCATTTTCTATTAATATTATTTCACTGGGATCAGTCTCTGTTGAGAAATTTAGTTTAAGCTGCCTAGCAGTCTTAAAGAGGAAGATCTATTAATTTAATCATTTATATGAATCATGTCTAAATGATCTCAGCAGAGAAAATGTGTTAGCCATTTAAATCCCATCATTACATATTATATAATAATTACCACTAATTCTAGTTTAGATGGGCCACAATATTGCTTTACATACCTAATCTATTCAGAATGTCTACCTTACCAAGCTCAGTGTTTTCGTGACCTTTGAGTTTATGCTTGTCTCTTGATTGTGAACATTGGACAGGCTCTCTAAGGAATCAGTTATGCAGAACACATGCACACTACCATATCTGTTTGGCATACACATCTACACTTTTTTTTTTTAATATCACTAGTTCTTTTTGTTTCTGAAAGATAGTGGGCATGCTATTGATGGTGCTGTAATCAAAATAATATTTATTTGTTAAGTATTCTCAGTGTACCCAGTGTACGTGACACTAATTCACACTCCATATCAAGCAGAGCGTATGCTGCAAGACGGGGATATTTGCAAGAAACAACAGGGTGCTACTTCCCCTGCATTTCCAAGGCCCTACCTTGAAAGCACTGCTCCAAACCTGCAGCATGTGCATGCCAGCATGTAACTGTACACATGTGGACTGTATGCACATTTTGTCTGCAGCTCAGAGTTTGCATGTTTGTTACACACACACATGGCAATGAGAAGCCACAGACATTAACCAACCCTAAGAGTTCTCTGCACTGGATTGAGCATAGCTTGTACTATGTACCAGATGAGTGCACTCTTGCAAGGCCCAGACAGGGAATAAAAACTTTTCAAGAAGGAATGAACAAGAGACCAAACTGTTTCTCTGTTGCGCAGTCTAAGCAAAAGCCATCAACACAATTCCTCCACCGGGAGCCAATTGATTTCTAAAGGAACACAGCAGCCCAGCATTGCTCAGTAAGCCATGAGATGAGCCCAAACTTCTTCCAAGGACACGAACTGGTGCTGCTGGCACTGTGTTAACAGCTGTGAGTCTCCAGAGGCAACGCTCTGCACCTCGGGTCACAAGCAAGGCTTCCAGTGCATGACAGTTCGGAAGGAGCACGCAGTTCTTTGCCCTTTCTGGGAACCCAGTGCTCCAATGCTGCTTACAGATTTGGGCATCTGGTTTTGCCCTTGACAAAGGTTCAACTGTACCTGTGCCACGTTAGGACAACAGGAATAGCTTCATGCCATGTACACACTCAGATTCATCTTCTATTTATTATTCTTTAGTGCCAATTCTGCAGGAGTACCTCAGCTGGCTGCTTTTCCTCTGCCCTAACAAAGCTGTAGCCCAAGTTAGACCCCAGGTTAATTGTAGGCAAGTGAAACTTCCAGCTCTGACATCCCAAGAGTCAAACTTACCCCTGGTGTAAACCAGAACTCTGTATTGAGACAAATTTGGCCCTAGGTGACTTTTTCCCTAACTCATTACACCATCCTTCCCATGCCTGATGAATTGAGCCCCTTGTGTTCTGTTTGTAACCATAATTAGTATTCATTTTGCAAGCTTAAAGTTCACCCTTGATACAGGACTGAGCCTAATGTTAATCACTGCGGTGTCTTACCATCTTTGACTCTGATCTGTCAGCTTTGCATTACTTGTCCCATACCTAATTTTTTGCCCTTACCAGCCAACTAGCACCTCGACATCACACTGTGTCAGAATTAGAAACTTTTGACAGATCTGTAATCATCTAGTTCTCATCAGCTCTATGCATGTTAGTCACTTCATTTCCACATTCTAACAGTTAATATGCCTTAATTTCTCTCACTTTGTGAATATTTAATTCCTCCCTTTTCAACATCATTTTTAGGTTGTGTGAATCATTTTCAAAGCCTTCGCTATTCTCCCTCCACTATCATCTGCATATTTTATGAAATGGCACAGTTGAATCTCTGAGGGCTCTTGATAAAAATGAAACTGGCAGGCTGCTCATTAGTTGTTTACCTGGAGCTGTGTGAATCCCCTAGAATGGTGGATTCCCATTTGGATTTGAATTAGGATATTCTGACACATAAGAATTGAAAACCTTTCCAAGTGAAGTGTGGGTTTTTTTTCCACCTCCCTTCTACCCCAATTAACAGCTCTTCTGGAAAGTTTGCATTCTTTTGACCAATCTGCTGGTAGTTCAGCACCACGTCCACCAACTTCTGAAACAACTGGATTGTTAAAAAGGTGAGAGACAGAAGCTGTAGCCAATTAGCAACTCTAATGAGGGGGGAAAGAGTGTCCCATCAAGAATGCACAGAAGGCAGCATGACTAAAATGAGAACTTTTCAAGCTTCCAGAGTCAAACCAACTTGCTGGGATTCATGCTGTGGTTTATTTAGGCACTTATTTTAATATGCAAGTAATCCACAATTTCATTTAGTGAACGCAGTGTGAATGAAGTTTAAAACATACGGACTTCACAGTGGCCATTTCCCCATATCTGGCAAATCTCAGAGCTGCAACCCAGGATGGACAGTTTTCATTATGTCCTTGATTTATTTATGCAATAAGGCACTAACTTTCATGTCTCAGCACTGAAATGAACTTGGGAGCCACACTAAGCAATTTGTGTCTCAGGATTTCAGTGGGCTGTCTATTCCATCCCTGTAGCAGAACAACTTCTGCCTGCTGCATCCTGCTTCTCTCATTATAAGGCAGCTACATCGTGCTTGACAACTCCATGCAGTTCCCCATGCCACATCTACAATATACCATATCACTCATTTCCTATAGCTTTGGTTTTTAGTACTGACCAATTTATGTTTAGCTTGATTTATTTTCATGCAGACATGGCCCTCGTTTTCCATAGATTTTACTTAAAATCATTAGTGCTCTCTCTCCTTGCACTAAAATTCCCACTAATTTTTTGGCCTCTTTGTAAGTAAATTGTGGCCATTACAAGTAAGGTTAAGAGGAGCCTTCCAGCTGCAGAAGTTGCATCCGCATTCATACTTTGGTCATACAGGAGTTCTGAAGGAAGAAAACCAAAATGATGGATACAGCCATAGAGCCACAGAATGTTGTGAGCTGGAAGGGACCCATGAGGAGTGCTGTGTCCAACTGGAGGCACTTACTTAAACCAGAATGCTGCAGTCTGTCTAATACTCAACCCACTTAATCTATCTTCATTTCAACACCTCTCTTAAAACTTTAGACACTAACATGATACAAACAACCAAAAGCTATGCTCATAATTAAAATTCCATAGGGTTTCTGGCCATCTAATGTTACACATTTTATTCCCTGAAAATGAACAGCCAAGAACCATCAGGAAGTCTCCCCTGTACTCCTTAGAAACTTTGTCTCACTTCTGCTAGCCGAGCAGATAGGTGAGGAATAACTTGCTTGCGTATCATCTTGTTTGATGCGTGCTCTCAATCCAACAGTGAGACTCACACAATTTGTTATACTCCTTACAATCCCACCTTTAAGAAGCCTCTGAATATTTAAGAATCTAATAACGAATACTGATATTTTAACTGAGCCTTGACTAGGATAAGGGAAAATTGAAGTATATTCCGTATTTATTGTAAGCATTCAGAAATAAGATTCACAACAAACATTTTCTACAGTCTCATGAAGCTTGGTGGCATATGTGGCTGGATTTTTAATTCTTGGTTTTGACAGCATTGCATTCTTTTGGTTTATTCTATAGGCTTCAGACCTATTACTTTTTAATTGGACAAGAACATGCCTAAGAACCGAACTGCGGTCTCCAAAGGTTTGCAGAAGGTCAGCCAGGACATGGGCAAATGGAGCTGTCATTGCAAACTCTCAGATACTGTAAGCAGCTCAGAATAACAGTAGCCATAAAGAAGCTCACACACCACCATGTAACCGAACACAGTGAGTAGCAGTTCAGTTAGAAGGACATTTTAATTCAAGGCTTTTTTTCCCTTAGCTCCATCATTAGTATTCAGTGGTTCTCATTTTCTGCATTTTCACATTTTTCTCTCCTATTAAATATTGGTTGGATCGAGGTAAAACAACTTTCATCCTCCTGACTCGAAGCATCCATGATATTTGGCCCTCATTCACTACATGTCAGCCTGCCAAAAACCAAGGGTTTTAAAAAATCTCACCCCACAACATGATCGTTTCAAAACGAGGCTTTCACTGTTACAGTTCTCAACACTGCACAAAAAGGACAACTAACAACTGCTCTGTGAGTGCCCAGCGTGTTCCATTCACTTGTGTCGCCAGTCCTACTATGCTGCCCAGTGCAGTTACTTACACAAAGAACGTCGGTGCTCTTCCGTTTAGAAGCACTGATTTATATGAAGGACGTTGGAAATTGGCACTTCAAAGCAACAGTTTGACTGCAGACTGAGCCCTTGATCTGTTCTTTCTACTGAGAGAAGGTATCTGCACCAATGTGACGCTGCCGTTCTGCGCTGACCAGAAACTGATCTCTACCAACAGAAAGCCATAGAAAAGAGAAGCTGACACACTGCTTTCCTTCCTTAGAATCTGCTACTCCTCTGCATGGTGACCAGATAATAGCACTCACAGGGAAGTACAAATGACTTCATGGATACTTCAACACAGAAACAGACTGCAATGGCTGCATTACTCTGTGAATGTAAGCGAGGACGGGGCAAGGGACTGCTAGCACAGCAAGCTGCAAACCCTTTGATGCAGGCAAGTGAAAGACCTGACCAGAAAGACAAGCTCTGATAGCAAAGATGCTGCTCCCTTTTTTTC
Source organism: Lagopus leucura (assembly GCF_019238085.1). Classification (NCBI taxonomy): domain Eukaryota; kingdom Metazoa; phylum Chordata; class Aves; order Galliformes; family Phasianidae; genus Lagopus; species Lagopus leucura. Next base: position 2,242,077 of record NW_024962293.1, on the reverse strand, counting down.
TTTTTTTTTTTTAATGTAGTTGGCAACTTTTTCTGTAATTCTTTACAAAAGAAAAGCTTTCCATTCTGGCTTGATGTAACGCACTGAGTCGTGGTTTATGCTTCTCTGCTCTCCCCAGCCTCCTCCCGCATGTTAAACAGACCAGAGACCTGACATTTTATGTTGTTTGTTTGAAATGATAAACTTAATCATGAGTGAAATGTTAAGAAGTGACAGTGCTGGCCACAGTAAGGTCATATCTCACTTCAGCCAAGTACAATACAGCTTTCCCCTTAATTGCATTGCCAGTCCTTGCCACAGGAGGACCCAGGCATTTGCAAGTGGGGAACTGAATCTGTCTTTGTGATAATTAAACCATGGACCTCTGTAAAGACTGCCAAATCTGCCATATGGTAGTTTTATGACCTAGACTGCTGTTATCTCTTGAGAAAGCTAACATCCTAATCTCATTTTAGTTATCTGTGATCAGAACCCATATTTCTAGAGGGCAAAATGCAGGAGCACTGCTTGTCACAGAGCATCCTAAAGCCACGAAATTTTTTTCAGTGGCTCACAGTAACAAAATGGAGAGAGCTCATTATTGACATACTGGAATTAAAACAGAAATCCGGGAGCCAAAACCAAATAACCTGTGGGTTACCTGCACATAGATTGTAACACCTCACTGCAAAAAGTTCCTGAGATTCAGCTTAGGATGGATGAATGCTCTGACAAGGGCCATGGCAAGAAGGTTGTGAAAAGGGCACTGTCTTTTTTGAATACAAACTTATTCTTTCAGAACACAAGCACAGGATGCTAGTGCTTTTGGAAGTCTGATATCATCTATCGCAACCACAGTGCTTGAAATGCATCCAGCAGCACTCTGTGAGCAGGGCAAATTCCATGCAGAAAGGAAGGCGGACCGTAAGGTGACCAGTACAAAGCATGAATGGATCAGAGCTGGTGCTGGATAACGATGTCCCCTCTAATATTTCCAGAAATCAACACTAGTTTGTCTCCCAGCCCTTCTAATACCTCTATTATTTCCTTAAATTAATACCAATCTGTCTTAAAGGCTGAACTGTGTCTGTCTGAGCATTCGTACCATGGCTGAGAATCACACAGCACCCTTCAGAGATAAAATGCAAACAGCTCACATCTGTACTCACCTTCTTTCATACCCCTTCTGAGGCTGGGGCGGTTCTTAACCAAGAGAGCCTGCATTCTGTTCCTTTCAATGAGGTTATGTCTTAAAAAAATGCATTGAAAGCACAAGAAATATGACATATTTTTCACTTCACTGCTAGCAAGCGGACACACCAGCTATCTCATTATTTGAGGGCTAAGAGAGCCTTAAATACAGATATCCGTGCTCGGCGGTGCTATTTGAAGACGGCGCTTGTTTCGTATTTCGGGATGGGATTTTTCTTCACAAAGACCTCAGGTCTGGTCAAGCCTGCACTCAGCTCCCCACACCGGTGACCTCCATCACGTGTGTCGGCTCGGCAGGCACTTATTGAGGAATTACATCGGTCTGTTTTTACAGAAATATTCTGGTTATATGATCTAGATAATGCAGCCTGCTATAAATCACCCTGGTTGTCCCTTGATATTTTGAAAACTGATGAGACTGCCGATTCTTGCTTCTTACTTTGTATGCAAATGATGAATTATAGATGGGAAATAGGAAAAAGAAGGTTTTACTCATTTGCTGGATTGAAACAGACTGGATTAGTGAGCTAGCAGTAGTACCCTTGGACTATTTATTGTGACATTGCTTAGAAAAATTCAAACCCCAAAGCCTTCAAATCACTGGGGACATTGTTAGCCTTCTGCAGGAATTATTAAAATGTACAGAAATGTATGAGCATCACTTTATAATAATTAATCAGGGGCTGTTGATTAATAAAGCTCATTTTTTAGTCCCGATGATTCAGGGTATTATCCAAAGGACAGTGTCCTTGTCATATTGATTAAGAAACCCGACTTTGCCATGGAAGAAAGTGTAAGAGCAGTCGCGCGTCTTCCTTCCCCCTCTCTCCCATATAAAATAAATATTGAATGAGAATATTAACTCGTTAACCTTGACAACAATTTGTAATTTTCATAAGGAGGAAAACTCGCATATTCAGCAAATAAATTGCTGCAGGGATTTCAGGGAAACAAATTGGAGAGAATGAAGAATGCTACCATATGAATTCTGTCGTTTTTATGGGCTGCAATGATAAATTTGTTTGGTTATGTCCCTCAATTAAGGCCACAAATACTGTAAGGCGTCAGAAGCAAGTGAATGGAGAGCTGCACAGAGCAGCCGGTGACAGTCGGAGGTCATTGGAGAAGTTTTCTTCCAGCTCTCAGATCTACTTCAGACCTGGAGCAAAGAGCCGAGTTACAGCTGTGCCGTGTATTAATCCCTTTAAAGCCTTCGTGAAGAGATAACTGCCTTTATTAGGTATTGCACAAGGAAATCTTTATGCGGAATTAACAGCTCCAGTCACCAGTTTTAGGGGGTTATCTAATTATTTTGAACTCGGTCTAACGAGGAATGCAGGTTAAATAAATAATTTGCAAACTGTTTCCCTCTGGGGTTGGTGGGCACTCATTTTTAGTTTATATTTCCCTATAAAAACGTGGCTTTGAAACTTGAGCTGCATTGCCAATTTAATGATTACTGGAAAAGCGGGCGCTCCTTGCTCCTTCCTGTATTTCCAGCTGCAAAAACCTTATTTGTTCAGATCACTGAAGGAGTCAGCAAGCCAGCAAAAAACAGTTATAGATGTGCCTGGTTTTAAGCTTATTTTGTCACAACTGACATCAAGTAATACTACACACACTTAAAATTAAGCACATGCTTAACTGCTTTGTTGGATTACAGCCTAAATTATCTGTTAATCCAATTGCATGGTTTCCTCTGATCACTGCCGTCTTGAAATCCTTACTGTACAATAGATTTAATATAAATGCATTATGTTTGTCAGGCATGCCGCTAGATTTGCATGCTGTCCTTGTCTGCTTGGGCATATTATCATCCATAGGAGAATATTAAAGATTTAATGTGATTTTTAAAAATTTAATTTTAGTGACTTTTTGAAGGATATGAATGAACTGTATCTTGTTTGGGAAAGTAAAAGGAAAAATGAACTAAGTGTTTAATACTTTAAAGGTCCAGATAGGGAGCACGAGGCAAATGAGAAATGTGCAGGGACGCATGCAGCCTCGCTGGTATGCTGGCACTGACTTCCACAGCAAAAAAGAACTACTGCCCCATCACCTTCTGATCTGCTGCACTCCTTCGGCAGGGACTCCGGGATGGGAGAAATGCTCTGTCCTACGTATAGGACACTTAAGCATGGAGAAACAGACTGCCAGGCTACTTAAGGACGCAAACTCCCATTCAGTTCGACACACAAACACACACGGGGAGCCCAGATATTTCAGCAGAGGGGGGCAATGCAGTGCGTTTGCTGCCGTTTTACCCTTCCAATTTCTATCTGTCGATGGTTACTTTCCATTGATGCTCTCATACATTTCAATAATACTAAGAATCATTTTAAGCGCTCCTAAGAAAAGCCTCTCAAATTCAGCCTCAAGTAAGCTGCCCTGATCCTGCAGCACTCTGGGAAGGGAGCTGTTTAAGCCCCAGCTACCATCCTCCTGCTCCCTGCGCCTGGCCAGCAGTGACCATTTGCAGTGAAGCCAGCTGTCTGGCAGCTATGGCTGCATTCGGGCTGCTCACAGTGACTGGAGCTCAGTCCCATCCAGCTGCACACACCATGCTGCTTTACTGAACTGTGACCCTGATAAGGCACTGGCATGAAGCAACGGGGTACATGCTCAGAGATGCAGTTATTCACTCTTGCTGCTTTACTGAGGATAACAGCAGTAATGACTTCTGCTAAGCCTTTTCTGTTCTCAAAGTACCGCAGGAAAAATAAATAAATAAAAATAAGAAAATCCCTGCGTTTCTATTACTGGTGGCACTGGAATATAATCAGGCAGTACCTGCAGGATAAATCAAAAGATTAAATTAAGTTGGGATTTGAATCCCCACTAAACAAAGAATCAAACAGAGATCACGCTTCTTCTGGACTCTGGCCTCAGACTAGATTTCAAGGGCTTCCCTTCCAAACACAATATCATTATTTGCTTTGACCACCGGTATGTTAAAGAAAATGTAGACGAAGGGACGGAAGGGGGAGTAGCCAGGCAAGCAACAATATGGCGAGCAGTATGGGGCATGCTAATAGTTATTCATGGCCTGGCCTCCTGCCTGCTTCTCCTGAGCCTGCCCAGGTCCTAGCCTTGTGTTCTGCCCCTTGGCCGCTATCCGTCAGCACGCTCAGAACCCTGCCTGCTGCTCCTGCCTTCAGCCCAATATTTTACCTCGCTGTTTGCAGGAGACAGATACCTGCTGTCCCTCCACCCACGCTGCTACCTCATGAAGCTATTTATTCCTACCCCACGAAAGCACGATCACCAAGACCCTCCACCGGTGGAAGGAGGTCATTCACATACAAGATTCATCTTCATCAAAGAGGAATATTATTTTTAGAAGCGAGAGAATCGCTGTGCTGGCTCTGACCCACAGGCTCTACAGTCCCGAGTTCTTCCTCTGCCAGCAACAGAAAAGAGGTGACAACCATCAAGGCTTGCAAACAGTGCACACCTCCCTGCTGGTGAGATGTCACTCGGCATTTTTAAGAGGTAGATTTGTCCTTAAATATCAACTTATCTCCCTCCTTCTTCCCATACTCTGCTCATTGAAATCAACTGCCTTCACTCACCATGATTCACGATTTGCACAGTCACACAAATCCTGTTTGAATCTCGCTGCTGCTGACCCCACTTGCATCACTTGGCAATGGATTCCAGCGGTGAGTTAAGCAGTGTTTCCTCTAAACTTCCATAGTGCGAGATAAATATTTCCTGTTCAGGACTCAGAGTCCCATCCGATGGGACCAGACACTGTTTTGGTGACGATTCTCTCTCAAGTCTGAGAAAGTCTGTGGGAGATTCTCTGCCCTGAAGCACTGCCCGATAGCAGCAGCTCCAATTTCAAGTACTTCACAGCTCTGGGGTAAGAAAAAATCCCAGCATGGAAAAAGGAATGAGAAGCATCTCTAAACGTTCCCTGTGACAACCAGCTCACAGGGGTGCAATTGCCAAATCTTGAGCCTTGAGAAGTTTTGTATTTGAATTTCTGAGGTTTAGTAGGTGCTGTTCTTTTAAAACCGGATTCGGTTTGTTTAGACCTCATCGACACAACCTCCATCTGGGAGCACGCCGATGGGCACACGACGCTCTGCTCTCTTCCTGAAGGCAGCTGCTTTGGTCAGAGCCTCGGCTCCTGCTGTGCCTTGTGCTCCCTCACACAAGGACTCCGAGGCGGCCGTGGGAAGTGAGCGTGGCTGTGACCCATTAGGAACCTGCCGTGACATTTATGTGCACGCTTACCAAGGTTGCTCTCACAAGCACAATAATTACACACACAAACGAGGTCTGAAATTGCCCTTTTATGAAAATTCAAACCTTGATATTTAACTATTTAATAAGAATCCATCATGCATCTGATTTGCAAATCAGATGTTTGTGTTAAAGGCCGAATTTTTCGGAGAGATGAGACTGACACTAATAAACATTGCGTCTATTTGGAGTGTTCACAAAGGATTTTTTTTGTGAAATGTTTTCCTCCTCTTTATGTGTGCAAGTGTTTGGACACAGGTGTCACAATTAATAACTGGACATATAATAGTTGGAAGTGCACATATAGGATTGAATATCAGCAACACTTAAACACCTTAGAACCACATCACCCAAATTTGTCTACGAACACAAAAAACCTCTGCATCAGGAACTGGCACCAAACTGCAATGGGCCTCTGTCAAAGCCCTCCCATCTACTGCTACAATCCAGGAGCTGTTTAAAATGGTCAACAGAATTTTAACAAAATTACTGTGTGTATCATGAGAATTCTATATAGCATATATTGTATTTTCCAAGAATATTTATTATGGTTAATTCAAAACATGGGGCGGGGGTGTTTCCAAGGGAAGCCTCTTCCTGATTTCATGAGAGCAGAATTAAACGTGGATTACCTTGAAAGTTTTACCTAAGGATTTTACTGCTTGCTGCTCTTTTTCTCTAATTCAAGACAGCTGCTATTTGCGAGATTCTGAAAAGAGCAGAGATATCAGATTTGAGGAAAGAAGATGAGAAGGAAATTTCTCTTCCTATCTTTATACTGTATCACTGTAATTCTGCATCAGCTTGCAATTGAAGCTCTGCAAATACTTCAGAAGGCACTAAGTTGCAAAACACTGTGTATCAGGCAGTTAATCACTGTACCTATTGCACCAGTGGGAAAACAGAAGCACAGAGTGTTGAACTGATGTGCCCAGAGCCACATGTCAAGTCTGTGGCAAGCTTGGAAAGAGTACTGAGATCACCTGGCTCTGAGTCTTGAGCTTTAATAGCAAGACCATCTGTGCTCATAGACGCCGTGACAATAAAAATACTTAATTCTGCTGAAGAGTTTTAATGAGTTGTACATGCATACAAATGCATGTCCAGACCAAAGCAGTATGTCTTTCTTGCCATGTCACCATGCCCCGGGAGGGTGTGCAAGCCTGCGGGATGGGCACTTGATGCTGAGGAAAGAAGGCAGGACTCTGGCTCTGAGAAGTACAACATTCAGAAAAAAATAAAATAAAATGAGATCAGATTATACATATGTGTATGTGCGTGCATACAGAGAAGTGTCCCCCTCTGAATGACAACTTGTGTCCTTCCTGATTCTTCTGGGCATCAAAGGGGGAAGCAGGGTGCTCAACAAAACTTCCTAGAGAAAAAAAGGTACTTGTGGAGCAGTTGTACGGAAGGAAGGGTATTCCCACAGAAGGCACAACCACTGCAGCACAAACACGTCCCAACATTTCCTATGAAAACTCAAAAGAAATTCCTGCTCTTGGTATAAAGTATTCTAATTTGATATCTAGTAGCAGATATTGTTCGTGTTAAGCATGCTGTTGCTATGAAAACTCACTGCTGAACATCACTTCTGGTGCAGTGAAAAATAAAGGCTGAGGAACACTAAAGAAAGTATTTTCTCAAGCAAACGAGGCTTTTTATTAGAAAGAAATGTTCTACTGTTGTTGCTTTTTCTATGATTTGCAGCCATCCTGCAAAAAGGTGTGAGAAACATTAAGGGATTAATTGAGTTTATGTACAAGAAGCTGCAATTTTTCAGGAGCTGCATCCAGCAAATTTCCCCAAGTAATCCAAGTTAAACTTCACTCCAGCACGTCCTGTTTGTATCTTCATCGTAGGGCAATACACCACAAACACACATAGTATGGCTTTTCTTTTCTCTTCTTTTTTTCAAGTCATTAAAGTAGACCATTATGAATGGCAGCATCTCCAGTCTATGCCCATCCAATCTCAGAGGCAAGAACTGATCTGTTTCAGCCACCACCCACCTTCTCTGATAATCAAATTTTTCTTTCAAACAAATGGTGACAAAGTAGCAATTGGTCAAGTCATCAGGAGGGCTAAAATAAACAAAAAAATTAATTTCACACTGCGAAATGTAGTCAGCATGAGCTAAATACTTTTTCCTCTAAGATCACACCACTCGTCTCCAACAATTCAAATGAACACCGAATTCATAGGAAGTTGTTTAAAAGGCCAGCTGTATCATATCCTGATTCTGCCACTGGTACTGATCTCAGCAAATGTCACTTATCAATAAAGAAAGTTTGCAGCCACAGACTCGTTCTCTCAGCACCATCTTTTCTTCCCTTAGCTGCCATTAACACTAAGTTCTCCTGTGGATTTGTTAGCTTATAAGCAGTAATTACACGTAGTCACTCAATAACCGCAACTGACCAACTTGCACCGATATATTTTCTCTGCAGAGCTGTGTAGTGCACAGAAATGCACAGGTCAATTTTAAGAACAGAGATGCTTAATGTTAGTAGTCAGCTTTAGGACTTTATAGCTTGAGTATAATTACAAACAGAATTTTTGAAACCTTACTAGGCTTTGGGGAACACACGAAATGACTACCATTAGTTTATTGCTATCCGTGTGCTATCATACTTCAAACTAAGTTAGGCATTGGTAAAGTGCATTAAGGGAAAGTTGTCTTTCTACAGTGTGCATCACTGAGTCGTGGCTGTCTCCCTTAACCCAAAGTCAAGAAGAGTAATCCAGAGGGGTGAAGCAATCACCCTATGACCACACTATGAGATTGCTATATCACACTATGAGAATGGGGAGTTTACCCCCAAAGCACAACTCTGTGGCTTTGTGACTGAGCTGCTTTTAGATTAACACAAAATGTTGGAAGAATCCAAATAATGACAGCACTCTTCAACAGGATCAAGAAGAACAGAGTAAATGGGACTAATTAATGTTCCTGCATGGCAAATAAAGTTTCCTATAAAGTTTCCTATACACACACCTTGCAGCAGCAAACCATTTGCCACACTGCTATCACATTGCCCAATTCACCTAGGAAGAACCTTCTGCGCTCCTCATTTCTCTCTCATGACCAGGCAACTCAGGAGCGACTACAGAACCAAGTCCATGAGCCATTTGGTCCAGAGCTGCCAAATGCACCCACTTGCATTTGTGCACACCCACAAACCCCCAGACAAAACCCTGACCCCCAGTACACAGAACTCAGTGGACATTTCTCCTTGAATCCTCCTGGCTACAGCCAACAAACCACTCGCCAGTACAAACACTGCCTTGCATCAAAGCATCATTCCATTTGCTCTCAAGGAGAGTAATCTACAGGAACTCTGTGAAGTGTCACTGTGACCATTCTTAAAGGTCATACTCCATTCCTGTATCACTTGAACATGCCTTCAGGCAGTCATGAACACAGGTAAACAAGTAAAAAGTCTCATACCATCCTAAGAGATTGCTCCTGCCAATGCTTGCAGATTAAGGCCCTGTCGTCCAGTGAGAACTTGCAGAGGGGATGAATTTGGCCAAGATCACAGAAGCAGCATGAGCCACTAAGCCTCCCAGAAAATACCGAGTAAATACATCATTTAACAACAAACATCTTGGTGTCATTCCAAAAAGACAGACCGACTGGACGGAGCAGCTGTTATGCATGAGCCTGAGCACCTGTGCCTCTGAGGTTCGAGGTGTACCAATGTGAGCCTCATGTTCATGTCTCTGTAAGTAGAATTATTACATAACCCTTGACGACTATACATAAAACAATTCTTTTTTTCTTTCTTTTTTAAGACTTCCACATCCACAGGCAGATGCTTCAGATAAAATTATCAGCAAGAGCCACTTTGTAACTGCAGCTGCTTTGACTGCATCTTGTCTTTAAACTGAACTCCCTTCCCCTAGTCACTGCACCGTCTGCATCAGTGTCAGATTTCTAAAATGATATTGTCTGATGAGGAGCAACCAAGAACATGCACACTGCTCCATGAGACTATTTCTGTCTCCGAGTCAGTGATCCTTGCTGTGACAAATATGGGTATCACTCACATACTGACATACTGGGCCTTTTTTCTACCAAACTCCTCCTTCATAAATACACCTGACTTCTTGGTGCCTACGAAATCGACATCCTTTCCTGGCAAGTCCCCTTCCCACCAGAGACGAAAACCTTTCTGTTTTCTTTAAGCCACCACTTGGACGAAGAATAAAAGCCTTTGACCTAGCAGAAGGTGACTGCATGCACAGCTCTGCAGAAAGGATGCATTACAAAAAGTAGCGGTGCAGGAGCTTTCAAAGTCCGTACAGAAGAACCTGGGGCCAGATGCTCAACTTCTGTCAGCCGGCTTTGTTCTACCAGCTTTACCCACCTGGGTCCAACCTTTTGATTTTAAAGCATTAATAGCAACTGTCTGTCTGCTCTTCAGAAACTCCCTTTCATTAGAAAATTCAGAAATAGCCATTTGTAGCTGGAAGATGTTTTATAGCATTTAATATAAACACTAGCAGCTTTGTGTAAGAAAAGGGTGTCAGAGTAGAAAAATATGGAACATTTCGGATGTGTTCTTTCAGATGGAACTGCAGAAAAGGAATCTGCGACAAGGAAAAGTAGGAAGCTGCAGTGATTCAGATTTGAGCTGGCTGGGTCATGGACAAGGGTTTTCCTAGCAGGGATAGAAAGGAGAAACAAAAGTAGTGAATTTAAAAAAATAAAAATGCGGAAAAAGTCTCTCCTGATGGAAAGGTACTGAAATTTGATTAATGAAGCAGAAGAATCTGCAGTGGCTGTAAGAGCAGATCCAAAAGAAGTAGGATGACTTCGGTAGGCTTTCTTCCCCCTCCCTTTTTCATTAGGCTGACTTCTTTGTTTTTATTTTTTAGACTAAGCAAACACTGTTATATATCTCTGTCTCATTGTCTTCTGTCACCTGAGTAACACCTCTTTTACTGCTGCTAAAATGGCTACTCCAGTGCTAGGTCAGACCAATTATTTCTTAAATGGTTTGTATTCACCTGCACTTCAAATGTGTGGCTTTGAGAAACAAAATAACAGCACCTCATTCTCAGTCTGCTCCAAAGATCCATTATGCCAGCAACACATCAGTCTGCTCAATTAAAGAGCCAACGACTACAAAGCGACTGTATATCATTTGTATTACCTTTCTAGAGCCGACACTTTATTCACAAATATCTGACTCCAAGAGGTCCTTTTCTGCTTAGCTATGTGCTTTATCCTAGCTCATATTTGTGTTTAAAAAAAAATCAGCAATGTGCTTTAAGCAAAGACTTCTCCATCCTGCTACAGCTATGGTTATTTCTTTACTGTAAGAGAATACTGCCATTTTTTCAGCCTATTTCCAATAGATTTGTTAGCTGCATTCTGCACCCCATGAAATAACAGACAGCCTGAAGGCACGCCTTCAAAATATTTACAAGGATCCAACATTCAAACCAACGGTACCCTTCTGCCAGTAAACTTAATTCTTCTTTTTGTAACAGCACAAACTGAAGAGTTTCAAGGAGTTACACCTTCTTAATCCAGTTATGCTCACATCTCGTCAAGCACTGTCCTGTGGTTTAAGGACACATACAGCACTTTTCAGTAGTCCGTGGCTCCTCTAGGCTCACACAGTCATTAGTTCCAGTCGATGTCCAGTCCTGGCTACATGTGGGCTCTGCTCTCCTTCAGACCTGCTCCTCTGGCTGTTCCCCTTGCACACATCACTTGCCTGGAGATGACAGTCAGGTGAATTTCTATGCCACTATTGATGCTGCAGGACGGAGAGCAGCTCTCCAGCACATCGGGAGGAAGACGGACCCAGGCTCCTTAGGGAAGCGCACAGAAAAAAAAACAGACTGAAACTGGGAGCTTTCTGAATGGATTCAAGGAAAATTCTTTCCTCTGAGCATAATTAAGCACAGGAACAGGCTGTCCAGAGAGGTCGAGGCACCTCTGTCCCTGGAGGTTTCCACAGCCCCGCTGGGAGGAGCCCTGAGCACTCGGCACTCCAAGCAGAGCCCTCCCGAGGTCCCCTCCATCCTGAGTGATATGGTGATAATAAGAAGCAATCATGAAATAAACCCAGCCGTTCTAACATCATAGGTCTTTCTCACAGAAGCTTATTATGACCGCCAGAAAACTTCCAGGCAGCTTCTTGCTGAGCTAATTTAAACTAACAAGACAGAACCCTGAAATATGAGGCCTTATTCTCCACTCTTCCAGACTTCCACAGTAACTTGCTTGTATGACAAGTTCGTATAAAACGTATAAAAGAAGAGAATTCTCTGCCTACCCAGGTTAGTAGCAGAGCCACATACCCACTTGCCGTTCATGGGGCCAAATATCTCTATATCTCATTTTCCTGCCATACCCAGCCCTGTGAGCCACGTGCTGCCCAGGAAGGAGCAGGATCAACCAGTGGGTCACAAGGAACAGCAAAACCTTCAGATCTTCTGCACAGCTGTGAGACGGGGGTTCCAAAACGTTCAGGATAACCCAGGTTGGCTTCCTTTTGAGATGTCATGAGGAGGTAAGCTCATTTCAAGGAAGTGTAAATTCTGCCTAGTGCAAAGAAAAATTACTTTGAATTAACTGGATAGATGTTATGAATAATCCACATTAAATTCTTAATTTTGGGTTACGATAGAAGACTTAATAGTGGTCAGATACCCACTGCTTATGCAATTAATTCTTAGCAAAGAAAATGAATGTGATATATAAAATATTTTAGAAATAATCTTTTCATAAAAAAACAATGGAAATTTGAAGACGGATTAAGATTTAGTGTCACAACAGATTATAGTGTGAACAGAATACATCCTTACAGAAATCTATTTAACTAGTGATGTCCTAGAGGGAACAAACTATAGGGCTTTTTGACATGAAAAATGTGAATTTGCTCTTTGAGCATTTACTAGAGCTCACAACTGGCAGGAAATGAGGCATGAAATGTATTGTCAAACATACAGTGTTCAAAATATAATGCATTACTTTAAGTTGAGCACTGCTTTAGGGATGCTAACATCAGACCCCCATCCATATTTTTAAAAAGGGATAAAAATCAGCAACTATGTGCATAGATACATATATGTATATATGTGTACATATATATTCAGGAAGCACTACAAAAATGTTGTGTTTTTTTTTTAAACATGTTTGGCTTGGAAGAATACGCTCCCATTTGTCACCTTTTCCTACAGTAAACTAATAAACCAGAAATTCCAGAAAAGAGCAGTTCTATGCACAGACAAAATGTGGCAGAAGAGGCATTAAACTAACAGCAGACATGACGTATACAAGTGCTCCACAGCTCATGGCTTTTGTAGGATTTCAGACCCAAGGAATCCGAAAGGTGACAGCTCCAGTTCTATGGGAAGCCCTGACATCCACACTCAGGTGCTGTGAGGCCGCTCGAAGAGGAAGCAGGAGGGCACAGGGCTCCCACCCACAGCCCATGGAAGATTTCAGCTGAGGTCTCCCAAATAACTCTTTCTTATGTGCTACTGAAAACATCTACCAGAATAAAATAGCTGAAGAGTGACTCAGGACCAGAACACAAGTAGGAACATCGTTCCTTCATAAAGCTTATGATCAAGGTTCTTCCCCTGTTATGGCCAGACATCATGAGAAAAAAATCCACTGAAACTTAATGTCTGTCTATTAAGGCCCTGAACTAACAGCAAGATGTAAACACCTGCAGTGTAGGTTCCTGTGAAACACAGCCCTCCTAATGCTGTAAGAGCCTCAGAAGCCAGTGAGGGACTGCCCAGCTGACACCAGGAAAATGAGTTTTACTCTCATTTTACAGCCAAAATGGAGTATGTAAAAATGCATTTACTAAGGTGACCCTTTTCCAATCTCCAGATAATGCAGTTAGTTAACTAACCAGACTGTCACCAAATCCTTTCTTAAAATACATTTTTTTTTCCTTTAAAGTGTGTCACATGGAAATTTGGAATGAAATTAAAAGACAATGAAAGAGGAAAAAAGGACTATTTCAATATAAAATATCTTTTTGCTTTGATCACAGTAGACATCAGCTATACAGAAGTGATTTAACTATAAAAGAAAATGATTGCAGATATCTTGCTGGATAATGGTAGGATTGTACAGAATAAGAGACTGTTTACTAAGCTGTTTGGGAGAGGGATTTGTTTTCTTAAACTTTGCTTTAAAATTTTTTTTCTCACATAATACTCTATTGGACACAACATTCAAACGATGACAGGAATAGACTTATTTCTTGACCTTTTGAGTTTAGCAGTGAAATAGGCTGTAAAGCATCACAGTTTTCAGCATTGGGAAAGAAATCAAGGCTAACAATGGTTAAGCCATTTATTTCTGCTTAGTCCTTAATGGCAGGGAATCTGCTTTATTTCTGCTGTACATCCACTAGAACTGGCAGAATTATGGCAAGGACAGATATGGCCCATTTTCTTTAAGTCAGTGTCATTCATTTCTACCAAAAAGAGGCAAGAGGAATTAATGGTTCTCGCTCATCCTTCATGCTTTGATTCTTTAAGTTATTGAGCACTTTCTATTCCTGCATGATTGAAAGTGAACTGATCGACGCAGACACTTATCAGAAGCAAATCCCAGGACAGACGAGGGGGCATATTCTCATCTCAGTGCTGGATCGCTCTGCTGAAATTAGCAGCGACTTCTCCCTGTCTAAAACCAAAGCACTTCCACACCGTGTGACAAACCGGGCCAGATGAGAATGCAGCAGCAGCAGCCGATCTGCGCGGCCCCGCCGTGCTGGGGATGTCAGAGCCGGGCGCTGTGGGTCTGAGGGCACGCTTGGAAACCTGCACTCCTGGTCCTGGCTCAGTGTCGGTGGTTTTCATGAGCAATTTACAGGTCTCCATTATGAATCTGCGAATCCATCAGTGTTAAAGATCCAATCTTTCAGCATTACATCAGTGAGATCGAGGTCTAGGACTGAATATGGGCTTTAGAGAAAGTCTTATGTGCTGGGGGACTGCTGAGAAGGGACTTAAAAAAGACTCAGAATATAACAATTTACTGTGTAAGGTAATACAGTTTTTTTCCCTTCTTAATAAAAAACATAAGGGCTTTTTCTTATTTTCCTATAAATAGGCTAGTGAAAACAAGCAAAACCCAAGTCTATCATAAGCACTGCAATTCATTGATTAGGTAAATAAATTAATGGGAAGTCAGCCCTTACATAAAGCAGTACATTTAGCGTGGTGATGCCCTTTAAATGTCTAACCTTTTAGCCACATGTACAATGAGTGCATTTGACAGTTTTATTAGTTGAATAGTTGTCCATTTATGAGTCCCATCACATTAAGAATGGGGTTTCTGTACTTCTGCCAACGTGCTAGGAGAGGAAACTTGTCTCTTGTGTTTTCTCTTCTTAGAAAAAATGTCAGGCTAAAAAGACAGGTCCAAACAGTTACTAGCCATCTTGGCAAACATGCTACTATTGTTTATAAACCCATAAAGTTATTATTGTTTTGGGATGGTTTCTGTTACCTTACTTTTTATAACAGACAAGTGACTTTCAACGTGTGAAGAAAATCTAATAAAATATAAATACAAACCATTTGCCTGTTTTTTCATCTTTTACTCCAAGCACAGATTACACTAACCAAGCAAAATAAAACTCTGTAAAACATAACTAAAACAACCGAGATTTTAGTGTAGTACCAGCCAAGAATGCTCTATGAGTTTGTTAAGTTTTAATTTATAAAGCGCCTGCACTATCTTATCTTTGCTATGGAAAGCGCTGCACTGCTCCAGTGCAGCAAAGCACAAGCATATGTGTAGCTGTAGGCACGCAAACAATGTCATTGTGTCAACTTTAACCAACACATTTCCCAGTAATCTTTTCCTCAGGCAAAAAGGAAGAATAGAAACTTTGCAACCAAAATGGGCCTTTGTGAGTAAAGCAGGTTTGCATGACCCAATGCAAGAGCATTTCTCCTCCAACAACCATGCAGTCAGAAGATTTTGCCACTTGTCCAACACCACAGCAGCCTAAGGAATCTTCCCTTGAGTGAAACCTGAAGGAATATCAGAGCAATGTTGTCTAGTGAACAGCCAAATAGCTCCCCCAAAACCTGAGAGCCAGACAGATGAATACTTCAGGTTTACCTGGCTTTGCAGCAGAAAACAAGTTAGCCATTTTTACCCTGGATACAGAACTTTCCAGTTACAGACAGCTGCTCCAACTGCCCATCCTGCCTTTGGTCCCATCATCCTTTTTTGAGAACAGAGGTGTACTCAGTTTTGGTGCCATACTTAGATTACCTTTAATCTAGCAAGAAATATTTTTGAATACGAAAACCAAGAGACGATATTGAACAAAACAGCTTGTGTTGCTTTTCCCAGAAAACATACTTTAAAGCTGAGTATTTTCCCCTTGCAAAAAAGGGCACTGAGACCTTTTGACATCTACTGTCACTGTTTAACAGGAGAACTGGTCAATGGATGGCAATTCACACCAGTGGCACTGGACACGTGCTCTGAAGCGAGGACTAGAGGAGGACATCACACTCCTATTATTTGTATTCAGATTAAGGAAAGCCTTGAATACAACTCTCTCTTCAGCCTGCTTGTGTTATTTTATCTGGCAAAGCTCATACAGAAATTAATAATAGCTTTCCCATCTGCAAATAAAAGTAAGCTAGTTTAAATTTTTGGCAGTGAACTGGCATTTTGTCATTTAATCATTTCACATCATTACACTGCAATATGCAATGTAATGATATGACACTCCTAAATGACAAACACTGGGTACCTCCTGTACTGGAAGAAATAATGTAATAGGAAAGAAATTATATACTTAAGGCTTCACTCCCACAAATTGGGATTAAGATACAGAATAGTTGCAAGGAGAAGAGAGAGAGTCCTGCCTACATTAATTGAGCTAACCCTTAAGCACACATCAACTTTATGTCTAGAAACATCAACCCACAGCTCAGTTCTGATAAGGGTCAAGGATCCCAAAGTCACGCCAAAGCACTCATGAATTGAAGTGCTGGGAGGGACAATACCCAACACTTTCCTGGGTCAGACCGTGCATGAAGGAAAGCCAAAATATCCTTATCTCTCTGGCCCACTTGATTATGAGGATATATTAACCTTTAAGTATTTTGGAGAAATGCCTCCAGAGATCATCTGCCAAAGCCTGATTTGATTGTCTGATGTGGTGACAAATAGGGTAAAGGCAGGTAAAAGTCCAAAGCCACAAGGCAACACTTTCAATTGCACATTGCAAGCAAGCCCTGGAGCATTTCCAAAGCACCTCCTAAATGTCTCAGGCCTTCAAGGACCTCCAAGATTCTAATAATTATTCTTTCCCACCATTTCTTGCTGTTATCAATTCAGCTCACACAAGAGGCCAGTGAGAAAGCAGCCTAAAAAAAATGTCACCAATGTGCTGACAGCCGCTCACCTGCTGCACATCCACCTCTCAGCGTGCCAATCCCCAGCCCTCCTCCAGCCCTGGGAGCTTCGCAGCAAGGTGAAGGCACCACCACAACACCTATCATATAATGGGGTCATGGAACGCTAGGGGAACAAACCACCACCACAAATAATCCTCTTTGGATTTACAATTTTATCTGTGTGAGGGAGATCTTTTCATCCTAACCAGATGCTGCAAGCTCCAGCCTGTGGCTGTGACTATTGGAACCGGAGCACAGCAACCAAATTCCTGCAGGCAGCAGGGGATCCCGGACAGGTGGAGGGCTGGCAGGGTGCATGGTGGTACGCTGGAGACTTGGCTATGAAGCACTCCTTGAGATGGCTGCAGTAAGTACAACAGGGAGATCCGAAGGGGGACATCTCAGACCCGGCTGATCCAGGCTTAGGTGCAAACAACTTTCTGCCTCCCATTCCAGCTGCCTTTGCCGTTCACAGCACTCCATGTCTGTCAGAAGACTTGAGAAGCAATGAGAGAGACAATAAAATTCTGAAGTGAAGAGCTCTTTAAATATTAGCTCAGCTGGTATTATCATACATTTTTCCAAGTTCAAACATGATAAAGTGATTTGAGAGTTTGCCAACTCCATATTCAGGGGAAACATGCAGAGAGGAGAAATGTTGATATCTTTGATGTAAGTTTTTCTTTTCTTTCTCTTTCTGTTTACTTTAAACAACATTCTCCTTAACTCATTTCAGAAGCTATCAGAAAATACTGCAAATTACACAACAGCTTTAGCAGCACAAAGTTGCAGGTGGCAAGATATTTATTTACCAAGAGAAGCTATCCATGAATGGACGAGTTATCCCAAAGAAATGGTTATTTTCTTTGCCATTTTATTCACATAAAAAGCCCTATTGAATTTCTGCTATTCAATCATTTATTATGCAGTGGCTGAGAGAGCTGGCTTTTACATTCTCCCCCACGTTAGTGAGAAGAAACAATCCTTAAAAACAAATTCCTGAAATGACAATGAACTTACGGTTCCCACTACTTAATAAGCAGCCCCAAACATTTCCCTCCCTCGCTGTCACAGATGCACACAGCAAAAAATACTGCAAAAAGAAGGGGAGAAAAGAAAAAAGAAAAGAGGAAGGATCCGGCATCTAGGGCGCTTCTGAGGTGCCTTGACTTGGATGCGCATTTCCCCACGCAGGCTGAGGTTCGGAGGGCCAAGAACCGTCCAGCCTTTCCAGAAGTAAAGCCACCACTGCAAAGGGGCTGTGATAAGATGAGCCCCAGCCCACAGGCAGCCCTTCTCACGTGTGAAGGGAGCACACTGCTCTATTTTGCACAGCTTATTCTAGCATACATTGCAAGGCTGAATAACTGATTTGAAGACAAGGCGCTTCAGGTTGAGACCAGCCCATCTCCATTCCACCTCCTTCCTGTGCCCCATGAAGCTGGACGGCCTGCTGAAAAACTACATGAATGCACAACAATACAGAGGGATGTAATAATATAACTAAGTTTACTTAATCCTCTTTCAGAATACCACAGGAAAAAAAAAAAAGCAATATTCATTACACTTGGCAAAAGCAAGAATGGTAAGCTGCAGCCAAAGCAATCTCGAATGCTTGCTTATTTCCTTGTCTTCTTTAAAGCTTTTTTTTTTTTTTTTAAAGTTTTTTCCTTTTTTTTTTCCTTGAATCCTTCTGCACTGGCATGTTCACTAAATGCAGACAGAAGGTAATTATATATCATGACTCATTAGCAGAAAAAAGAAAAGTGGGAGCAAAAGCAATAGGTGGGTAGGGGTAAATTTACCATCTAATGATTTAAAATTTGGGACTCCAGCTCTCAGGGGAGAAAAGGGAAGGAATTCAGTCACTCCGCCTGTGAAGTTCTAGGACACTAAGGGTCTACTAAAGTCATTTCATCACAACATCATTAGACCATCCCAAGGAAACTAGTTGTATCATCTGATGGCATCTTAGTTCTTTTCTGGCACCTTGAAGAAGAATGGTCAAATTGAACAAAGGACAAACAAAAAGCATTGAGGAAGGAAAGCAGAGAAGTCTTAGAAAAAACCCCCACAAAACCATTGAGCTACGGCATAAAAATCCAAGGCCCGATTTCAGCCCCTGGCACCGACCACACAGCCCCACGCTTGTCCTTCATTGCCAGCTGCAATGCCAACCTGGCCTCTTCCTGCTCCTCCTCACGAGACCAGAAATAAATCAGGAGTTATGTTTTAACATGTTCCTTCTATTCTACCGAACAAAGGAGTCCACTACACTGTAAAGCAAATAACATAAATAATTTATAAAAGGGAAGTGAAATACATGGAAAGCCAGAAAATCTTCATTTCATCCACAGTCATTTCATACAAACTTCTCCCTTTAATAGCCACTGTGTTCTATAATCATTAAAACTGTTTAGCTAGATCCTTTTAAAAAGATATTTTTCTTTTGGCTGTATCACAGCAAAGGATACTCTGCTTACCCTCTTCGAATTTTAAAATGTGGACTTAAGGACCCAAGAGAACAGAATAAATTTTCTGCTATTTTAAAGAATTAGAATGTGTTGGAGAAAGACAGTGCTTGGCTGGGAGCTGGTTTATTAAAAGGATGTTGCAGCTAGAGAGTGGAAAAAATAGGACAAAGCATCCAGTGGGAGCCATTGTTCTCCTTAGGGCAGGCAGCAGAACTAGAGATTTACTCTGGGAGGAAATTCAGAGTAGTTCAAGCCTACTGCAGGAGATAAAAACTCATCTATCCATCAAGTAGCAGATCCATCCTGTACAGCTGCATCTTCTTATTCAGCTGGTAGAAATGAAGCTCAGCACAGCTTAGCAGCAAATTTGCCATCAAAAGGAAAGAATTACTGACAACATCTGTGTGAGAGCAAGCAGAGGCTGCTGTTTTGCTCAGCACACCAGGCTTTTACAAGAAGCTTCTGAAGACAAAAAAACAAAGGTGTGGCAGAAAAAGGCCAACTCTCTCCTGGTCCCTCCCATGGATGGGCTGAGAGGGGTTCACACATCATCGGCCATGGACTGCACAGAACATTACTGAGCTGAACGATTTCAAGTGCTCAGCCCCAGGCTCAGCTACCAACCTGCAGCTTACTGGCCTCAGCAGGAGCTAAGAACCACATGTGCAACTCACCAAGCAATGGCAAAGCAGATAAAATCCACTCACAATTAGCCAGAATTTTCTAATAATGTCTGAGTTCTGGTTGAGAACAGTGGAAGAAGTTTGCTTAGAGCTATCTGGTTTAGATAAAACCCTTTTTTCTATGAGATTTTTAATTTCATTACTGAAAAATCAAGACAATTGGGACAGCAAGTATCAAACAGATGAAAAGAAGGCTTTGTATCAAAATGCAGAAGGTTTAAGTGTGTTTTCCAGCTACAGATGTTATCTACAGTTACCCCAACTCCTTTAAAAATACCATCCTAAATCCTTACTAATCTCAACTCAGACAATTGAGCTTTACTCCAAGTAAGTCCCCAGATGACGCTGCAGGGAGCATCAACACTCACACACCTCATGGTGTGGGAATCTGCTCAGGCAGCAATAGTAATAGTAAAGCAACTGCTTACAGCAGCAATCTGCAAAGTACTCTTTTTCCTGGCTGGCACCAACTGTATTGCATTGCTTTCTTCAGATGGGATCAATACCAGCCCCCTAATTTAGAATCCACAATATGAAAGCACAGCTTCAAGGGTGAGCTTCAAACAGTCAAAACATCACTGTCCTTAGAATAGGGCATAAGAGCCTCAATGATTTCAATAAAATAAGTCAGGGTTTCCTGTTCACACCATGACTTCCAGAATATTGGTTTCTCTTATTATCTCACACTTGTAAACATTCTGCACATTAAGCCACAGCAGATTAAATGCTATGATTTCTGTGCTCGCACAGACAAACCCAACATTACAAACCTATACACATATAAGCCCTCTGGCTAATGTAAGCATTTAGCTCTTGCAAACTTAATTAAAACAAAAGAACAAGTAACCTCTTGAGCAGAAAATAGGGAGCAGAAGCCAGTGTCTGTGACCCTTCGGCCCAAGAGCCTTTGTTATTACAATACAAAATACACTAACTGCATTTGGGAAGCCCTAGCAATTTTCAGCTTTAATGCAACCCAAGTCTGCATCAGGTTCAGTCACAGCATAACCAGCACTGCAATTCTCTCCAATTTAATACCAATAATCCCACATAGGAAAGAAATCATAACTCTTAACTATTATTTGCAATGACATCCGCCTTTTAACTTTAAGCAGCGTTCTTTAAACATTTCTAAACTTTTCCTATTTCTTCCCTGTGCCTTGATATGAATTTGCCTGTCACCACAGGCTGTACACAAAGAGAGACACAGACACCGAGCACAAAGATATCAGGAAGTGGTTTTCCTAGCAACAGTAATCATCTGAGAGATCCCAGAACATCCTTCCTATTCATGCAGCATTTTGTGTTTTGAATAGTGCTGACAGGTGAAGTGGATTCATAGTATTTAATACAAAAAATATTGCTGTGGATGGGTATGGCACAAAAGCAAAAATATCCACACTATTCATGAACAGATGAATTCACTGTTTTCATAATGTTCCAGATTATTCACTAAGGCACAATTTCAAAAGCAAAGACGTTCCCCTTCCCACAGAATGAATAATCCAGTGTGCTCTGCTGAAGCAGAGTCACCAGGTGCTTTTCCAACAGCGATTCTGCAGCTCCAAATCCCACTCATCCCATCTATCAATAACCAAATTTTTCCAGCCATCCAGTGCTGGGATTTTCCATCTCATTCCTTAAGGACAAAGTGCATACCTGTCAGTGATTGCAGGGAGGCCTTTGCTCCAAGCAAGCCAGTTTTCATTCTCACGTGCCAGGCGCAGATAGCAAGGCTGAACTTGTTTTCCAGAAAGTCCTCTGTCATGCAGGTTTCACGTGCTGGTTCCACTGCAGACACAACGCTGGGATGTGGTGCTGTGCTGCAATCCCTGGTGGGAGCTGAGGCACACAGGAGGGACGGGCATTACAACAGGTGATACAGCCGTTCTGCAAAGACAAGGCATTAAAGACTCAAAATTCTCGCTGTCCTGCAGGGCCTGTCAGATCCCATAAAACAAAGTTTCTTCAGTTTTGCCCTCAAATTTTTCAGAAGTTTAAGGTCTGATTCCTTATCTGCTACCTGCTGAAAACACAAAACATTACTTTTCTTCCTGGGGCACACCTCAGTTGTTCCCTTGCCTTTCCTTTCCTTCACTGAACACGCCTTCCAGAGAAGTCTCTCTGTGAACCTATGGATTCAACAGGAGCATCGCAGCCTCCCCACAAACCTTCTCAAGCAGTCACTGATTTATTATCTAGAACGCTCTAAATCTGTTTGTTTTTTTTTTTCCCCTGAAGGTCTTCTCAGTTTTTTGTTTAGAAGGCATTATTACCATTCTCTTAAGAAAGTTCTCTAGTCTCTTCCAACACCTACTTAGGTTTTATTCTGCCTTTAACTTTCTCTGCGTTTTGAGTCTTTTAGTTGTCAGTCTATTAAGCCATTTCCTTCCTTCCTACCTACACCTGTATAATGGAAATGTCATCAAATCCTTGGCTACAAGCGTGCTGGAGGATGGGACTTATTACCTGGACAATTTGTTACCGGTTCAGATTTTTATGCGTTGAAAGTAATAAAAAAATAAATTGAAGGGATACATTCAGAACAGATGTGAACAGGTATAACTAATGGGAGATTCAGAGAAAATTAAATAGGGACAAACGGTGGTGTAAATTACAATGCCAGGTTTAAGCTGATTTTAAAGGGAAACCAGCAAGTTGGCTTTCCTGGATGTGGCATTCAGAGAGCTCAGCTGAGCTGCAGTTGAAATATGCAGGGTATGGATTGTAAGTGTGTGTGATAAGAGAACTACTAATATGAAGCTGTAAGATAGCAGAAGATTATTCAGCTTCCTTCTGCTCTCTAGAGCCTTTATGTCGAATACACTCTCTCCATTTGCCCTCTATCTTCTGTAGTCATTTAAATTGATGCAAAGTGGTGATAAAGTGCAACAGTTCCAGTAAAACTTGCACACTTGCTTTGTGCAACTCTTAATCGTCATGCATGACATGCTGCACATCCTAGAGCATGATATAAAAACACCGGCTTCTAACTTCCTCTTGATAGACACTTGTCTCCTTTACCCTTTAAAAAGTGTCTTCAGTTTTCAAATAAAGATTTTGAAAATGCATCCCATTAAAAGTTACACTAAAATTCTTGAGTCACAAGTATCTTATAACCTTCTAGAAACAGTCATTGATATTTAAAAAACACAAAATCCTTCATTGGCTTCAGAAGTGCCAAGGAAAGTAATGCTATATTCTAACCAAATCTGCTCCCCGCAACTTGCAAACAGCTTGAGTATCTATAACGAGCTAAAATAAGTCTTTAGATTGAAGCACTAATTAGGTTGAGTTGCTTGTCTCCAGTTACAAATGTGAGTTTCACACATTACCTAGTTTCCAGGAACTGTCCCATAGACTTACTTGTTTACTTTTATAAAGGTAGCATTGAGCAGCTTCATTTTCAAGGACAAGACAGACAGATACAGACGGCCAAATTCATGACTGCCCCAAACATGCTCCCCTCCCACCCAGCTGCGGTGGCCTCAATACAGTGAGGTGAAGGTGACTTACAGCATTCGGGAATCAGAGCTCCACTGAAACTCTGAACAACCAAACCATCCAATGCTGCTCACTGAAATCACTAGCTACCACTCTGCTTACAAGCAGGACATAACATTATATGCTGTACTTTTATGAGATTGCAGCTAATTTGAAACAATTTTCTAGTAACACCATCAATAAAAGCTTAGGAAAAAACCCTGTTCCGTATCCTCTGGCTACTGACACAACACTGCTGATACACAAACCAAAACTGATGGCCCTGGTAACAGATTCTCCTGACACTGTGACATTTACACCAAGAAAAAAGCTACCTGTGCTAAAGACAGAACCACCTTAATCCAGGTTGTGGGGATACCGGCAGAAGCTGGGAACAGGAGGACACAGAGCATCTGCCATGAAAAAGGACAGACCTCAACATGCAAATAAGAAAGATTTAGGAGGTGTGAAGAGAATAGAGACCGAAACACCACAATACCAGTAACAAGGTGTTTCAGCACTCATTTAATTTAGTGGTAAGTTTCTGAGGTACTGGACTGGAACTTCGGTTACCTTACTCAAGTTCCCAGCTTTGCCACAGATATTCTGCACCACTCACCCAGACGCACAGCAAAGCACCTTGTGCAGCTTCCCCGTTCTTTTCAGGCAGTAAGTCCTACACGACACCTGCATGCCTTTACTGCCACGTTTACGTGTCAGATTGAAGCTGGGTCACTCAAAAATCATCGGGGTTTCACTCCATAAATAGCCTGGGTCTCACTTAGCAATGGAACGCTGCCACACAACGTACTTCTAAAAACTCTATTAGCTCTAATGGAGTACCAACGACTAAGGGCAGCAATATGCATTTACAAGCCAACCTTGTTGAATAGAATGTATCTGTTAAATAGAAAGCAGCAGGTTCTACTGCACACGACATCATCTTCCATTTTCACAGGAGTCCACTTCCTCAGCAGATACAGCCCTGTCTCAAGTGCATCTACCTCATTACCTATGTTCAGAGCTTCAGAGAAATAAAAGGCTGATATTCCTAGCATAAAGCAAATGGAGAGAAAAAAAATCAGCTGTATGAACTTGGAAGCAAGCTCCACTGGCACCATTGCTTTCAGCAAGATGCTATCTGACATCTTTTGGCTGAACAAGTCCCTTTTGTGGGGAGGATTGTACAGCAAATATTTCTGAGTAGCATAATGTTTGTTGGATATTGCTCTGTTAGGGCAGCTTGTGTTTTCACTCTATTCTGCTTTTGTATGCGAGGGTGTGGAATTTGTTAATCTAAATAAAACTCAAAATAGACAGCATGGTTTAAAGAGCTGCTGACGCCTGGTGGGAAATTTTGAAAGAGTTCTCTGTTAAAAAGCAATCCTCTGCATGAGTTTATCTCCAAGCTTTGCTTCCCTCAGTCTGCTGCCAGGGAGGTTTCCAAGAACTGGATCTAGCTGTTTAATGGGAGCGCTGCACTTTCGGTGCAATGTGAGCCATTAACTTTGCTTTTCAAGTGTTTATATGCATTCTGCTACTGACCTGTCACTGCACATACCTCTGCTTCAGAGAAGTGGACTGAGATGAAAGGACGAAAGTGTACTTGCATTCTGAATTGTGATTAGTTATTCCTCAAGCTGCATATGGATAGCTAATTAGTTTTGTTCTCAGAGAGCATTTCTGTTCAAAACCCCACATCAAGCATCTGCTCTGGACACCTCTTCCTCAGACACTTCACCAGAGTCCAGCAGAGCTGCACTGCGCCTTTTTGGAGGCTTGGGCACCACTTCCCCTTGCACTGCTTACGGAGAGACAGGCTCAGCTTCCTTCTGCTGAGATGATTTTTCCTTTGGTGAATAGAGTTTGTTACCTCAACAGACATTCAGCAACAAGAGCTCTTCCCCCATTACAGTGATCTCTCTCCATGCAGTCTTCAGATAATTTCAGGTTCATCTTTACCTGTGTATTTCTTGTTGTCACACAAATTCCCTCTTGCTTCAACTCTGCCTTCAGGTGAAGACAAACTGAAGCCTTATGCAATAGATCTCTCCAGAAATCAGTCTGTTTGAATGGAGAGGCACCCAGAACTGCCTCATTTCCCCTGTAATAGGCATTAACTATGCAATAACCTTTAAACCTTTAAGTCTCCATTAAACTTAAAACAATTCCTTTCTAGATATCTGGTTTTAAGTTAAGATTTCAGTCTTTGAACAAACATCCAACCCAGCTTCCACCAGTTATCAAAATCTGGAAAAAAAAACCTGCATGCACTTTCAAACCAACATCAGAAGACCTTCACCAGCATTCACGCGGAAGCTCACATCACAGCAGCTTGAGCTCTACAGAGATGTTGACTTTCAGAAATTCTTTAGATGGTCAAATCTGAGTTTTGAACTTTTCTGGTTAATCTAACAGTGTAAGACTCCTTTTTTTTCTTCACTGTGACTTCCTTTGACAAAAAAAAAAGTGTTAACAAGTAATATTGTAATAAAGGGATCTGACTAGCATGAAAAATGGATCCTTTCAGCCATTCAGGTAAGAGGCTCTTCATTTCAGGCATGCAGTGCTTGGGTAAGGCTGGGGGAAAATAATCAAGAATTGCCAGAATCAGGAAAGCCCACACTTTTGTGTCTGACCATTTGTCTTGATGTGGAGCTCAAAGTAATGCTAAGAAAACCACAGTGCAATTCATTTATTCATTAAAGAGTGAAAGCAAATGAGAGAACTTAGGAATTTTTTCTTTCTAAACTTGACTGCACCAACCCACACTGGTTCTTGGATGAACTGTAGATGCCTCTCCATCACTCACCCGCAGAGGAGACAGACCTACCAAGAAGTATTTGGCCAGTATTAAAGATAAATCACAGCACAGATCACTGCAGTCGTGAACCCATTGTGAATGGACTTTTTAAACGTTTATTTTCAGCAAGCAGAACTGAGAAGGAAAAAAGGATGAATGTAGGGAGAAGTGAGGTGCTCAAGGACAGACATCTCTGTTGAGTACTGCACTTCCTATGGGTAAGTGAAAGGACAAATACCAGCTCCTGATAACACTGAGCGTCATGGTTTTATGGCTTTCCCTTGGTATTCCACACCATTTAAGGACAGCTGTAAGCCAGGGATATTTTGTTTTTGTTTCCTTTTTAAAACCAAAAGGAAACGTTGAGGCAGAAAATCTCGCAGAAGCAGCTAAACTCCTTCAGACTGTCATCCACAGCACAGGCCAATCTACCAAGTACACAGACTGCTGAGTTCACATCCATCTCCTTCCTTCTCACACACTTCATTCTGGTCTACCTCTAAGCAGAGTCATGAGATTCCATAAGAGATCTGCTTCTGAGAGCCACTGCCGTTTTCACACTGGTGGAAAAGATACTTAGATCACCTGTATTAAGCGTGCACAAAATTCCACTGCTGTCTGTGACGCTGTGTGGTCTGAATTAAAGCCTTGGGGCCAATTTTCAACTCATCTATTCCTTTTATATACTGCTGACACTCAGCTGAGGCTAGTGAACTATTAGACTCAAATCAGCGTGAGGGCAGACTCAGGGCCCAAAAATGTGAATTTTATAAGCAGGTCTACGTGAGAAGCAAATGCTGTCACTATGAAAGGCTGTCCTGCCACCCACCAGATCTCAATTCCTTTCAGCTCTTCAGTCATACACCTCATTGCCATCATAAAAACAGATCGAGAGCGCTCTGAAGCTGATTGCCAGAGCTGCCACTGTGAGAGCTTCCTTCAGTAGAAAGGATTAGAGTGTCCTGAAAATGTCAATCAGATATCAAAGATACATGAAGATTGAAAAATAAAATGTACGATTTATAAAAATAAGTCTTTGGGAGATGCACATTACTCTAAAAAATGTAAGAGAAATGTCACCCAAACAAACACATACTCTGCTTTCCAACTTCAAATTGTCCACCGATAAAACTCTCAAACGCTGCACCTAATACAGTAAATAAAGCAGCTAAATCCTCACCATTATCCAATTTCCATTTGCTATGACTAAGTGTCTGCTACAGCTGAGGCACTTCAGCTGATATCAGCTCATATACCTCCCACTAACCAGGTGCCCTACATGTCAATGGAAAGACAGGACTATTGGGACTGTCACAACCAAGGACATCCTGCTCTTCTTGGAACAGGACTTGCATCAACCACCCAGCTAAGCCACCCCAGCAGTGCTTGCCTGTTGAGCTTTCTGTTGTTTGGGTTTTAATTCACTTTACTAAGATTGCTTTTCATTCACTTAGTGACAGGTAGTTATTTGTTTGCAGGGTTCCATTTGACATTTATTGTTAGTGTAAAACACTAATAATAATAATTAGTGCCTTTTTAGAGTTGTCTGAGGTTTTAGTGCTGGTGCATTGTTAATATAAAACATCCCAATTCTTCGCTGTATATAGGATAGTATGATCGTATTTAAATATAACAAAGGGGCTCATTATACTGAGGCCAGATTGCAGTATCTTTGAGCCTCCTGTTAGCAAGCCAAGATCTAACATCTAAACTTGTCTGCAATGCTAATACCTTCAGGAAAGGGAAAAGTCTAGATATATATGCTATTTTTATTCATTCAGACCTTAACATCTAAAGTCAGTTTAATGAAAAGAGGTTGAGAATAAATTAACCCTACAATTATTCTGAGACCCTCAAAGTTACTTTGAGATACTCGAGACACAACTTTCAAACGCCAGTACATCTCCATACAGAGTAATGGATCTCTCAAAACCTCCCCTTGGTGACTCCCACCTACTTTGCCTGTCTTAGATCTGAGATAATCATTTTCATACCCTGACCAATGAGGCTATGGACAATACTTCTAGAGCACCTCATTACAGTACACTGGTAATACTATTGCGTACTCATGTTAAGAATATTGTAGCACAGACATTCCTTGATTGGGTGCTTTTCACCAAGCCATTTAATCACAGCAGTTCTCTCAGATCGCCACATTATGTCAATATGTTGCAATGGTTATTTACTCTGAGGGACAGATTTTATTTTAGAGAGCAAAATGAGAACTTCCCATACAGAGATGACCGGATATGTTTTTAATATCACCAATTTTAGGGATACCTTACTATGAATTACACCACATTTCACAAGATAACATATGGACAGTGAAAATACGGGTAAAAATACCAGCCAGGCATTTGCCAATCACAACTAACCTGCTCTGCTTTTATTCCTGCAGTTCAATTCTAATCAGAGTTGAAAGTTGGAGTCAGTTTTCATTTCTGCTAAGAAAACTCAGGGACGACCCCATCTCTGCACAACTCTGTTTTTAGACAGATCTTTTTGCAGAGACGATTCAACAGTCAGATCAGTGCCAGCTAACATTGCAGAATGTTTGGGTACACATACTGCTAAGCTGACTCTATTACCAGAGTTTATTCCTAGACAGATTTGAGATATCCTGAGTTTGCTGCAGAATCTGTGCAAGAAGCTGAAGCCTCCTGTTAATGCTATGACCACTACCAGAGGCAACAGGAAAAGTTCTACTGTATACTGTAAGAAGAGACACGTGAAATAAGAATTTCAATCTTAAGCATTGCTAAAGTTTTTAGGCTTCCTGCCTGAAAATCTGCTTGTGTGAAGTACTTGTTGCTGTGCTGTCTCGACAGCCACGTGAGAAAAGCTTTACCAGGAAGGATCACCTTCTAGCAATCTTTGCAATGCAAGTACTAAATAAACACTTATAAAAAAAAAAAAACAGCAAAAAACAAAAACCAATACAGCAACAAGAAGAATGAACCCACACCAAATGTCTTGTTCAAAACAAGTTCAAAAAGAAACCAGAAAAGGGTGAAATATGTTTGGATTATTGGACTAAAAATCAACTTGGTTTTATTTTATGGAAAGTTAAAAGGTCAATTTCCACATCTGAATCTGTTGTGAAAACGCTCAGAGCTTAAAGAAGCATCAGTCATCTTTAATACTGGCCAAGGAGGGGTGAGATTAAAATGATCTTCCATGCTTCTAGACAGCCCTAAGAGTCAGACCTCAGCAAGAGCTACCATTACCTACTGCCCCAAAGCCTGGGGAACAAAGCAAACAAACAAACAACCTGGAGAAGTTCACCACGAACTCGGAATTGAGAGTCTTTTGTTCCCAAGACTGGTAATTTTTGCATCTTAGGTTCTCACAGCATTATGAAATTAACAACCCATCTGATGAAGTTTGTATCCCCTGCCTTCCACACGCAGCCCTATCTGACTTCACCTGATGGTGGGTGGGTTGGCCATCTGTTCAGGAAAAGAAATCCTGTGCTTTACCCAAGTTTCCTCCCTTTCCCCAACCTTCTTTCCCCCATTCAAGCTGTAAAAGAATTGTTCTTCAGCCTCCTGCCTGACCCGTGAGTGGTTTCCACCATCCTGCACACCTGATGTAACGTAAGAAGACGTGATTGATGCAGCCTGACCTGACATGTCGTGACGCTGCTTGTCACATGTGGAATTCAGGAAGAAAAAATAAATAAGCAACCTTGACATGTTCATAATAACCAATGATTTTCCAACTCCTCATTATCTCTAAGTTAATTAGGCATTTAAAACATAAATGATTTCTCCAGAAAGAAATCCAGCTACCTGCTCAAGACAATGATGACAGTTGGACTATGATCCCAAAAATCTTTACCCAAGAAGAAACTGGACAGAGCAAGGACTGAAGGCTCAAATTGCAGATTCACCACCACCAAACGTGAAGCGGGCTGCACATTTCATCTCTCCTGAAAATTAGAGAATGAAGACAGCTTGCCGTGCCTCTTGAGACCAGTAGGCACCTTCAACAACAAAGTGCTAAAAGCTGAGCCAGTACTAATGACTAGCTCTACATTTCCTTTAAGAGGATGCGGGACTCTCTTCCTCGAGGAACGTTTATTTTAAAAGGAAAGAAAATAGAAGGGAAAGTCAAGATTACGCAAAGCTTCCCTGCAGTTCTAATGTGCTGTGTATTACAAGGCAGCAGAGACCAACATTACCAATGCATATTTTATGGTTATTGCCCTTCTAAAAATTTTTGTGTGAGTATTTACAAAAAATTGCACAGGTCCTACAGCACCTCACAGACAGTTTTAATAGTCATTACACACTCATTTTCACAGGACATGTTTTACTTGATTCTTCACTCAGAGTACTGGACTCAGATGAAGCCTCATGAAACATCCCAGCTGCCTGTTCTGCTTTCTGCTGCTTGCAGCTGATGCTACAGAGGCTTTGGGTGACTTCATTGGAAGTGGTATGAGACAGGCTGAGAGCAGGGCAGAACAACTGTGTCTGTGGTTGCTTCACACTACTGATCACTCCACATGAGAAGGTAGAGATCCCTTGGTTATGTTCATGAAGATGAGTTAAAATAACTTCATTTGGCATCCTTTTCAAATAGGATATTCCTTAAGCAGCAGAGTTGTCAGCAAACACTTTTTAATGCCTAATCTTCAGGTAGCTCTTAAATCCTCCACAAATACAAGACAGACAGAAGCACTCCTGAACCGTAACCGATTGTGGGAAAATCCCTTCCCCGCTCCCAAGCACTTTCAGCTCCTTGCTAAGGCAGTCTGGCATCTGTTCTCTTCAGGAATCCCCTTTCTCCTCTAAGGTCTCCCAGCATTGCAGGAGGACAGGGTAAGCAGGTCCTCCTCAAAACCCTCCTGTCTGGGCCTCTCTTAAGCTTTCCTTAATCTTTTTAACGTTGATATGTCCATTACGACTTGGTGAAGGCATTTCCGTCTCCACAGACGCAGTTCCACTCTTTCTTCCTAGAAATGGCAGCCAGAAACAGCTACCTTCACTTTGGACTCACGCAAGAAAAGCTGTAAGAATTGGCTGAGAACTACTTAGTGTGCAGATGAAAAAAAGGACACGGTTTAATGGAGGTTGGAGTCCTGCAACTATAAAATGACACAGCGGGAGGGTCCAGCAGCCACAGATTTTAGATTGGTGCTAGTCTGAAATGGCAGCTTTTATTTCAAAAGACAAACTAGGTTAATTATTGCTGAAGATTCGGTGTATTGCTGGAGCTGGCTGGATAGGCTGGCAAAAATGGGATCTAACAAGCTGGCAAAAAGCTCCCTGGAAATAAAAACAAGTGGGGGGAAAACTTAACTATATTTTAATAAATGCAAATGTCTACAACCAGCCAATATGTCCAACCTCGGTTACCAAAGCTTGCCTCCAGTGCAGCAGTTGTTGACTTTGAAGACTGGAGGTGATGCTGCAGCCTCACTGTGATAAACTGAAGTATCAAAGTCAACCCTAGAAGGGTCTGATCCAAGGTATTTGGCTTTTGGATCACAACCAGCTTGACTCAGACTTTCTGAGAGTGAGTCTAACAGCTTACTACCCAATGCTATCCCAGTCAGCTGTACACACAAAGAACCACGGCAGCTATCAGCTAGAGCTCACCAACAGGGCACGCTCTGCTCAGAGCTGTGCCAGCTGACTCATGCAGCGCTTCGCCGCTGTGTCTGAGCACAGTAACATTTTACACTGCACACCAGCCCACAGCACACTGTTCATGGGTTCGTCAGGTGTGTCACAGGCACACTTCAGATATGGACTAAGACAATTAGGGGCAAGCCAGATTCTGTGTTTTCTCAGAGCTGAATTTCCTCTGAAAACAAACAGCTACCTAGAATAATAAAACAAATACTAAGAACCTAGAGACTTCTTGAAGTTCTTCTTAAAGCTGAAATTAAGGAATGAATACAAACTGTCTGCAGGTGCTCTTTTCTTTTACTTCTCAGTTTCTTGAAATAGAATTTTGGTACAAGATTCCCCATAGAAAAAAACATTTATTTTGCTCTCATTCTCACCATTAACCTTAGATTCTTCCATAAAAAGAGCTAGGAAAGGACAATTAAAAACATCTCAATCACCATGAAGTCTGATAACACTATGTTTTACCAAATACTTGTGTCTCGACAGGCAGCCCTTTGATTATCACATCTGGTGTGTATTCCACAGCCAATTGCAAAGCATTAGTGCAGCCCAGTGGTATGCTGCTAACTTCCAGAACAAAATTTGCCTCCAACTCCTGTGGAAATACAAGCTGCAGCAGGACCTGCCATATAAATGGGACTGAAGCAAAACACACAGGTGTGCTCATCAAACTGGGCAAGGCTCTGTAGGGCAGAACTGAGCCACGTGCAGGAGACCTTGTTTGGACCCCTATCCTGCATCTGATGCATTTATCTCTAGCAGATGTAGCTTTATCTAGGGTGAGACAAATGCATAAATCTCCTCCTGGTAACTCCTTCCAGTTGTACATCAGCTGAGTTTAAGCTGGGGAAGCCTGCAGCATAGTGCCATTCTAATAGCTGAAGATCTCCTACAGTAAATATTCACCCAGAATTACACACACCTTCCTAGTCTGCACCTCCTCTATGTCTAAGAAGTTCCTCTCCAGCTCTCAGTCCCACTCAGTGATGGATCGGACCTCACAAAGCCTTTGTAATAGTAACGAAACGCTACATGGTCACTGTCCTTATTGGTTTATTTAATCTGGCATTTTTAAGCTTGCTAAAATTGCTTTTTTCTTCTCCAGAAAATTTCTGCTATCTATGTACAGTCATAAGGGAAGAGGGGGTAAAAAAGAGTAGAAAGTAGCTTGCTCCCACCTTTCTAAGTGGCACAGCTTTCCGAAGAGATGCTTTTATATCTTCAGTAGGAACTGTTAGCAGTTTGTGACATTTCTAGTCTGTCCAGGGTGTAACTTGTACATGACAGGTCAAGTCTGTCACCTTCATAAAAGCTAAGAACATCCACACTGGCACACTACACTGCGGGGTCCCTCTGAGAATTACCAATGTCACACCAAATATCATCAGCGCTATTTATCTTCTCTTCATCTCTGCCTTTTCTAGGAGCTTCCAAAAAAGTTCCAGATTATTTTCACATGAAAATAGCATTCTCCTTACTCCTACAAAGTGAATGCCATAAACTAAATCCAGGAGATTTAATTTGTCCTTGTGGCAAATATAATTAAAATACAACTCTCCTGGGGGAATACCCAGGAATACCTGAAAAATTAAGGTTATTGTTGTCACTGTTATTAATTAAATACCATCAGATGATTGCTTTTAAAAAATGATCAGTCTTTAGGTTCTGATGCTCCCTATTATCCTCATTAAGGAAATGGTAAAATAAAGATGAATGAATTGCAAGCAGATGAATTAATGATCAGCCAAGAATGCTTCAGATCGGATTCTGTTACCAGCAGGTTTCATGCCAGTAGGAAACGCTCACACACCAGGCTGCACTTTGGGAAAACGTTCACACGAAAACAGCGCTCTGACTGGGACACTGCTCTCCATTCAGAAAAGGACAGATAAATCAGGTGAGAGGAGAGGAAGCTAAATCATCCTCATGTAGCTGGTCAAGGATTTAGAAAGGAAGCAATACTAATTATAGGCCCATCCCAGACCCATCAAATGGCATTATCCTACACAGGAAGGGACACACAAAGCAATGGATCATTTCTGCAAGGGGACAGAGGATATTAATAACGGGCCAAATTTAGGGTGAAGCAAAACATCAGAGTTCTCCATGGAAGCAGTTATGCTTCTATGATTTCCAGGCCAGTGCCAACATTTGCACAGCACTCGCAGCATGGGAGTTGCTCTTCCTGATGTGCTGGATGTTTTGCCAACTGTATTTACTTCTCTTCCTCCTGCCTCAACCACAGCATATTCTTTGTTCTGCCAGGTGCAGAAATATGGGCTCCAAAGCCAGATGGGCAATCCCTAAGAATTCTCCCATGTCAGCAATTTGCCAGGGGTTTCCCTCGTGCCCCTTGACCCACTGCAAAGCTACCAGCTCCAAAGCAGCCCATCTCTCCAGCCTCAGACATTGCACACAATTTACAAAAAGAGCACTGACTTGGAGGAAAGCTTCCATCTATTTAATAGTGAAGAAGTGGAAGAAAAAGGAATACTGAGAACGACTGAAAAGGACTAAGTTCCCTAAATCCCTAGTTTCTAATATAATTCAGAACATAAGTTCAATGCCACAGAAACACAAATCAGATATTCAAATGCATTCACTGCACAGAAATGCAGAGTTGCCCTTTGCTGTGCATAATGGCAGGACATGCTGTTTTAATATCCTCCTTTGCCAGTCACAGTGTAAGGCACTGCCACACTGCTGCAGACAGAGGAAGCTGATGGCATCTTCCTTCCTTTTTTCCACATCCCTGTTGCACAGGGTTCTGTCTCAAATGAATCCTTCTGTGCATGATACATGTGAGGCACAGGCAGTATGTCTGTATCCCCATTTACAGCCGCGTGGCCCTCAGAACCAGCTCTGTGCATGCTTCAGAATGTCTCCCTCAGATACAACCACTGCTTAGGTGCTTGCTGACAAAACACTGTTCTGCATGTGCCAGACAGCATGCAAAGCCAACTCTGCTTATTATTTTATCACCTACTTATCACTTCAAAAAATCCTGAGGTAGACTCTTAAATAGCAAGGAAATTTAAAGGCAAATGTTATCTAGTTCTGTGTCATAGCATGACTGCGCTGCATGGTCCCTGCATGGCTCCAGCATGCAAGGACTTACCCTCCTGGCACAAGATCACGATCTAAAGGCACTGCCTGGCCTTCACACTGAACCATGTAGGCCAGTGATTCCAAGGGGCCAGATACGACAATAACTACATGTTTAAAAATATCAATTATTGAATGCAATTACAGGAGCCTGTATTTGCACTGTATTATGCATCAGATGCACTTACACAATGATTTCCATGGGGAAATATGTAGTTACTCAGGCTTGCTGTCTCTCCACATCACTGGAGACTTCAGAGCTGCCCTGGAGAGGCCCAACTCAGTTCCCACTCACTTCAGTAGGGAACAAGATCAGCATTTAGCCATTCCTGGAGTCTTGTGCATTTTGACAGCAGCTCAGACCCTGGGTTCAACCTTCCTCTCCCTTATCATACTTCAAAAACTGTCACTGAGCAATGGTTTGCAGAATTACATCCTTCATTATTTATTCAAGTAGGTGATGTAAAATATTCTGCTAACACGCGTCAATTACTAATACTTAAAGGCTAGTAAGTTTTTTTCCCCTAATCCTTGCTATACTTTGCAAGCCTCTGCAAGTCTTCTCACAAGCCACTGTACACAAGATAGTGATGTTAATGGCAAAAGGGGATATAAAAATGAGGTTTCTATCCCTTGTTCTGTTGTAAATCTCATTGGAAGTGAGACTGCCTTGAAACTGTTCTGCAAGGCTGTAGTTTGACCAGAAATTCTCTGGTGACAGCTATGGCTCAAGCATTCCTGCAGTGACTGCCTCTTCTGCCTCCAGATCACCTTCACCCGCGCCCGCCTGGCTGCAGGGTAACCAAGGTCAGGAAACTGGAAAGAGCCTCTTTTCATCTTCTGGTCAGGTTATTCTCAGGCAGATCAGCTCCGAGGTCAGCTTCACTGCGCAGCTACAAACGAAAGTGGGGCAGTAAACGAAGACGATACAAGCAAAATTGTAGGAGTTATTTCAACCAGTTTAAACCCTTTCCAGCAATGGAGAGTTACACAGGCCGTGATCACAGGTGCCCCATCAGCCTTGAGCACCCTACTCCTCATTTGCTATTCACGGGACAGTTAGGCAAACCAGCAGGCTTACCTGAACATCCTTGTTCCAGTTGCTTTAAATCAGACCTTTTATACTAGTATTAATGTCTTTTAAAGAACGGTGACGAGTAGCATTAAATCTTCGTTCCCTTTTTTCTCATTGTTAATTCAATGGGCTGTTAGCTAAAACATACAAAAGAAAGGAAGGCTGGCTGACTTGAGACCTGCTGAAGAGGCTTTTGCTTACACTGCACGCATTTCTTTATCTGACTATTGTCTTGCTTCAATAGTTATATTTAGAGCAGCCGTAAAAAGGACAAAATAGTGTTTTTTTTTCCAAGACACCGAGGCTATAGCTAAGTTCTATTGAACACACGGGAGCTCTGCAAACAAAGAGCCGAGCAAACAAAGGAGAAGCCAGGCAGAAGCTCCGGACTGCTGCCCCAGCTGAGCGGCGGCGGCCGGGCGCAGGAGCTGGGCTGCTCTGTGCTCCATCCAGGGCTGTTCCAGCGCTCAGCTCCATGCTTTTACTTAGTTTGAGGGCATTTCCACATGGAGGTGGAAATACAGCCGAGGGGTTGTAAGTGGGTGATTATTATTTTGCATTCACACTTTGCAGACACTGATGAGTTAATTCTCCTAACGCTCTGCTCTGTAATTCAGAGGTGCAATGCGGTCGGGATACAGAGGCACAGCGTTCAGTGACAAATCTGACGTTTTCAAGAGTCAGGGAATAAAGCCCTCATAGGTTTCCTTACTCGTGCCAAGATCCTCTCCCCATCACGTAATTTAAGAGTTGAAAAAGAAGATACAAACCGTTAGCAACCTCATTTGCACTGCAGTTTCATTGTTTTAGCTGGTGTAAATACATAAAAACAGAGAAATAGGATGGAATGGCTCATCTGTAAATTCTGATAGCCAAGAGGACGTGCAGGCACAGCCCTTCAGCCCTGGCTGGGGGAGATGACTTACAAGTGCACTAGCAGGAAGCTTTGATCTTTGGAGTCTTTCTCCTCCCTACCATCACGTCCCACTTTGCCAGGCCCTTCCTCCTGGGGAGGAAAAAATGAAATTAAAAAAGGGTGGGGAGGGCAGCGGGGGGAGTAAGGCTAAAACTGAGCTATTGGGATGGGAAAATGGAAGTTCTGCTGTTCCTAAGAACAAGCATGGAGGGATGCGTGCCTTTAGCAAGTGTTTAAATTTTTACCGTAGTATTTATTAACCTATCCTAATGTTGACTTATGTTTCAATAAGGTGCCCAAAGAAGTTGAGCAGTATACAATTGTTATAGAGAGAATGGTGCATTACTGCTGATCTCGATTTGCATCAGAGAACAATCAAAGGACTTTTATGGGAGTCATTACTACTGGCACACAGTGAGCGCGGAGTCTGAAGTTAAAGCATCGCAGCGGTGGCAGAACTACCACTTTCATTTGTCATCACAATAGAAGGCATTAAAAAATATATAGGTAATGAAACTTAAGCATAACAGGTTAATAATTAAGATAGCACAGATTTCTCAATGCTGAAACAAGAACAAAAAGGCAGCACAAAGCATCTGCGCCATGACAACGTAGCAGGCAGGAGTTTTGGAAAACCCAGGTTGGACAAAGGTACAAATTCAGCGGTGGGGATTTACTGATCATCAGAATATTTCACCATGTCTGCAGTTTTCCTAGATGAGGTTTGTGACAGGCTTATCCTTTTCAGCTACTCATCCATCTTCCTCTCATCCTCTTCCATAACACACACGCACTTGGGCCAGAGCTGGCCATCATGTGCCAAAGGCTGCCAGCCTCTTTAGCCTCTGGATGCTGAAGAGGTGAGGCTGGTTTTCAGAAAAGGTCAGCCAGCACTGAAGGAGGAGATGGCCCCAGAGGTAGCTTGAAGCACTCAAAATGATAGAATAACACTTCTGAAATGGCAAAGGAGTCAAGACAACAGGAGAAGAAAGTGAGGAGAATGAGAAGGTTAGCATACACAGGGGAAAGGGAGAGAGCAAGTCGAAATACAGAGGCCCAGCATGAAGATGAGCACAACTTTAACAGAAATCAACAGACCTATAATTAGAGCAGCAGTATGAGCAGCAATCTCGTGTTACCTCACCCCCTTTACATTTTAATCAGCTTATAGCACATTACAAAGCCAACAATGTAAATGTAATGTGATGTAATGTAACGTAATGGAATGGAAACCATTAATACCCCATCCAAATGCAACAGAAGGGTGACTGCAATGTTTCTCCTTTAATAGGAATTGAAGCTTCATTTCTAGACTTCTGTTCTCTTTTGCATACCACCCTCACACCTCCAGCAGGCTCACCACCACTGTGCTTCCTACAGCCTTTCACTTTCTGTCCTTTCCCAAAACAAGTTGTTTACCCCTGTGGTTTCCTACCAAATGTGGCAAAATGCATTAAAGAAAGTGACAGCCCATCATCTATTTAGAGGGTCTTGGGAAAGCCAGCTCTGATCTCATCTTCCTCCAGATGTGAACATTTCTGCCTTCTTTTCTGTCCCTTTTCCATGCGTCAGAGAGGTTTCCATCTGGCAGCATGTCTTTGGTTCTAGCATCTACAAGTCCT
Organism: Lagopus leucura; assembly: GCF_019238085.1. Taxonomy (NCBI): domain Eukaryota; kingdom Metazoa; phylum Chordata; class Aves; order Galliformes; family Phasianidae; genus Lagopus; species Lagopus leucura. The sequence goes on along the minus strand of NW_024962293.1, from coordinate 2,203,414 downwards.
GGTAGCAGCTTGGCATGTGTTTCTGCACTAGCCTCTCTCCACCAGATTATCTGGAACATGAGACAGTGAGAGTCTCTTGCTAAGGAAAGGGGACCAGAATCTGTCTTGACAAGTGTTTTGCATGCAATTAAATAGACAAATGTATTCTGCTGCCAGCCCCTTGCAGGAATTTAACTTGATGCCTGTCACCAAACAGCTTCTTTTGCACTAGAAGAATTACAAAACATTCCTACCCTATAATGATCAAAAAGAAAGCCCCCATGCTCACATTACATCTGAGATATAATCCACACTCCCTTGCAAGCTAGTAGCATTTAAGCCCCAACAGAATTAAGGCACGTTTCTGAAGCCCATAACAAATAAACAAACTACTGTACTATGGAAAAGGCAGTGGTCCATCCTCTCCTGCAGCCTGTTTGCAGCAGTGACAATCCGCCTTCACAAGAAGTGAGACCACACACACGTACAGTGCAAGCCTCTCCTCAATTCTCACTAGTGATCAGCCTCCCATACAGAGCACAGTCAAACACCTCACGCTGTTTTAAAGCTTCTGCTGTTTGGATGCTCTCCTGCTTGCAAATACACAACAACTCCTACCAAATTATTTCTCTGATGCTCTGTGCTAAGTTCCAAGAGATAAACGTACGTTTTATATTGCATAGTTCATTTAGCTATTCTTTCCATTCTACTACTTGTTTTTTGCTTTATGGTCAAGTTGAAATCCATTAGAATATCTGTTAGAGATTAGAAGATCCTGTTCTGAACAACTGGAAAATGATGGTGGCATTCATGCGCTGCAAGTGCAAGCTCTTCCAAGCCTTCTACTGATTTCACCTGTATCACTTCTATTACCACTATGTCCTTTTTCATTGTGCAGTGCATCCAGTACCAGAATCACAAATAAAGACATTAATGTAAATAAAAACAAGAGACAAACTACCAACAGCTTTCAATCTCAGCTAGGGATTGTGCCTCTTTAGTTATGAGCACTAAACACTGAAACTGAAGGCACTAGCAATTTACATGACAAGAACTAACAAAGCCTGTTTTTTAAAATGGGTTTGTATCTTGTAGTCAGTTGATAGTTAAGACACTGCAAGATCCACCTGAAATTACTTCTGCTGGAGCAGAATCCATGAAGGGTTTCCTCTGTTCCCTCACATCCAATGAATTATACAGAAATTTGTCTTTTAACTATGATCTCTTCCCCTTAATTGGCCACTCATTGTTAGTCAGCTTATAGCCTCTTATCCCTGATCCCTTCAGCACCAACAGTTTTTGTGAAGGTCTGCTTTATCACCCATGGACAGCATTATTACGCTTAGTTTACGTTCACAGAAAATCAAACAGAAAAGCACACGTAGATATATGTTCCCTTACTTGATCCACTAGCTCAGTCCTCACTGCAATGCAAACAGACTGCTCATAGAGGCTGTAAAATCTCCAACCATTGAAATACTCACAACTCAGGACAAGATCCTGAACAAACCGATACGACTCCACAGTCAGATCTGACTCCAAAGCCAAGGCCATCTTTGAGCACAGGGTTGCACCAGATGAGCTCAGAAGCGCCTTCTGCTCTGTTTGCTGCGATCCCAGCAAGATCAACTGAGCAAGTTCTGATAAACTTTCTACAATATTTTGACAACTAATCAAGTTCTTTATTCAATGTACTCACGAAGGAAAGAGGCTATTGTAGAAGCAGGCCAGGAAGGATGTTGGTAATACTCCCAGCTGCCTATCACAGCAAGCCTTCCTGGGTTTATAAATACTGGTGCCAAATAACCAGTACTCAGAGCACTCACTCAAACACATACCAAACCATTATTCACTCAGCAAATGCAGACTTTTAAAGGCACCAGCTGCAGTGTCACGTAAAGCAGAAGTCAAGCATCTAGCCAGAACACCAGCTTCCATGGTTCTCTTATTCTTTGACCTCTCAAAGGAGAGAAAGACAGCAAATTGATTGAGCCTCAACAATTCATCTCATAGGTTTCCAAAAGCGGTAACAACTTTGTCATTTCTGGCTATGACTGAATTTAAGTTGGCATGTCTGCCAACCCTCTGAGCCATCCAACCTTCATGCTTTTCATTTTCTTAGGATATGGTTAGATTAGCCCATCTATTATAAATATGACACAGCACTACCCACAAACATTAGAGAGTTTTCAGCATTTCAGCTAAAATCCCCATTTTGGAAGGATTTACAGCTTGGCTGCAAGAGTGGCGTCTGGCTGAAACGTGGCATACAAAGTCTCACCATAAGAACCCGGCAGTTAATACTAAATCAATGTGGCTATTTTAAAATTAGAAGGCTGAAAAATACAAGTGAAGTTTACCATTTGCTGACGCATCTTTGATGTCCGAAGGAATGTGAATTCCACCAGCCAACTTTTCAGCTGATGTAAATCAGCATAACTATGCTGGCATCAGTGGAGCTCCAGTGATTTACACGCTGCAAATCTGTCCCTGTATTTATTAATGGAACACTTGTAGTTAGACTTTTGGGTCAAATATTTGCTGTTGACGTGACTCACTGGAATCAACTGGGAGTTGCACATACATATGCAGAAAAACGTAGTTTTCTTTCTTCCTGCCTGATTATTTAATTTTTAATTAAAGCAATTGCAGAGGCCAAATCTAATCTTAGTGAATTCAGAGAATTTAAGGAAGTATGTATCTTGGTTGGCACCACAGTAAAATTTACAAGGCAGCTGCAGCACATGCATCAACTGCTACTTTCTATCTCTTCCGATTGATCCGTGTGGCAATCTGTGCTATTGTTAATCCATATTTACACCATAAACCTGCATTTCAGTAGTTTCACAGAGAGGTTATGCTGAAACGGTAAGCAACCTCTGGAAAATACAGAGGCCAAAGATTTGGCATTAGATTCAGGATATTTTCTTTCCTCCTCCTCTCCTACCTACTGCTTTGTCTTGCAGAAAGGGCTGCATGTCTCTGCCTCGGCTCCTTCAACCTGTGCACGTGCACAGTGTCAGCTGCAGGAGAGAACAGCCAGTATCAAGGGAGCAAGTAAGATAAGGCTCTGCAGCCAAAAGCCAGAACATCCAAGCTCCATTTACATCTGCCCCAATTTCCTCTGTCACACAGGGCAAGTTCTGTCACCTTTTGGCATTGTTTCCATCCCCTTCCTCTGCCATCAGCCAAATGGGACTGATGATATTTACTGAGCAACGTGGGGAGCAGGGCTTTATGTATGACATATGCTAAACATGCCATCGATTTGCATGTTTGTGATTGTATCCATTATGATTGATGCCATCATGAACACACGGTGGAACTTTGCATCATTTTACAGCCATTTCTAAAAACCAGAAGTGTCATCTGGGTTACTGACTGAATCAATTCAAGAGTAGTATTTTCCCTTTATGGTGATAATAGGAACAGAGAACATATTCACTAACACCATGCATGCAATGCTCAGGAATTACAATGTACACAGAAAGCATCGTAGCATTAATTGATGTAAAGCCCAAGATAGAAATGTTTGCTTGTTTCACTCAGTGCATTTCTTCATTTGCTGAATAATTCAGCTCTATACAGGCTGACCTTTGCTTGATAAAGTCATATTTCTAAGCATTTGCTTACATTTGGTATTTTTAATCAGGTTCAAGTCCACTCACTGCACATCAGAGCTGAGAATAATGATGCAGATACGTGTTTTAGCCAAATGATGTTCCCTATAACAGACACTTCCCCCAAATCACTGAGTTGTTAACTAAAGTGTAAGAGAATTTACGATGCTAAATAAAACCAGGAAAAAAAAAAGATGTTTTAATAAGATGAAAATCCAAATGTTAAAATAATGAGCCATCTGTATGGGTGGCCCTCTCCTGAGAGATGCCAAGAGCTTTACCATCTGTGAAACATTTACCAGCTGTTTCCTTCCTTTTTCGTGAGAACATAAGAAATCCTTGCAGTTGGTGTTTCTAACTGACACATCCTAGTAAAGGAAGCAGGTTTGTTCAACGTCAAGACCTCTCACGAAAGCCAGCCTGGCAGGAATTAACCTAGTAATATCGTGGTAAGTGCTGCTGTTCCTATTTCCGAAAGGTCTTCCCAAAATAATGGCCCAGAGGGCCACAGGATCCTCTGTTAAATGGAGTAGGCAGAAATGGAGTAGGCACAAATGACAAATCAGTTTTAGGGGAAAAAATACACGGAATACTTGATCTGAACATTTCTTTAGTGTTTAGCTGTGGGAACCCAGGATAAATCCGCGACCCTTATGAAACTCAACGGCACTTACAGTAAGCACCATCAAAGTACAGCTCAGGATCTGGGCTCTGCTCACTGATGCTCATCCCTGCTGCCAGCACGTCCCCAAGTCCCACAGCCTGCAGCCTGCCACGTGCCGTGCCTCAGCGCCACTGGGTGCACACAAGCATGATCCGAGAGCTCTGAGATCAGAGGGTACAAATAAAGACAAGCTAAAGCCACGAAAGCATGTACGGGCTTGTATTCATCTGTATCCCAATGTGCTGTAGCCCTAATTGCCCAGCATTTAATTATTTCCTTAGTGTTCTCTTATTGCATTAGCTGCCAATGAGAATTGAGGAGAATATAACTTAAGCTGAATTAGCTCTTAAATTCCAAGTCGATGAAATTTGCCCATAGGAGTGATTAAAAGAGTTCCTATGAAGTATTCAGTTATGTTTTCAGAAGCTAATTTTTCAAGATACTTCTACAATGAGTCAGGGGGAAAAAAGAAAATCAGATCTGATCAAAGCTGACGGTCTGTGAGGCTGCCTACGGAGCAATCTTTGGCTATCCTTTCCATGCCAGACTCCAGGATATCCTGTACTTCACAACCATGAAAATGTAAGAAAATCAGACAACAAAGGCAGCTTCTGCACAGCAGACCAGCAGCACCAGCCCCGAATCAAGGGCCATTTTTCTAACTCAAAGTTATCGCCCTTCCTTCACTTTCTTTCCCAGGGAGGGAACACTGGCCACATCATGGAGGAATTATGGGGGCTTATAATTTCTTGGGAGGGTGATGTGCTCCACTGAATTCAGGAGGCAGCAGAGATAAGTGTTCCTGTGGCATTTGCAGAGCTGCCTGTGGAGGGGGCAAAGCAACCCACCCAGCACAGGGCTCCCAGTGAGCTGAGCATAGCAGAGCAGCCCCAGGGCCTGTTAGCAACCACAGCCAGCTCCAGCTCTCCTGAAAGCTGTCAGTGATTTTGCATCTTCCCACTAATTTTAGAGTGGGTTCTCATGTGGAGAGGTACCAAAGGGTTTAGGGTCCGTTCTTGAAGTAGGAACTACAAGGTTCAGTATATTGCACCATGTTTTACAACATTTTATCACTTTCACATAAACCTGTAACAAACAAAGCAAAACGAAACAAACAACAAACCAACAAAACCAACCAATCAATCAAACAAACCAAACAACCAAACAAAAACTTCCAAACCCAAAGGTCTTCACAAGACGGTGAAAAGTCTCATGCCATCCCTGAGAAGTAAGTCCTGAAGGCATCATATCAATATTGATTCCTGGACAAACTAGGGCATAAAGTAATAATCATTTCCAGGACGATCTATTCTTGCTTCAAAGACCTCAGATCAACTCAGTCGGTCCTAATGCTACCATCACCCAACTGTGCTCTAGTGTTGTGAAGCCCTGGGGCGCACGGTGCCACACAACATTTGGGTGGCCGGGCTGCACCATCTTCTGGGGTCAAGTGATTTTAATTTGTTATATTCCCTAGTGACCTCAGTCCATAGCATCGATTCTTACATGCATGTTATCAGTATGTACTTAAAAAGGGACCAGAAAAAATTAAGTCTGACTGCATTACATACTGTGTTTCCCTGCTAGAATAAAATGAAGGTCATTGGCAGGGCAGACCACGTATGTGTAAAGTTTACACTGCAGATATCTTCAGTGGTTTGCTGAAGTGCTCATAATTTCAGGCACTCAAATACTCTTCAGCTTTGTGAATGTAGGACATATGTAATTAATCAGAAAGACATTACTACAAAAAATGGCTTTTTGTAGGTGTATGAAATCATGCACATCTTTTGGGCTTTACAAAAACACACAGCTGAGTCTGATATAAGACAAATAATAGCCAGGTTCTGAAATCAGGCGATCACAATTTTAGTTAATTTGAAAGACATTAGGGGGGCTTTCCAGTTATAAATTCCTTACGTGGCATCAAGCATAGCATGTGTTTGCATGCATTTGTTTGTACACATTCTACGATTTCGTTCCTCGATAACAAACACTGGCCTGAACAAAGCCCATCTCGAATATTACCGTTCCAAATTCAAACAAGGAAAAACTCGCTTTGCATTTCAAGTACTTTCTTGTCTGAGTGCAAGCGTGAAGCCTTGCTTTCCTGCTTTGAAAGCCACAGCAGTTTTAGCAGCTAGTACTTCTAAATGACATCAGTTGGAGTTCAGTGCACAAACCACTTTTATAATCCAGAATGTAAAACTACTGCCTCTATTCTGTGTTCCAGGAAACGCCCAGACTGCGCCAAGTTGTACAGCAGGCTACAAAGGCTTGGGCAGAACAGACCCCGATGACACTGAGGTGACACAGGCAGGGCCACTGATGATGATCTTTAGTAGGCTGCAGGTTGGAGCCCAAGTGCTCAGCACAGTTTAAGATCTCATTTTACCTGTTGGAAGGGTGTCTGTGTTAAGCAGAGCATCCTGGACGAATTCCAGCAAAGGTCATAGGAGGTTTTATAAAATGCTCCTTCCATTTCTAAGGAGGAAAAGTATTCATCATTTTTGTCTTAACTCCTGTGCAGCTCCCACCAGAGAGGGAAACAAAGGCAGCTGGCACTGATAGCTTTTTGACACACAGATGGAAAAACAGAATTGTTAAGTAATGGTAAAAACTAATACTTGAAATGGAGAACGCAGTACAGTTCACTCCAAGACAAGTGCTACCATGAACTACAGGAACCAATCTCAGTGTAGGGCAAGGAGTAAAAGGGCCCCAAATACTGGTGCTGCATCAGTGCAAAGCTCCGGTTGCACGCTGTAGTTAGGTGCACTAGGTAACTGTAATGAGCAAAGCAAGCCCTCATTCTTTCTGTCCCCAGCTCCAGGTAACACGTGTTTCTGTTATCAAGGAAACTATTCAGAGAGCTGACACTAAGCAGGAGAACAGACTTGGTGCCCATATCGTAAGGCGGCTTGTGATGGATGTTCCTATAAATCTTTTAATTCCTTGTGCATCTTCCATAATCAATGACACTAAGGCATCAGTAGATGCATTGAAGGCTGCACAAACTACCACATCAATACAGACATCAGTACAGACTTCCCTCCAGCACTTCTGTCCAGCTGGGAATTCCAACCAGAGGTAGTTTTGAGATTGCTCTTGTCTCCAAAGAACAACTCCCAAATCCTACTATTAATTTCCATTTAAATAACCAGAACAGAGCTGTTCTAAAAAAGCCCTCTGCAAGCATTTCTGGCTTTCTTGACCCTGTCCTGCTCTTATTGCTATACTACTTATGATCTTGTGTATCTTAATTCCTCCATTGAGAGTCTTATGCCAATTCACAGACCAGGTGCTGTGTAGGTGGCTGCTGTGTGGGCTTCCCCTCTGCTCAGATGCCTGAACTTCAAGAGCTAAGCATCGTGTTCAGCCAGGCCTGCAAACCCTTTGAGCCAAGATTAGCAATCTGTGCCAAACTATGGAAGCAGTCTGGGATCAAAAGCCCTTTTAAAACTTTTGTTAATATCGAGTTCTATAAATAGTACAAATCTGTTCATAAAATAAATCTCTTAATCGCGTGCACGTACAGGCAAATGTACTCCTCATTTGTCAGAATGTCAGTGAACAGTTGATACCTATCTATGATCTCATAGAAATTTATTATTAACTCCGTTGATTTCAGCGTAACATATGAGAAGTCCCATCAAGAGCAGAAAAGAAACAAAAATAGGAACCGTCCATCTTTGCAGTGCCATTTGGGAGCGAGGAGTGGTTGGCGTTTCCATCAACCTGCAAAGGATGTTCTCCCTCCTCCCCTTCGTTGTTCGTTAACTGTGCAACCCCAGCAGTCTGTAAGGGTCTTCTTCAGAGGAGAGGGCACTGTGCCAAAGCACAGCGTATCTCCTGGTGCTCTCCAACACCTCTCAGCTTGGTAGCAGCAAAAAGACACCTACACTGAACTGCACTTCTGAAATCAGTGCATAAGGATTCCGAAGGCCCCGTATTTGCTTTGCTGCTGCTGGCCCTTACAGCCTGTCAGTCACTTCACAGTCTAAGATGAAGAGAAATACAAGAACAGTAAAAAATTCTAAGAGGACTCGAAAGTACATTTGGTATCAGATTGCCTCTGAGCCTACTGCAGCTTTTGCAGAACTACACCCATGTTCTCCCAGGCTTGGGCACATCTGGAGTTTCACAGCTTTGGATCAAACCAGATGACAGCAGTCTGTCAAAAGAGAGCCAGAAGCCCATCAGACAGATAGGAGAAAGAATTAAACGAAGAAAACTTTTGAACCCAGAATAGAGTTTTCTGTAACACAGAAATAGCTCCTTTTCCAAGCTTCCTTTTCATGAAAGGACAGAGAGTCACTTCTTTCAGACTGCAAACAACACACTGGCTTTACTGATGACACAGTTTCTAGAAAATGAGAGCTGTAAGGTGATTTTGTGCTTGTGAAAGCAGCATTTCTCCTGCACAAGAGGGGGAGACGGGACTGAAAGCACACCAGGATCAGTGATTGCCTTCGGGGGACCTCAGGCCGGCCCTGAAGTTTTAAATTTTAGAAAGCCTTAATTTGCTCCAAACGTTGCTCTGGATGAGGAGCGCAGCTCAGGAGGAGCTTCTGCCTTGTTCTGAGAGATGGCGGTTCAGAGCACTGCACTTGGCCTCAGAAATTTAATTGTACTAAATTAAGACTGAAAACTGATCGGCTTGGACTAAAGCCTAGCGGGACTCTGGAACAGAGATTCTGAGCTTTGTCCTTTGCTAATATTTCTCCACGCTGCTTTTTCGGCAGCACTTTCATTTTTGCACCCGGTTTTTCCTGCAAATGAGCAGTGAAATTCCAAAGGACTCTATCAGGAGTTAAAATCACTCAGTATATATTTGCCAGCGCATGCAGTGTTTATTTTTAAACAGTGCCAAAAGTGTTTATAGATAGAAACAACAGGACAACCCATAATTAAATAACTGTTTCTGCTACATCTGCTATTTAGCAACTTGAAGGAAAATAATTTTCCTACAACAAATAGGAATGGTCAAGAAAGCTCTCAAGTTTGGGCCCATTATTATCATATAAAACAACATATTAGTTGCTTAGCTACCAATCATAAAAGAAGCCCAATTAAAAATGAAAGAATCTTAACTAGCTGCATGGAATATAAAAGTGAAAAGTTAAAAGCTGTCAGGTGGTTAGTGGAGAAAATACTGAGAAGTGATTGACAAACTGGGCTTGCTTTGCTTCAAATTTGGCTTTGATTCAATAAATGATTGACACACTGATGTCGTCTGAAATAGCAGATTGTGCTTTGGAGAGGCTATTTAGCAGCCCATTGATTGACAGGTTACTAAAATTGTCCCGTGGACAGAGGTAACCAAACAGAGCTATATTTTGACAGGTGGTTTTCTTTTTTCCCCCACCTGTATTTACTATACATTTTATATTAAAAGCAGAAGTAGAGAAAGACCCATAAGAGCGTCATTCAATTTCCATGAAAATGGCTTGATGTCTCCTTTTGTAATATTGTTCCACAAAACTCCTTTTCCTTCACCCATTAAGTACCCTGCTTTTTGTGGAAGACTCTGAGAGCCAAACCGAACAGCCTCAGGCTTCTTTTCTTAAGAAACGGAGCCGCAGCCATGAAAATGGCAGCGTTTGCCCATTGGTGCAGGGCACGCTCAGCCCAGCCCAGCAGGAAGGAGCAGCACGGCTGAGCAGATCTCCGGTGTGGCAGCGGGCAGCAAAGCGAAGCTCAGGGCACAGGGTGCCACCCCACTGCTGGGCTGACCAGCTCCCATAGGCCAAAGGTGAGGTGCATCAGCACCGAGCTGGAAAACCGAATCCCGGTAAGATGGGATTTGGGGGAACTCTCAATCTCCTCTGAAATGAAAGCGAGGAATTTTGGCACTGCTTGCTTGCTGCTTCACTTGCAAAGAAACAGCATTCTGAGCACTGATGGTGATTAACAAATTCCATTAGTTTTAATTTTTGTTTTATATCAAAGAGGAGCACACCCAACATTTTTTCTGGGTAAGCACAGATTTTGCTTGTGAGTGCTACTCCTCTCTGCTCTCTGCCTCCAGACTCTCTAGAAGCTCATTCTGAGTACATTCTCACTCTCCTTTTTAACACATAAAGCCACTCGCTATTGCTGAACAATAAATCTTTCTTGTTTCTAAATAATCCCTCTTTTTTTTTGCCCCAAACTTCCAGCTAGGAAGGATGCAGCTGACTTTGTCCCACAGTTTTTATTTTTGATACTTCAGACTGCCATATAACCTTCATGTTCCTGATCTTCTGTCCGTAACTCTCAGCCACTTACAAAGAATTTCTTTGCTTTTGATCTTGTGCTTCTCAACGCTGTGCAATTCACTGATAAAACTCCGTGCCATTTAACCTAAAGAACTCTGCACACTGCTTGCAGGGGAAATATTAAGGATGAACACAGTCAGCTTTGGTGTTATCAACGGAAGTCAGGCACCTGAACTTGCAGGTTGCGCTCTCCGGTCACAGAGTGAGGGCTCTCAGCATGGCTGGGTTGGAAGGGACCTCGCAGCCCATTCGGTTCCATCCCGCTGTGGCCTGGCTGCCCCCCACCAGCTCGGGATTTCCCCTCCTGCTTATAAGCTCCTTCAAGTCCTGGAAGGCCGCACTGAGGTGTCCCCAGAACCTTCTCTTCCCCAGGCTAAAGCACGGAGAAATGCTGTGTCAAAAGAAAGATGCTGTTTCCTTTGTAGAAACTCTATCCCAGCACACGCTCAAACCCAGATTCCACAGGAACCCCAAGAAACAATATTTCTGACAAGTGCTTACGTACCAGCCAGCTCAGGAGCTGCACGGGGTGCCCATGGAGTGCTGCTGCGCCCACCCCAAGCTGTGGCCCAGTGCACAGACAAGCAGAACTTCTCAAAAGTTCTCTAGAAAGAATATTGCCTTTTTTTTTAATTCCCTCTATCAACACTTTTTTTTTTTTTTTTTGCTTTTTGCTAAATGAAAACTTTGCTCCTTGCTTTAATAAGAGGTTTGTTTCATTAAAATTAAATTTCAATTAAGATCCCATTGGATATTTTGTCCCTTTTGCTGGCTTTAGCATTTCAGTTAAACTTTCTCTGTGCTATTCATTAAACAAATGTGCTGGGGATGTGTAAACTGCAATGATGCATTCATCTTCTCCTGATGTTAAGAGAAATCCCGGCGTGGCTCAGCAGGCGATGCAGTTTGTGATGAGGGGCCATGTGCAGAATTACAGGTTCCTGAAGTATTTAGCAGATCTGCTCTTCCCCAGCCCTTATCGCAGACAGAACACTAGATGCTTTAGAATGCACCAGTATTATTTTAGCCCCTAAAATATCAGATACATCAATTATTTCAATTGCCAGCATAATTTTCTTCCCTAACTATAAATAATAATAAAAAATAAGCATACCAATAAAGGAACGAATAGGCTTACACTGCACAAACAATTCATTACGGCATAATGGAAAGCATTCATTCCAATACCATGGTGATTGGGTGCTTTATAATTAAATTATCCAGACAGATAGGAGCATTTGCATATTTTGTCACATTGACACTGCTATAGCCATTTTTTAAAGCAATCTTAATCCCAAACATCTGTGCCTTCACCTCGCTTTCTACTCGAGGCAAACAGCTTCCAACCCAATTCAACGTTTCCTGTTTACTGGTTTTTGTCAACTCTGTATTTCCCCCTATTTACCTGCTGTCTTTATTTGGATGGTGACTGTCTTTAAAAACAAGACAGAAACACGGCGTAGAGAACCTCACGTACTTTCTCCCATCTGCAAGGACCCGGCCTCCCCCGTCCCTTTGTCCATTTCAAGGGCTGGCGATGTTCTACTCGCCCAGAGAAAACTGCATCTTCCACCTCTTTGTGCCTCCTTTGGGCTGCTCTCGAAACACTGCGTGTCTGACAGATGTCTGACAAGTAGAAGCACAGCAGGACAGATGCTCCAGAACGCCCACAGGCTCTTCCACCAAGCTCCTGCTCTCCACGTCCCACCAGCTCTGTGCAGGAAATGCTCTTATTCCTCCTTCCCTATTACAGAAGTGCACAGCTATTTGGTTCTTGTTTGTTTGCTATTGTTCTGAATATTTTTGGTTGCTTTTTGTGCTTTGTTGTTGGTGGTGGTGGTGGTGATTTTTTGTTCTTTCATTATTTGCTGGGAAAGTGGCAAAACATCCCACAAAACCTGATGCCATCTTCAAAGTTGTACTTTGCTTTCTATGCAGCGAGCTGTTCAGCAGTGCTTGCAACACAGTGTAAAACATCCCTGTTTTATGATTTCAACACTCACGGAACATTTTAAAGATCTATTTAAACCCTCTTTTTTTTCAATAAAATAAGATGTTCTAGGAAGAAAGTTTTAGCAGAGCAGTGCATTCTTCCACTGCTGCATTTTCACCCCCAAAATGTCAGTTCTCATTCCTCTTTTTTTTAAAAATACCTTTATCCAAGAACTTTTCTGAGACTGCAGTCCATTTGCTGCCCACATATATTGGATTGTGTTTTTTTTTTAAACTAGGGATGTTGGTATATTTATAGAAAAGGGAATAAATGCAGTGGTCCTGCATGCCTGCAGAGCCAGGGCTCCATTCAAAATCCACTGAAGAAAATGCAAAGTTTCTCTACTGCCGAACGAAGAAGTCTTAGATCAAACCCTTATTCAAATAGCTGGCTTTGCTGGCTTGACTGGGAAGTGGCATTGCAGTGTTGCTGTGCTTATTTCAGAAAAAGCAATGTGTTTATTTCTGCTTTTCTTTAAACTGGAGATTTGTTGTGATTTAAAGAAGGAAAATTCAGTTCCTAAAACAAGAGCTTCCAGGCTGTTCCAGTCTGCAGCAGGTTTGCAAGACTGAATTATAAATTCTGGAAATAGGATGTCATAGTTAAAAAATGCACGGTGAGCCTTTATGTACAGCTCTGAATGAGATCTTATGTGATATTTCAGCTGATGACATTGTGATGGAAGATGAACCACAGATGTGGCTGAAGGTAGCTGCAGCCCGAGCTGTGCAAACCTTTGCGCCGCTTTACGTTTGTGTCACTCGGCCACAAAGGATTCTTTTTTCACAGTTGATGGGAGTTCAAACTCAAATGTCTTCTTTTTTTTTTTTTTTTTTTGCAGCCAAGAGGTGAATCCTTTTGTCAAAGATTAGAAGGCCGGGGGCTCTGGAAATGCTGCCTGCTGTTACTCCAAGCATAAATTATTTGCAATATCAGGATTTCATCCCAGGAAGAGGAAATGTATCCTGCCCTACCACCGCTCCAAGCTGGGCTACCAGAGCTGTGTGCAGAGAACTGCTGGAAGAGGGGAAAACAGATTTTACCCCAGTGCTGCTGTCCCACCCCTCTGCAGGCAAAACGCCTGCTGTACAGCATGATGAGGAGTATTTATGGAAACAAAAGCAAACCCAACGGAAACCAACACCGTAATTCTATAAACAAATTGGTATTTATTTCAATGCGAAAAACAGGCAGCAAACAGTTCTTACAGTGACCACGAAGATGCAAAGAAAAAATATAAAGTCACAAAATGAGATACAACTAGAAAGGAATATAATAAGAATAAAGTGTTTGATAAGTGCCTTCTGTATGTAGAAAAAAGGCCTAGGAAAGATTACATCTGTCACTCAGCAAAGAGAGAAAGCTTTTGACAGATCACCCCAAGAAAGCCTTTTTTACTTTCATCTTCTCCACGGGAATCAGCTGTGATCAGATTGCAAAAATAATCAAGACCAGTGTCAGAGGAGTGAGAGCTCTGACTGCAGTACGAAGAAGAGTTTCAAGAGCACTTGGGAAGCACACAGTGAAGGTCAGGCCATTACGCTCACCTTACAGCAACTTCAGAGATGCCAGTGACCATCCCTGAGGTCTGGCACATCAGAGGTTGCTGGAGAACTCAAACCTTGCAAACGGTGCCTGTCTGAGATGGGAGGGCAGGAGTTGCATCATCTGATCATCTGTTCGTGCAGAAACACCTGAGCAAAGCGTGGGACCTAGAATGAGGTTCTTGGAGATGGCCACCATGGATTTATTCAGGTTACATTATGTCAAAACTTATTCCATGACAGCATGACAGACCATGCAGACAGAGAAGTCATCTATCTTGACTTCCATAAGCTTCTGCCACCATCTCATCTAACAGACTCACAAGTGAACTGAGGAACATCTTCAGGTGACATTACTTTAGGGCCTGGGAAAGACCTCCAAAACTACACCTACATGAGGTACCACCTACACTGTGGGCATAGAATAATGTCTGGAGGGGATTCTGGGCCCAACAATATTCAATATCTTTATTACTGTTCTTCTAAGAAGGTGGAACGGAGAATGTTTTGCATGATATCTGCAGATGGTACCTTGCTAGGGGGAATGGCAACAGCCTTTGAAGACAGCATTGTAATACAGAATGATCCTGACAAATTGCAGAAATAGTCTGAAAAAATAGGATGCAATTCAAGATGAATCAGTGCAAAGTTGTCACTGATGCATAATCAGCTGTTCAAATATAGGATGGGGACAACTGATTACAAAGCATTTCTGCAAGAAAGCATCTGGGGTTACAGTGAATCAGAAGCAGTACATGAGTCAACAGTGTCATGCTGTTGCAAAAAGGGCAGATGTCAAACTGGGACGTATAAACAGGAGTGTCATATGTTAGACATGTGAAGTAATCCCACTTGGTGCTGGGAAGATTTCAGACACAATAAAGCATCCAGTTTTTGGCGCTGCGCTCCCAAACATATGCTGTCCAGCCACAGAACAATGAAAGCAGTGCCAGGTCCAGAAGCCACGACCTACACAGAATGAAGGGAGAAGTCGGGGTTACCAGTGGGTAGATGTAATAAGTTGTCAAATACAGCAGAAATTGCTGAAAAGAGGAAGGAAATACACTGTTCTCTATTTCATTCATGAGCACTGAAAAAAAAAAAAAAAAAGGAACAAATATATTTCCAAAATGCATTCATCACTAAGAGAAATTTCAAACAGTAAGAGCATGACAACAGAGTGCCCAGAAGGATGGTTAAATGTGCACTGTGGAGGTGCCTCAGAGGGAACGGAGCACAGCCAGCCCCACCGCTGGGCACGGCCTGCACAGAAAAATGACCACAGCACTCTGCGTCCTGCAAGGCAGCGCCAGTCTGCCTGCCAAGCTTGGTTCTCTGAACATCCCTGCAAAACCACACTCCCCTATTTATCTGTCAATCTATCTATCTATCTGTCTATCTATCTATCTATCTATCTACCTATTTATTTAAGGGAAATAGTTTTCAAGAAGGAAGTAAATATTGAAGTTGTCGATGATTCTTTCTTGGCAGAACTTGCCAGAATTACCTATCTTTATTTGTCTATTTATCCTTTCTCTGTTTATCTCAAGTAGTAAGAGTGGAAGAGGCCGTAAGATCCAAGGTAAATGCCATTCCAGATGAATGCTGTACCTACATATCAGTGAATTCCAGGAAAATGAACCACATTTAATTACCAGCATTGCAGCTATAGAAGGACAGGCAACACAGGGTAAGATGAGAGACTTGAGGTGAACAGCTGAGGTCTCTGTGACTGCTCACGATGGGAAATCAAATATACACATCACATTTGACCCTCTATTGCAAGTGGAAATGCCTGCAAACTTTCCTGTAATGCACACCAAATCACATGCGTTATTTTGAAAAATCAGACCAGAAATACCCCAGAGCCACAGCGATGGAGATTTTTCACTGTCCCAGACCACGCTTCTGTTCCATGTAACCTGCACCTAACCAAGACATTGGAAATGCTCTGAAAACGCACCTAGCTGACTGCACAGCAGTGAAGGTCGGGGGGAGAACATCGTCCCAATCCCGGCGGGGAGCTCAGCTCGTGCCCTGAAGCATGAGATTTGATTACTCTTTTTTGAACATGCATAACTGCCATTGCTATTACTGGTCATAACATTTTGTCAGGAAAGGGAAATATTATTCTGCTATGTAATAAAAATAGATAAAATTCAATACAGCTTCAGAATCATTTGCTACATTTCCAAAGTAAACATTAAACACCCATCGGGATTATTCCATTGGATAAGCCAAGGAAGCCTCCAGTGCTATCACTTCATTTTATCATCCCTAATTTTCAAGAGTGCAAAAATGCTTTCAGTAAATATTATGGGTTCTTCCTGTGCTAAAAGAGATGCTAAATGACCTTCACCAACGTAGTTATAAATAACAGGAGGAGGGAGCGCACAATTGCTGTACAGTCTCGGCTCTATTCAAAGCTATCGGCAGATTCTGACCAGTGGATAAAAATGGACACCAGATTCTGCTGGCTTTTTTTTCCCCTTCTTCATAATCCCATCCCAGTTCCCTCTTGAAAGGCATTCTGTTCTGTCAGCCATAATGGCATCTGCTGGTGGAGACAGGAAGCCATAAATCTGTAGGGTTCCTCTCAACCAAGCCTTGTTAATGCTCCCATTTATCACTGTGGATAGGGTGCCATCTCACTAGTGCTCTGCTAGAAGTCCATCTTCTCAATTTCCCCTTCCCAAAGGAGTAACCATTTAAAACAGTGACTTTCTCATCTTGCATGTTGAGACTGAAAACGCCACTGATACAAATACCATGCCCAGCGTGGAGCATTTGGATTCCAGCCATGGCTAGGAGAACAATAGCAGCTCCTTGCCGATCCCAGGCCGCACTGGAGCCCGGCTCTGCTCCATCTGTGGGTCGTGGCCGTTCTCCCTGTGCAGAGCAGCAGACCCAGGTGGAAAGGTTCACACCAGAGATAAGCTCTATCCCCCCGCCCCATGACGCCTGGCAGCATCTCAACACATCACACTGGCAATAAAACCATCTTACAAGGGCTTTTCATACACAGCTCCTCACAGTAATATACAATTCCTCATAATTACCTACTAATAATCAAACTACCCCAACCAGAGGTGCAGTACTGTTCCACGCAACCAGAGGAGAGAGGGAGACAGAAAGAATGCAAGCCCCACTGGAAGTACCTTCAATCTTCTGACCTGGGCACCAAGACAGACACGGAATCACTGAATCACAAACCCAGCTGGGTGAAATGCAAGAAGGAAATCCCGGTTGGTCACTGTGCTCCAGGCCCAGCGCCATGCTGGCATCAGGCACCGTCCCCTCTTGGCCTCACAGCAGCACTGCCCCAGCGCTGGCCCTGCTGAGCTCCACGGCTGGAGCGGACAGCACAGAACCCCAGGTGCACACTGGTGGGATTTCACAGCGTGGGGCTGCGAGGGGGCCAAGCAGTGCTGAGCGCTTGGAGCAGAGCTGCTCGCTTCGGAGTGAGTTATGCACGGCAGAAGAGCAAAAATGAGTATTTTATGGTAGCGTTATCCTATTTTATCTTTCAAAACTAAGCATCTGCTTGCACCAATAAATACTTTTAGATTGCTTATAAAAATTGCTAGCATTCGGTTGGGGAAGGCTATGAAATAATTTAAGTGAAATCACCTACGTGGATGCTTTCACACACACAGCCTCCTATCAGGCTGCCAAACCGAGAGGTCACTGCGGGGTCTTCCATGGAAACCCCGTCCTCAGCAGAGCTGTGGGGCACAGGGCGGTGATGCAGAGCTGGGCCTGGCGCGCTGTTTGAGCGGGGATGCAGATGGTTCCCACTCATCCCATTAGAAACACACAAATGGTGAGACAGCAACAAGAGCACCAAGGAACTCCGTTCTGTTACAAACTCTGGGGCTCGGCTGTGGAATATTTGCAAAATCCACTTTGAAAAAAGAAATAAACTCTTTGCCAACGAGAAAGGAAGGCACAGAATCGAACCCCACTCCCTTTTCAAACCTCGAGGCGCTGTCGGCGGCCGCGGAGACAGAAGGACGGGGCGGCGATCCCCAGGCCGGCGCGGAATCCCACCTGCAGTGCGCCCGCAGGGCTCCGCGCGGGATGAGGGCGGTTCGGCGGCACGGCGCGGGGTCGCACCTCCTCAGCGCGATTGCGGGGCGCCTTGGGACAGCAGACGCGACACTGCACTCCCACCCTGCGCTCGGCCGCGATGCCGCGGGTTGTCCGGTACGAACGGACCCCGAGGGGGGCTGGGGAGCGACCTCAACTTCACCCGAGTTTGCGTTGAGCGCGGGACGGCCGCGAGGGAGCGCGAGGAAAGGAGCCCCGGGGCCGCCCCGCAGCGCCCTCCCCAGGAGGCTCCGCGCGGGGCGCGCGTG